>NC_135168.1:39544369-40144369 GCF_041146795.1 Maylandia zebra | reverse complement strand
GTACTAACTAATACCCAGTCTGTTACTGGTGTGTTTTAGCTGTAAATCTTTGATAAAAATAGATTTGTCAGATGATCTAGTCTTATTAATATTTATCACTCCTGTCCCTGTTTTAAAACCAAACCTTTTTCATCACTTTCCTCCATTTTTTTTTTTTGCAGTCCTCTTGTGTTCCCTTTTTTCAAATTCCTCTTTTTTCCTTTGCACTCTGTTCCTCTCACCCTGTTTTCACCCAAACACTCTTCAATTTTTCTCTCCTCGTTAGATCATGGCTGAGAGGAAAAGTGCCAAGGCTGCAGCTGGCAGCTCCTCCCAGAACGGCTCCGACGTACCCATGCAAGGTACATGCATGCACAGTCATGTGTTTATCACTTCAGAGGACATTAGAAAAAAGAATTAGGGTAACTATAACCATAATGCCAAGAACTTCAACATAAGCATTACATGATAAGGATTTTTTTATCCTTAGAAGAGAGAAAAAAAAGTAACTTTATGTAACTCTCTAAGGAGATTTATGTGCATTTGGAATTGTAAGCTTATCATTTCTCTTAAAGCATTTATCCAAATCTGAAACCACGTATATGCTTCTTAAAAAATGGCCTCACTGCCTGAGAATCAGCTGTGAACATTTGTTAAAAGAAAAGACAGCAGTGTTAGGTTCACTTACATTCACATAACGCTGACACCAGAATAACTCCTCGCCATAAACTCCTCACTCAACAGAGCTTTATCCTCACAATAATTCTATTCACTGTTTTCCATTTCACTAATTCCCACTGCTTGTTCCTTTTAGTCCCAAATAATTATAGGAAGACAGCAGAAAAAGCCACGACACAATTCATCCTTTGCTATAACTTCAGCTGCCATGCGTATCTGCTGAGCATGATGGTTGGGGGGGATGCTCTGACATCAGAATATAAAAGAACTATATCGGCTCTTCACTCGCAGAGGCAGTCGACCTCATTAAAACCCAATTAGTGTTTCTTTGAGGCGAGGCCTGGTACTCCACAGCTCCCATCCCAAACCCAGGATCAAAGAACTTCATGGTGGAGGATCCCTCACATCTTTTGTAGCTGTAACTTGCGTGAACTCATAGATTGAACTCATACACTTTTCATTAAAAATGTTGGTACAGTGTAAGGTGTTGCCCTTGAAATGGATAGAACGGCCTGTTAGCTTGAAAACTTGGCTGGGTTTTTATTTTTCCTTCTGTGTGTGGAACAGTTTTCGCCTGGATTAGATCTCTTTTTTGGGTAGCTGTTAGCGCATAATCCTGTGTTGGGACACAATTGAGGAGATTAGCACCAAATGATTTGGGATGAGCACCAGCACTAGGATAATCGCATCGGTGTTGTCATCGGATCAGGCCTGTCTGAGCTCTGCTTTAAAACAGAATTAATGTAAGAAAACTCTTTCACAATTCATTGTTCGTGTAAGTACAGTTCGGAAAGCTTTAGCGCCCTGAAAAGGTGAGACAACGTAAGTGCATGTAAATCTATATGCTCAGATTTCTGAATTACTACCTTCCCATGTTATCTGATTCCTATTGCAATTAAGTTGCTTGTGTCCATGATGTCACTGTTGGCTTTGGCTTCAGGTGCAAGAGCGCTCAACTCTGAACACATCGATTTGGCTTAGTGTGGTCACATGTAACCAAAGGCCATTAAAACACTATTTTTTTTATTGTTACTATACTGTGCAAAACGTCAGAGTCAGCACTCATTTCTTTATGTTGCTTCGAAGTAGCCAGTAGTGGCTTTTTTGTAGTTTTTTTTAAAGCAGCAGTAGATCTCCAGGTTTTTGTGAAGGTTTTCTTTGAACATTGACTGCTTTTTCCCTCATTTTCAGAGGAATGTTTTTGTTTATTGAATCATTCAAGTATAAACTATAAACATAAAATACAACAAACTCCATGGGTGAACCAGTGTTGCTTCTACATATAAAGAACCAATTTTAAATGATATCTTTAGGCACTTTGTTTCTAGCAGCCTGTCACAAAAGTTCCTAATATTAGGGCTGCTCGATTATGGCAAAAATGATAATCACGATTATTTTCACTGAAATTGAGATCACGATTATTTGACGATATTTATTTAACCCTTTAAGACCTACCATAGAACCAAGTCCGCCAGAGCTTATATTATATTTTTACATGTTGTAGTGCCATTTGTGGGAGCATTTCAAGTTGCTATACAACTATTATAGCCCATATTTTAATAATATGTATGCATTAAGTCCATAGTAACTACATTAATTGCAAAAAAGTACAATAAACTACAAAAAAAAATTGAAAATCATTTTTGTTTTTTTTGCATATATTTCTACTTGGAGAAATTTAAGAGGCTTATCCTTCAAAACTTTAAATACAAAAAAGTTGCAAAAAATAGTTTACAACAGGAAATTTATTTTGAGTGTCTTCATAGTTTTATTTTGGAGATACATCAATTTTTATATACTGCAGGAAAAACGAAAAAACAATCCTATGATGCAAATTTGCAAAGAAAACAGCATCAAAATAAACTATTTCCAGCTGTGCAATTTGAGTTCTAAGCATCCCAGAAACTATTCAGAAAAGTCAAACATGACCAGTATAGGCTTTTAAGGCCTACAAGTAAAAAAACTACAATTTCCGCGAAAATGACGTCACTTCCGGTTTCGGGCAGGAAATGGCGGACATGTGACAGTTCGCGCTGACGTCTGTTTAACTGTGGGAAGTGTTACGAACAGCTGATCGGATCGGCAAAGCCTGTTTCTGGAATATTATGTTTTTGTTCCTGCAAGCGCTTTTTATGCAATTTTTGCAAAGCTTTATGTGGAAGGAAACCGTGACCGAGGACAAGCTGATGGCATCAGATGTAAGTACAACTCCTCCGGTTTCATATGCAAAACAAATTATTGCGCTAGCTTACACGGTCCAGGTTCTACAGGGATTTAAAAATAGTTACGCAAAACGGAGCGTGCTGCTCTGACCGGATCTAAAGGGTTAACAATGACTTTAAAAAATAATATAAAATAGTGTGCAACACCACTGAAGTTTTTTTTACCTCTCTTTTCAACCAACGGCAGTCACTCTCCTCTCCAAATAACTTCTGCTTAGCTTTCCGAGCTTCCCTCGGGTCCTCTTAATCAGCGGTCTCCAACCTTTTTTGCGCCACTGACGGTTTATGCCCGACAATATTTTCACGGACCGGCCTTTAAGGTGTCGCGGATAAATGAGGGAGGGGCCAATAATCGGCTCAGTCATTTTTAATGATCGTTGAAAGCCCAGATCGTAATCGTGATTAAAATTCGATTAATTGAGCAGCCCTAGTTCCTATTTCAGGGCGATCGTGGCTCAAGAGTTGGGTGTTTGTCTTGTAATCGGAAGGTTGCCGGTTCAAGCCCCGGCTCAGACAGTCTCGGTCGTTGTGTCCTTGGGCGAGACACTTCACCTACCGCCTACTGGTGATGGCCAGAGGGGCCGATGGCGCGATATGGCAGCCTCGCCTCTGTCAGTCTGTCCCAGGGCAGCTGTGGCTACAACTGTAGCTGCCTCCACCAGTGTGTGAATGTGAGAGTGAATGAATAGTGGTATTGTAAAGCGCTTTGAGGGGTCCCGAAAAAGCGCTATATAAATGCAATCCATTATTATTATTATTAATTCAGTGTTATGTATATAGCGCAACAACGCCTCAAGGAGACCACTTTATATTGTATTTTAAATACCCTAAAATAATAGAGCGAAAACCCAAGTAATCAGACAACCACTTACGAACTAGCTAGCACGTGGTGACAGTGGGAAAGATGAACTCGCTTTTAACAGGAAGAAACTTCCAGCAGAACTAGGCTCATGGAAGAGCAGCCTTCTGTTGCAAGCTATTGAGGGTGAGGGGAGGAAGACAGGACCAAATACATACTGTGGAAGAGAGCTAGAGATTAATAATAATTGATGAATAAATTCAGAGTGGTGAATAAACATGCAATAAGTGAAAAAAGGGGAATGAAGAAGAAAAACACTCAGTGGAAGACCCAACAGCCTAGACCTATTGCGGCATAACTAAGGGAGGATTCAGTGTGTCTGTCTCCTGAATCCAAACTGGGAGTTGGTTCTACAGAAGAGGGGCATGAAAGCTGAAGGGTCTGCCTCCCATTCTACATTTAAATACTCTAGGAACCACGAGTAAGCCTGCAGGCTGAGAGTGAAGTGCTCTATTGGGGTGATATGCTGATGAGGTCTTTAAGAGAAGATGGGGCCTGATTATGCAAGAATTTTTATGTGAGAAGCAAATTAAATTCACACATCATTTCTTCCCATTTCTTGAGTTGAATCTGTGAAAAATGCCAAAAATAATATGGTTTGACAGGCATAAAATAGTACGTTTGCACCAACATGATTCCCAAAGAGCTATTAGCTGAAAACTTTGCATATCTTTGCATGATGTGCAGAATCTCCTTAATCATTAAGAAACTGGACAAGTGGAGAACAAAAAAAGAAGTGACGTGTACGTGAAAATCATCTCATTAAGCGAAATATCTAGCAAAGACATGACACAGGACTGTGTAAAACACAATGCAGGCTATTTTATCCATTATTGTTGGAGCTCCTCTTGGAGATCTGATGCAATTCTGAACGTACGAGTAGTATCGTCAGATTATTGATCAGGCAATACTATGTGGAAAGTCTTTAACAATGGCATAATTTTTTAGCACGATAATGATAAAAGCACACTATCATTGCAGTAAAGGCATAACTGGAAAACACACAATGCAGCATTATCAGTCATGGAGTTGCTTCCCCAGATCATCAGTGTGGGAGCACCTTGATAGAGAACAGAACAAAAGGCAGCCAAAATCCTAAGAAGAGCTTTGAATGTCCTTTAAAAAGCCTGGATAACTATTTCTGAAGACTACTTACAGAAATTAGAAGGAATCTTCCCTAAGAGAATTCAGACTGTGTAGAAATATAAAGGTGTTCTTACCAAATATTGACTGTTAAGCCAGTTAGTATTGTACAGAGTCTGTTTTTGCCTGTTAAACTGTATTTTCATGTATGTTTTCAAATATTTTCCTTTTTCCTGGCAAAATATAAAGGAATGAGGGATGTCTCAAGGCTTTTGTACAGTACTGCACATTAAAGCCTCTGTGTGTACAAATTTAAACCCCGTACTGACAGTCAAAGAGTTTTCCATAACTTTTAAAGCTAATTACACACATTATTAGATAGATGATGCAAACATTTGTGCCAACTGAGATGCAGGTGATACAACAACATTGCGTACGACACTATTTTCTGCCTAAAGGCGATCATATAAGCAGGCAAAGCTGTGTTTTCATAGGGAAACCACTCCAGCTCGCTTAAGCTTACATGCTTCTGTGTTTTTTGTGCTCTAATCATGTGAACAGTGCCCCAGTATATTAAAATATTCAGCAGTGTTTGTTTATTTCTGCACTTTAAGCCAATTATCATGTGTGGAGTACTCTTTTGAAAATTTGCTTTAGATGTTGTCACGTGATTAAATCTCTTGGGGGCTGTGTGTGTGTGTGTGTGTGTGTGTGTGTGTGTGTGTGTGTGTGTGTGTGTGTGTGTGTGTGTGTGTGTGTGTGTGTGTGTGTGAGAATGTTAAAATTTGTGTTTTTGTGTTTCTCCCTGCAGAGTTTCCCATGCCAAAGACCGAGTTGGTGCAAAAGTTTCATGTGCACTATCTGGGGATGACGTCTGTGTCTCGACCTATAGGTAAACTCAAACACCCACTGGAAGACCTCGTGTAGTAGATTCTTAGATCCTAAACTGCTGAGACTCTCCTGCGTTATGTCACCAGGTATGGACATCATAAATGGCGCCATAGACAGCCTCGTGTCCTCTACAGGCAAAGAGGACTGGACTCCTGTTATACTGAGCATCGCTGATACCACGTTGGCAGTCATCAAAGAAAAGGCAAGGGAATATTTGTTGTGAATGTACTTGTCAGGCAGAGAGCAAAGTCTAACTGTCCTCTTTCATGGCTGCGCAGGAGGAGGAAGAGGAGGTACTGGTGGAGTGTCGTGTCCGTTTTCTGTCCTTCATGGGCGTGGGACGGGATGTTCATTCATTTGCCTTCATTATGGACACTGGAAGCCAGCATTTCCAGTGTCACGTGTTCTGGTGTGAACCCAATGCAGGCAGTGTATCTGAGGCTGTCCAGGCAGCTTGTGTGGTAAGCACTAAAAATGAAGTGTAAAAGTGTATGTGTTGGATTTTGTTGCAGCTAGTTTCACATTTTTTTCTTCTTTGTTTAGCACTTTTGACATTGGTTGGAATATTTCCAACACTTCCTCACAAAAACCTTTCCCTTCTCCTTCTCAGCTTCGGTACCAGAAGTGCCTGGTAGCACGGCCGCCCTCCCAGCGTGCTGGCTCTTCCTCCTCGCCGTCTGCAGACTCAGTGACCCGGCGGGTGACCACAAGCGTGAAACGCGGCGTCCAGTCTCTCATAGACACTCTGAAACCCAAGAAACAGCCATCAGAACTCCCCCAGCAATGACCGTCACCTCTGACCACTGCACCCCTCCCCAGCCTGGAAGCCACTCACACTTTCGCCACAATAGCACTTAATCAGTACCAGCCATGGTAACCAACGATGTACATACAGTATAACAAACATCAACACAGATTAAAGGAAAGAAAAACCATTCTTGCCTGACGATTAAAAAAAAGAAAAAAAGAAAAAAGAAAATTCACCTGTTTTGTGTGAAAGAAGGGAAAAGCTGGCGTCAACTGTTGAACTTTGACACTACTTTGTCCACGTGGAACATAATTCCTCCTGTATGTGGATTTCTGAGACAGATGGATTACTCGATCGCGCATCATACAGACAGGATACGGGATTACCAAGAAGATGAAAACAAAAATCACATTTCTATTTACAAACTAGTAACGGAAGCCCTCGCCAGTTTTTCTTTCCACTTCTGTCTCCTTCTGAACTCAACTGGATGAGCTGCTGTAGCCTCCCAGGACTGTGGTCACGGATATCTGACAGATGAATGAGAAAAGCACCAAGATCATGCAGCTGGCAGCTGCCCACCAAATGGCATAAAAATGTTTCAATCGTTTCGATGAATGAGAAACTTCAAAAAAAAAAAGAAAAGGCAAAAACTTACCATCTCCTTTAACGACGAATGAAGTGATTGTAATAATCGAGCATATGTAAATGATTGTATGGGGGAAGAGACAATTTAGGGTGTAAAGCTTGTGGATATTAGAGTGACATAAGATTTTGGTGACTAAAATAATGAGACAGAAGCAGAGTTTGATTTTGCATGTTTTCTTGATGGGGTTTGTTTTATCTTGATGATTTGGGAAGACAAAAAAAAGAAAAATAGATGCTATCGGCACAATTCATTTCCACTTGACCATAACTGGATTTACACACTGGCACAAAAAGAAAATAATAAAAATAATCCGGCCTTTTACCAAACATAATTAAAAGCTTGCTTTCTGCCTAATTTACAACACACAAATAAGGATTGTATTTTAATGAGTTTTAACAAATGGGTCCATCAGCAAAAGAAAGTTTTTAATGTGCTATAAATCAGTTAAGATTGTATTTTTTTTCCTGCATACATTATGAAAAGGAATGTAACATTGCTTCTTTTCAACTTAAATTCCTCAGGAAACTTTACCACATATACCTAAAATGTACGAAGAAGCAAGAAACTCCGCTCGACTTGGCAGATGTGAAGCGTGTTCATGTTGCTGGACACCAAAAAAGATCAGATTTGTGCCATAAGCTGAGGAGAAATTCAGTAAATCCAGCCAGTGTCCTCCCACTCACAAACAAGTATTCACACACAGATATGCACTCATAGCAGTTAAAAAAAAAAAGAGAGAGAGAGAGAGAGAGTGTCAGCTGTCACTGCTGTCAAAAGTTTTTAACGGCGCTCCTTTGGCCCGGGGCCACCACCTGCACTCAGTGTGAACTCTGTGAATGCAGTCTGATCTAAATGAAAACCACACTAAACAAACTAGAGAGATGCTATAAATCATTTCATTTCTGCTCTTCACCCATCTCCACACCATGTAAATGTAAGCTGTTGTGACAATAAATGCATTACCAAAAGAAAAAAAAAATGTCCTTTTTAATTTTTCAGGTCAGTAGAAGTGCAGAAATATAGGCCTTCATCATGTACTGACATTGAAATGACACGGCACAGAAATATAAATATATACAGTCTGACTGGACTTGACTAGGTTGTTCTTTATGGCACACAATGACACTTAAATTACAATAAGTAATAATGTTTAGAGTTAGACAACATTCACATGCTGTGTGTCATGAAGCAGTTCATTAACAACGCAGAACTTCTCGTGCAGGTTTTAGGCACTGCTAGCTTTATTTCATTAGACGTTTGATACAAAGGCTAGCTCTTCTTTATGCTCTTCTTTGTGTTTGTGAGGTCAAAACATGTGAGGACGGGAATTTCCTGAGCATCTTTGGAGAGACTGCCGCCGGAGCAGGAGGAAACGATCGGAGTCTGTCTCTTCCACTTGCAGCTGAGGCTGGGGCTGAATCTGGATCGGCTGTGCTGGGGTGGAAAAAAGTTGGGGAAGTGAACGGGAGGCAGGACGAAGAGCACAGGTTTCAGCACCTCCTTTTGAGGTCCACGTGAGCGGGCCGCTGGGACCGCAGGAGCGGCAGAAGAAGAAGAATAACGCAGAGTGGTGGTGACAGGAGCAGTGTGTAAGCTTTTTTCTAGTTTGGAGGAGGAACAGGAAGCGCTGTTGCATTCTGGTCTGGAGTAAGAGAACGAGCTTGATGTGGTGCCCTTTGTGGCTTGCAAGCGCAGTGATTTGGGTTTTTCTAAAGGATAAAAACAATAAGATGGGACAAAAAAGGAATTTATCATTTTGAAATAAAGTGTAGGAGGCTAGGGAGAAAAGGCTGAACTCATTCCAACCAAACTAAACATTACTACTGGTACACAACATCTATAAATCCCAGCTTGAAAAAAAAATTTACTAAATAGAGATGATGCAACCAATCAGTGACACTTAATTATCCACAGCCTATTTCTTTTCTTTTTTAGAGATGTAGGCAAGCTCTGCCCTCATTTCCACATTTTATTCTAACTTAGATGTCATTAGCTTAGTTTTAATGGACACATGAGAGTGGTATCTGTCTTTTCTCTCCACTGCACATTCAGTTGACTTGAGTTATTTGACTGTTGGGTGCACACCCACCTTGTGAAGACTGCTTCATGTTAGTAAAATCCTGATGTCCACAGAGCACAGCGCTGTCACTCCTCTTGGTCTGATGATGCTTGGGCTGAATGCTGACAGAGAGCTGGGACTGGGTAGTGCGAACACTGGCTGCTTTTTTCATCCTGCTGCTGTTTTCGTGTTGTTCTTTTCTAGTAAGGTGGTTGGAGCCCAGTTTGTCCAGTATGCCTTTTGCATTTGCCCTGGCGATCACCTCGTTTGGTGCCTCTTTGACTGCTGGCTCAGGCTTTTGAGAATTGAAAAAAAAGAATAGGGACATGAAAAATGCAGCGTTTCATGAAAATTTGTTAATGGACATTGTTCTTTTAAGTGATTAGCATGGAGGGGGAAGTGCACTGAATGGTACATTTTAACTGTATTTAATGTTTATTCAAAAAACAAATTTTTGGAAACGAGAGGAGAGAAAAAGGAGAGAGGACAGGAAAGGAAGCCACCATGTCCTTGCTGCTGGCTGCAGGGTCACCTGCTGTCTCAGCAGCAGCCCACTGCTCTCCTCAATGCCTGAATTATTCACAAGCACAGTGCACACTACAGGGACATGCAGCCTGCGTGAGTCTTTGTGTGTATTTAGTTTTTGAGTGTTTGCCTGTGCTTTAATGCAAATGCATTTAGGCGTTTGTACAAGCTGTCCATAAGTCTACATCATTTCTCTGTATGTGTGCATGCACACTGTGTCAAGGTGGGAATCTTGCACCTGTGTGACACCGCGTGCTTCGATGCACTCTAGGCAGGTAAACATGGTTCTAGAAGCACCTCAGTAATGTGGTCTTTGGTGGACGCCCTGAACTTCACTGACGTTAACTCATACAGACGGAGGGGGCGCTGAATTATTCAACAGATTCTCTCCCTCGCCTCCTTTTCTTCCCCTTCACCTCTGTAAATCTCACTTACTCCATCTCCACTAACCAACTATGCCATACTCTGTAAATCTCTCGCTTCCGTCTACTCTCTGCCAAACTCAGCTGCCACAGCAGTTCCTGGATTTGAACTCACTCTTTTGTTAACATTTACGTCCGAAATGAATCTCGTCAACAGCTTCCAAATTTATGAACAAAAAAGAAAATAAAGACAATGTTGAAGGGCATTGGCTCTCCCATTAATACTGTCCAAATTAATCCGTCAGCAGCAGCAGTTTGTTTTTTTAGATAAAGGTCCACCTGTGACGTGGGTCGCTTTCTCGGGAAATTAGGCCAGAAACGCATCACTTGAATATCTTTATTGTCCCCAGCTGTTCCCGCTCATAAAGAACTTCAGTGGGCACCACTACAACAGGCAATATATGCCAGACAGCATTCAAACACTTATATAATTGCTATTTTTATGACGCTTTTCAGTGTGCCACAATAACTTTTGATTAGCTGAGTTTATTGCAGGTATGGCGAGAAGAAAAAAATCATGTTTGAGGCACCATTACAGCACTTTGATTATCTTTTCATTTCTATCTGTGGAGGTATAAAACATGATGGATGGTCAGAGGGAAACGGTGCGGGAGAGCTCCGTCACACCCGGTGGGGGTAAGATGGCTTAATAACCTCGCGCTGGCATCAAAAGCATGAAAGCAGATTTCATAATATTGTGGCGGTAATGGGGAGGGGTGGTCTATATTGTGAATTATGAGGATGTGGGGAAGAACGGTCACAAACACTTGATGAGAATTGCTGATGCACCTTTACCAAAACAACCCTGAAGATCCAGTGCAACACAGCGCACCCGCAGCCAGTTGGGACAGAGTCTCTCTAAAGAGACACCTACACAAATAAACGAGGGCGAGGAAGACAGGGAGAACAGGCAAAGAGAAGAAAATGAAAGTGGATTGGAGAGCAGATGCGTTTGAGGGAGAGTCTTTATTAAGCAATCAAAGCCCGTGACTAGAAACCACAAAAGAATTTGAGAGAGACAGAGTGCATCCCAATTACCAGTGTTCACAGAAAAGTCCCAAAATTATCAAAGCTTGCTCTCAAACACATTATAGCAACAAAACTAAATCCCTCTCTCTGCCCTTTTTTTTCTTCTCCTCTGGGCTGCAAAACCCAAGATTTGACTCTTAACAACTTGCTCTCAAACTGACTTTGGCCTCTCATGTTCAGACTTATGCGTTTGTGTTCAGGCAATGTTCTCTTTCTTCACCTACGTGTCACACCTTCGGTCTAGATGCCAAGTAAACCAGGAAAAGACGCCTGCATCTCTGACTCGACATTCTCATTTCCTCTAGCACCGTGACCTCCTTCCACCCGTTCTTTTTCCCTTTCCTCAAGGGTCTCACCAAGTGCCCGTCACACACTGTGATCCTCATGTTCACCCAATCTCAGCTTCTGCTGCTTTGTCCCTATGCACTGCCTGCCTTCTCTCCAAATATCATAACAACTCAAATGGTTCATGCTTCAGTTTCCCGGTAGTTGCTTGTTTTTGACAGACTGCAGCCAGCTCAGTGTATCTACTTCATCACAATTCCCCACACTAATAAGCTTCGCCAATTAAACTTATTTCACCGTTGTCTGTGTTTATCTATGAGAGAGCTGACTGACTCAGGGGAAGAAGAACAAGATATTTTCTCTGCAGACATAAATAAAGGATCACCCAATCTATTCTGTCTGTGCTTGTGAAAACCATACACACACACAACCTCTGTCGGTACACAGCATTTTCATTTTGAAGGCTGAATAAACTGTCAGCCGGTCTTACAAAAGTCAGCAGCATGACACCCTGGTATCATACCGGCGAGGCACACAGTCAGGTCCAGGACTAATGATGGAACTTATCTGTCACTTGAAACCAGACAGCTTGCCAGTGACGGATGCTACAGTATTGTGCAAAAGTATTCAGACACCCTTTACGTCTCTATAGTTTGCTAGGAAAATGAGAAATATATGTAGAGATTGTAGGAAACTATCATTTCCTCTTTTTACTGTTCCCATTTCTCTACTGTTTCTTATATTAACCCTAAATGAGAAAACATTCATCTGTGTGTTTTAGTGGCGTATTGGGAATACAGCCAAGTATGTGTTAATACTTAGACATTTAAAGTCCATTACACGATACTGAGACAGTCATAAATGGCAGAGTGACATTCACCACACCACAGCATCTCCTTTAATCATTATTGATTCATCTGTTTATCTTTTATTTTTAAACAGTTTATCATTTTAACGGTGCTGTGCAAAAGTCTTGAGCCATTCCTTGTTTCTTTATGGTTTGCTAGTAAAATTAGAAAAGGCTGCAGTAAGTAATTGAAACATGTACAAAGAAAATAGAATATATAAGGCAAAAATAGACATTTTTTTAATGCGCTTCAGAGCCAATAATTGGGGTAGCTGTAGTACAGGAGGCAGAGCAGTACTACTAATCGAATGGTTGGCGGTTCAATCCCTGCCTGCTCCAGTCAACGTGCCAAATATCCTCGGGCAAGACACTACACTAACACCAAGTTGCTTAAGCATAGAAAAAAAAAGTGCTTGCGTGAATGGGTGATTGTGGAATGTTGGAATAATGTGCTTTGAGTGCTCAGTTAGAGCAGAAAAGCACTACATAAGAACCAGTCAATTTACCACCTTCATTCTTTCAGTCTGAGCTCTTTTAGGCAGCTTTCTTTAATTTCTTTAAGTAGTCTTAAGGTATAGTTCTCAGGCTTCTTGAAAGACATCCAAAGCGTTTCTTTGGATGTTGGTGCCTTTTCTTCCCTTCCCTGTTAAAATGTGTGTGTTTGCTGAGAAATGAAGCTGTTGCCAATCAGATTCTTTCAATATGGTATTGCATAGTGGATCAAAATCTGACTTTACTTTACTGTCTTAATACTTACATCAATTTTGACAAGATCCCCAACACCACCGGGTGAAATGAAGCCCCAAATCGTGACAGAGCCTCCTGACCTTCTACGGTCATTGATTTGAACCAAAAACCATTAAGCTGCCAGATTTACTCCTCAAAAAAGTTTGACTCCTTGGAAACAAAATATAAAGACACGACGGGTCACTCGAGAATTTACACAGTACTGTAAATGAGCTACATTTGCCTGTACTTATCTCTTTGGCTGCACTGCCTAAAAGTAGCAGCAGCAGTGGCCTGGAGGAATTTCATTTTCACAGAGCTTAGTTATCACTGATCCCATGTAAGAAGCAAAATGTAGCTAACATTACAAAGTGTTGACTCTGCATGCGAGGACAGATGCGGCTTTTTACAGTGTGGTTGCAGCACTCAGACATCAACAAGGAAACAGCAGCTTTGTAAGATTTCAAACTGACTTCATGAAGGAGCAATAGGAGCTGCGCTGCTCTGTTATGAGAAGTGTTTTCTGTGTACATGTACATTAACCCTTTAAGACCTACCATAGAACCAAGTCCGCCAGAGCTTATATTATATTTTTACATCTTGTAGTGCCATTTTTGAGAGCATTTCAAGTTGATATACATCAATACAACCATTATAGCCCAAATGTTAATAATATGTCTGCATTAAGTGCATAGTAATTACATAAAGTAATTACATAAATTGCAAAACAGTGCAATAAACTACAAAAAAATTGAAAATCATTTTTGTTTTTTTAACATATATTTCTAGTTAGAGAAATTTAAGAGGCTTATCCCTGAAAACTGTAAAGACAAGAAAGTTGCACAAAATAGTTTCCCACCACAGGAAATTTATTTTAAGTGTCTTCATAGTTTTATTTTTGAAATACACCAATTTTTATATACTGCAGGAAAAACGAAAATAAATATTATAATGCAAATTTGCAAAAAAGCAGCATATGCATCAAAATAAACTATTTCCAGCAGTGCAATATGAGTCCTAAGCATCCCAGAAACGGCACAGAAAGTCATAAAGTCAAACATAACTTTTAAAAACACCAGTATAAGCTCATAAGGCCCTGATGGTAAAAAAACTACATTTCCGCAAAATGACGTCACTTCCAGTTTCGGGCAGGTCATGGCGGACATGCGATAGTTCACGCTGATGGACGTAGGAAGTGTTACAAACAGCTGATCGGATCGGCAAAGCGTGTTTCTGGAATATTATGTTTTTGTTGCTGCAAATGCTTTTTATGCAGTTTTTGCAAAGCTATATGTGGAAGGAAACTGTGACCTAGGACAAGCTGATGGCATAAGATGTAAGTAAAACTCCTCCGGTTTCATATGCAAAAATAATTATTGCGCTAGCTTACGTGGTGGCAGTGCTATCGGGATTTTAAAATAGTTACACAAAATGGAGTGTGTCTACTCCAACCGGCTTTAAATGGTTAATTTTGTGTGGTCACAACTCTCCTTAACACATTATTAAAACGGAGGTCCTGTTGTACATCAGTATATTCTCAGGATAAATAAAGTAGTTACTAACAAGGGTGCGTATATTGTGGCTTATTAGAGAATTCCTTTGCTCATCTGCTAAAGTGATGCTTACCACTCTGGTAAGAACAGCCAGAAAGGAGCCATTGGTGTGCTCTGTTGGCTCCAGCATGAAGAAACTGTCTGTTTCATCCATGGCCTTTGGATACTCAGAGGACATGAAAGGGGAAGGGCTTGGCCTGAATGAAACACACACACACATACGCAGCAAAACAGGAAAATACAGTTTAAAAAAACATAACCAGTGACATTAAGAAAACACATTGGAATAACAGCTGAAGATATTTTTTTCTGATTACTGACATAAACGTTTTATAATTATAATTTTTTATTACTTTGTTATTTGAAATCCACAAACATTGCACACAGGAGTAGATGTCTGGGTAAAACCAGTATGATCCCTACCAGAAATACTACCTTTGTTTTATTTACGCTAGCCTAAGGCACTGCCAGCACACCAGGCCAGCTTGCTGCAGAGAGGATTCAGCCTTGATGCATTCAAGTCAACAGGACTGAAAAACTTCAACCAGACTCTAGCTCTTAACCCCACAAACAAAGAAAAGAATCCTGGAAAAAAAAAAAAGCAGGAAGGCGAGCTGACTGAAAATCGTTTCTTCCGTGGCCTTTACACAGCATTTAAAGACATGAAATGGCACCTTTGATTATATTTTCACCGAATTTCCTTCTGTTCCTGTCTGAGGTGTGCTGAGGCTTTGACAGAAGCCTGTCTAAAGGTAAGCAGACAAACAACTTGCAAAGCTGACAGACAGACAGACAGACAGCAATGCAAACAGACAAAGAAAGGCAATGATGGAGACAGAAGCAGAAAGCACACTGGGGTGCAGAGAGTGAGGCTGACCTGAACTTTGCTTGTTTTGGTTCCCCCTCCTGGTCTGCACGGGCCTGGGCTTGCTGCAACGCTTTTCTAACCACGTCCGCATTTTCCTCTGGGTATGACGAGCATGTGGCGTAGACAATTGCCAAAACTTTGGGGACTATACACAAAAACACACACATTTAGTTAAAAAGCATCCCTTCATCCCTATTTACAACAATTAAATTTGATTATTCAAGCTGAGCCGTCCTCCTCATCAACTGCTCGCTTTGAAGAAATATGCTCTTGAATATTAATTTCTTCGCGCTGCTTATGCATGTACATTGCTCATTTTATTTAACTGCGACTGGCTTGAAGATTTGTTTGGCTGCTGGCAGTCTGACTCCCTTTATTTGAGCTTTGATTTCTTTCTTGCTCGCTAATTATTGCCAGACAGAAATAATTAACACTCGGCTGATAAAGAAGCAAACCTGCTCAGATGTGGCAAATCGGCTCCAATCAAATGTGAAATATAACTTGGAGAGAGGTGAAAAGGAGACAAAAAGATTAGAACCAGGCCAAAATGTCATTCAGGTGTCCTGCAATTAGATGCTTCACAACAGACACAAAAGGCTTTGGAGGTGTGTGTGTCTGTGTGTGTGAGTGTGAGAGACGCTGAAATGAGACCATCGACACAACTGAACCACGGCACTCGATACATACCCGCCATTAATTACTAGTCCTATTAGAAAGCATCTACACTGGCAAAACCACAGACAAGGGCTGATCAATAGCTCCTTAATTAGAGAAGCTAGTTTACATTTCCCCCAACCTACAGATTCCACCTGCTCAATGAACACATCCCAGAGCAGAGACAGAAGGATCCCCTGAACAAAACAAGATGGATTGAAGCTAATGAGCATAACTCGCTGATACAGACTGCTGAACAGAGGAAAATGCAGCGTATAAATATATACAGTAGAATACAACTGAGCAAAAACACACTGACAGCAGATTAAAAGAGTAGCATCGGCATAAAACAGAATACTTCTATCACGATCACCTCTAGACAATTTATACAACACAAAGCGGGACACCGAAACACTTTGAAATATGCAAAGACTGCTGCAGAAGACAGCGAATGACCAGCACAGTGTAACATTAGGGTCCTTAATTAAAACTCAGAGAATCTCCAAGGAACACCACAGACTTCAGCCTAATGGCATAGGAGATTAGATAATTAGGAAGTGTAAGCAACATCGTGTCAGAGAGGCTGCATGCTTGAAACTCAGATTATGTGGTGCGCGTACGAGAGCGGGTGGTTGTACGCTCACACATCAAGGCATGATCAATATCCTTCCTCTGCTGTGCTACCAGGGATTCCAGTTTGCTTTGGGCTATGGAGCCTTGGGACAGGTCCTGCAGCAGGTCTGTATCTGAAAAAACAAAGAGGAGCTTCAGAAGAGAATAATCTTTACTTTATTAACTGTTGCCTTCGAGTGGGTATAAAAGCATCTTTAAGTAAGTATGTTATCCGCTAGTTGTTATGCCACAAAGAAAGACTTCCATCAGATATTTGTTCAGGGTGAAAATGTTCAATATATAATATTAAGGCTAGTTTAGAGCTAGTTTAGTGTTTTTAAGCTGTTGCATAAAAACATTAAGGACATGCTTTTGTTTTTTACTTTTTATGAATGCAACTGCAACAACTGCACAGGATAAGCAATAGCAATAATTTGCATTTAAACAATGTAAGCTTGATATATCACATCCTACAGTATATCCAGTGTGCACAACATCTTGATTTGTGCACATTAACCAACTGTATGTTCCCAGGTCTATATCAGTATAGTAAATAAGCCCACAGTGTATGGCTCAGTGCTTAAATCGTTACCTCCATTTTCTTGTAGTATGAAATCAACTGGGTTGCTAACTGCAGACACAGAACACTTGGGGGTCAACAGGATAACGCGCACTCTTTGAAGTCGCTTGTCACCGGTGTGCAAAGATTGGAATTCCTCCAGTATCAGTCTCACATCTGAGCGCCAGACACAGACAGTATAATGATAATCAGCACCAGGCATGCACATGTTCTCCGTGCTTAAATCCATGATGTCCCACTATATTTCTTTATAGAAAAATTCTGTGCCTGAAGGCGTCGTTTGCAATCATAAAAATGTCAACTTTGTTCCTTCCCCTTTTTTATTTCTCTAATGACTAGCTGAGGTGGCAGCCACTATCAGCAAAATAACCTGGTTTAAAGCACACTGAGTTTATATGAGTCCCTAGGATTTTTGTTGACAGCAACATCCATTTTTCTCACTAGAACTCGCCCAGTCTTTGTTGGTCTATATTAAGTTTTCACTTCATTTAAAGACAAAGACAGTTAACAGCCAGGTGCTTTCTTTTGTTCCATCTTCTTCTGTCGCCTCTTTTGTCTCCAACACAAACACAAACCGATACTGACAGCCCACTCAAGGACATACATCTGTTTTCTCTTACTGTTGCAGCCCATTGCAGAGACAGTGAGCTCCAGCTCCTCCCTTTGAGCATCTGTGCAGTTGTTGACACAAACGTAGACGCTGGGCCAATTGATGCTGTTGGCTTTATACTTTTCTGCAATTAGGGCAGCAGTGTGGGAGACAGTGAGGCTGGAGAAGGAGCCCACCATGAGAACATCTCCTTCCTCGTGTAGCAGGGAGCACACAGCATTTGGGCCCAAGCTGCATGACTTATCCTACAGGCACAGGGAGTGGAAGTATTAGTTTGTTGCAGCAATGCTATGAGACAAACCAAGGAGGAGAAAAAGCAGAAAAACAGAAAATGGAAAGAGTGATGGAGAGTCAGTGAACAAATATAAAGGAGAGATGATTAATTAGGGAGAGGCAGTGAGATATGTGAAGACTTATCGAAGTGTCTGAAATGTAACATTCCAACTTCCCCCTTAGTGTGTTTGTTGGGCAGCTTAGATAATGTCACTTCAGAAAAGAATATCGCCCATATGGTTTTCACTGCCCTATGCATAGCCAAGAAAACAGTCCTCATGAACTGGAAAAATAAAAATAATCTTAATTCTAACCAATATAGAAATTATCTATTAGATTACATTAGTCTTGATACAGCCTCTGCCACCACATCAGATCAATTGCTCTGGGCTCCTTTGATCAGCTCCATCACCTAGTGGGGGTGGGGGGTCATAGTTTGGTCCCGCCTTCACTGTTGTGATTGGTGTGGGGGTAGGGACAGGCTTAGGGCGTCGGGGGGTTCCCCGGAGGCATCTTCCTTGGGGGGCTCAAGGTCATGTCCGGTTAGGGGCTCTGTTGGCTCTCCGGTGACTGTTTCCTCGCGGCTGCGTGCAGCGGGGCTAGGGGAGGGTCTGTGCTGACGGACGTGGGTTACTGACCTGGTAGCCTGGCTGCCCCTGGGTGGGTCCGGGATGGGCGTGAGGTTCTGGGGGCGCTCCGTCTCTGGGCTGGGACCCGGACCGGGCCTCGGGGGCTTGGGTCCTGGTTGGTGTGTTGCCGGGGTTGTGGGCGGGTGGGTGCATGGGGGCCCAGCCCTGGAGCAGGGTGCCGCCGGTGCGTCGAGCCACCTGGGGGGCTCTTCAACTGGTGGGGGAGATTGTCACATCTTGCAGGAGCTTTCCTCTCCTCAGGAGCTGCCTCTGCAGGAGGGGGAGATACAGGAGAGGTGGAGGAAGATCTCAGCCTGGGTGTTTATTGTCTTATGTAGTCTGGAAGATGAGTGGATGGTGGGGTGGGTGCAGTTTTCTCTGTGGTGGGGTTGGGTGGACTGTCCCGGGCTCTGTGGGGCCGGGCGGCGCTGCTGCACTGGGCCCGGTCTGGATGGGCCTGGGCCCCCTTTCCCTGGCGGGTCGCGGAGTATGGGGGTGCCTACTGGGGTCAGCGGGGGAGCTGGCCCCAGGGAGGGGTCACTTGCCCCTCCCTTCCTTCCCTCCCCATCTCCAGCTGCCTCCCTCTTCCCGCTCCACCACAACCACCCACACATACAGGGCCTTGGAGTAGGGGTATGTCACCAGGGTGCAGAGGAGGCTACCCCCCCCCCCCCCCCCTGTCCCCTTCTGGCTGCCTCTGCCTCAATTTTATCCCACAACTTAGACATTCACATTACTCACACTCTCATTACACATACATATAGGATCTTGGGGGTGGGCACGATACACGGAGTCCAAAGTACCATCAGGGTGTACACCCCACCCCTGGCATCGTTGCCCACCTCTCAATTTTAAATACACGTAGACATTGAGGGCTAGCAGGAGGGACCATGCGCTTACCTGCTGCTCTCTGGCAGGTAGCTCCATGCCCTCCTGGGTTTTAAATGCACCTTAGAACACACATGCATCAACATTACAATGAGCGGGTGGAGGGAGGTTCGGAGTCTTCTCTCACCCCCGTTCTCTGCGACCTGCTGGAGCAGGGGGGCTAGGACTAGGAGGAGGAGTTGGCCGTCCGACTGCGGTCTGGAGTGTGGAGCCTTCCTGCTGCTGCGGAGTCGGGGCGGTCTGCCTCCCCCCACCGCAGGGAAAAGGGAAACACCACCTGGGTCTGGGTGCAGTTCCCCCCTCCAGGGGCGGGGGCACCTAGACCCGGTTTGTAGAGTACGCTTGGGGAGTGTGATCGTGTGTACAACGTCTCTTTATGTCTGTCTCCACGTTGGTTGAGTGTGGAGTAAGTGCATATGAGAGCATGAGGGTGGGAATGGATGTTTGTATCTGTGTGTGCCTGTATGTCTGTGTCTATATGTCAGGTTGGGTGTCAGGCGCCACCTCTCTGGGGACATCTCAGGCCCTCCAAGGTTTGGAGGCCTATCTCCCCCTACCACCACTTCCCCTGCCAGTGGCGGACCCCCTCAGACATCGGTGCGTTGGTGGTTCTTTGTGTCCGGGGATGGGCGTCCAGGTACACACCGGCTCACTCCTTGGCGGCCGCTTATCGGGGCCTGGAGCCTGGGGCTCGCTCGGGCCACTTCGGAGGTGGGGTGCCCCCGGCCTCTCGGCCTGGGGCTCGGTCACTCAGGCGCAGCTGGCTGCCGGCGGAGCTCACGGGCGCGTCACTGCAACTCCCCCTGGCTTCTGCTCCGCGGCTGCTGAGTGAGCCCTCATCTGGGACTCTCCTCAGCTCTTTCCGGGACAGTGGCGCAGCTGCCCCTCTGTTGGTCTTCCTTGGTCTCTTGTGTTCTGGGGGCCTCTGGATGTCTGGAGTTTTGATCTCCTCCACACCTGCTTCACGCCCTGGAGGACGGGGCTGTGGCCCCCCCACACCCTCTAGCAGATTATTACATGAAGGAACCTTTTAAAAAAACAAAAAATCATTGTGATGTTGTTTATTCTATTACTCTTGTTCTCTTCTGCTTGCTTTCTTTTTTCTTTCTCAGCAGGTGATCCAGGTGATTGATATATGCATTTTTTTTTCTCTGCCCGTTCTGTTGGTTTTTGTCTTTTGCCCTTCTCCCCCGTCCCTCTTCTCAGCTGTTTCTCTTTCCCTCTTTCTTTCTCCCCTTCTTTCCCCCAGTCAAGTCTGTCCCGTATTCAGTAAGTGAAAATAAAATAAACAATAAAAGGTGAATCAAATGGACCATTACGGCAAGGCTGGGATGGTCAGTTTGGTAAAGTAAATCCGTTGGGCATCTTTCTTTGCCTTTAGACAACAATTCTGATGGCAAAAGAGCCAAACGGGACAGGCCAAAAAAAAAAAAAAAAAAAAAAGGGAGAGGCAGTGAATATTTGATTGAATCTGGCCACAAAAATCTGATTTACTTGTGTTGTGGTGCTGCGTACTGTTCACAGTTTATGTGGCAGCTTGACTTTTATGAAGCAGAAATTAAATGATTAAACTGTCCAATCCTCCCAAACAGGATAATTCTTTATGGCTCAAAGTGAAGCACACCCATATGAGTGGAAGTGATGTGAAATATTTGTATCTGGGCAAACTAATCTTTCTTGGCATAAGTGATTTCAGTCTTACAATCAATTTGAGAAAGTCCATTATCAAAGTGAAATCATAAATATCACAGAAGACTGATGGAGCTAAAGAGATTCCACAGCTATATTAGAGTATTCAGAGAGGAGGCTGATATTGTCAGAAACCTCGTCTCTCAGTGCACCTAGTACCTGGATGATGAGTTTGTGATCGCTGAGCAGCTTGGTGGAGTACAGCTGAGCTTTCAGCTGTGCAGGGAAGACCAGTATATCCCCACAGTGGGGATCCTGGCAGAAGGTCTGGCCCTCCAACTGCCCAATCGATTTGACCTGAGAGAAACCTGCGCTCTTCAGGACACTCTGGATCTCATCAAGACTGGAAGTAAAAGAGGAGAGGAGCGATAAGGCGAAGAGAGAGGAGAGAGCAGATTAGCGGAAGCCCAAGAGAAGGGATAAAAGACGAAGGTCAGAGGTAGCAGAAAGAGGAAGGCTCTCTCCTCTCCTTATTATTATCTCTCATTATTCGATAATAATAATGTTAGAGTGTCAGAGTTGCTATTTGGCCTTTTAAGAGTCTTTAATAGTAATATGGTCTATAAAAGCCATTAAGACACACACATTCATACATACACATACAAACACGTGCACATGTACATACACACCATTAGTCCCAACAGGTGACCTTTACAGTCCCAGAGCTCACTGAGGGTTGCTGCTGATTGAATCTGTCTACAGCAGCAGGATTTACACCTAACTGAATCAGGCTGTCAGGCCCAGGCAAGAACACACATTAGCGCTCGCACACACACAGCGTGTAGGGCGAGCATTTAATTGGATGTCAGCCGGGTACCTGGCCCATAAAACACTGGATAGCGCCCAAAGTTAAAGGTCTGTGTAAATGCAGGTGTGTGTGGACACATCCTGGGTATGCTTACAGTGCACGTCTGTGTTTATGTACAGGTGTAAATGTATAAGTGTGTGCTATCTGCTTCTGGGAAGGTGAGCATGTACTCTCAGCATGCTCAGCTGACCTGCTCTTCAGCGTGTTGACCCATGCGTAAAGTGGAAGGTTGCTCGACCTCTGCTGCTTCTTCTTCACACTCTCTGGCAGGATACACTCAATGGACAAGAGATCATGTTTGATCCTGCAGCGGGCCAGAGAGGCAGCCAGTTTGGTTTTAAACCTGCACACAAGACAAACAAACAAAAAAAAAACATTAGGGGCATCCTTGTGATGACAGCACACAGGCCAGATTTCTCTTTGAACTTTGAACATTTTTTATGTTTATCCACCAGATACCTTACATGGAAAGTTACAAATACATTACAGATTAAAAAAAGAATGTGTGAATGGTAACCAGTGAGCTCTTGGCTTCCTTTCTTCTGACTCCCCTTGCTCAGTACTCATGGGTTGGACTACTTCCATCTGCCAAATTGACCTTTTCTTTTATCTCTGTAAAGTTTTGTCACTGTGTTTTGCACAGCTGCAGAGCTATCATGGTTTGTTTGGGGTTTGCTTTTACAAAATCTCTCTGAAGACAATGAAACAGATTTAAAAAAACAAAACAAAAAAAACCAGAACAAATACAGAAACACGTGATGACAAACCCACACACAGGCAAATGTACATGAAGACAATACCAGCCAGGCTGTGTAGATTTTAAATACTTTATCTAAAATTCCTCATGTTTTATTGTGTTTGTCTTTTAATAATTTCACCCGCAGTGATTTCAGCTTTTTTGTGCTTTTGTTTTTTGGTTTGTTTTTTTCCTCACCTGAGGAGGTAGTCCTCCACATGTCTAACTTCCTGTACGATCTCGTCCACCTTGCAATCCCGAGGGAGGAACTTCCTGTTCTGGAAGTCATAGAGCATGACGGCAACAAGGCTCATCTGTTCGTCTGGCTAGAGTGTAAGAGCAAAAGGCACCACGTTTCATTTAAAAGCAAGAACAAGAGCAGAGGCATAATAGAAATATTTCTCATTTTAATAACTTGAGGAACAACCTTGTTTTTATTCAGTGGTAACGGCTCAAAAGTCAGCATATGTTGCATGTCCAGAATTTACACCTGCATCGGTGTAGTTCAGTGGTTTTTAAATGGCCCTATTTCAGCTACATAATGAGGAGAACTGTGGACTGATACTATTTATCTGTATTGATTCAGTGACTGAACTGTTTCTCATTTACACAATTGACACACACACACAGTAGCTCAAGGATGTCCTGCCATGACCCAAAGTTTGGTACTTAATTAAAACTCGGAGGAAGTCTGAGTTATGTTTCCACCACTCCCCTACAATTATCGCTCTCCCTTAAACTCACTATCTTCCTCTCTCCACTTCTTTCCATATCCCTGTCCTTTCCTCTCTCTAACCCCACCTTTCTCCCCCTGAGGGTGGGAGGGCACCAGCCGCATTAGTGGCAGATGGTGCTCCATTGCAGAAACAGCTTGCCACATCCTCACAACTGGGCTAATGGGCAGAGAAGTTAGAACGCTACAAAGGTTTCTGTTTTAGGGGAGGAATTAGGTTGTCCTTATTATTCGGTACAGAGGCCTTTAATTTCTTTTTTTTTTCTTTTCTTTTTTTGAAAGGTCGATTTCTGAGACAGGTTGTGGCGCTTTGCTTTTTAGCTCACTCGACTTCCCTCATTACCTCAAATTCCACTTGTCCTTCACCAAGGTTAAACACTTGGGTGTGGGAAAATTCCCAGTCACTAAGCTTGCCTGGAAACAGTGTCCCATGGTGGGAAACAGTAAACATGTCAGCTCTGCTTAGCAACTCTTATCCCAGTCTCTTGAGACTGTCTTCATCTCACTCTGTTTAATTTCAGGGCTAATTTCAATTCAGTAGTGTATTACTGATATAACACAAATGAACAAACTATAGATGAAATATCCCGAATGCATCTACTATTAAAGTTTCATATGCTTCATTTTACACGTGGATTGGAACTCTGTCATGTCAAATGCTTTCTACCTTCTCTGTCTTCCTGACTAGAATTTATTCAGGTTACTTCCATCCTCTGTGGGATTTAGGCTTCAATTTCCTCCTCCATTGTGATCAAATGTGCTTTAGGCTCAAAGCCTATGTATACCCTCATTTTTCCGTTCTACTTTTTTTTTTTCTTCCCTATCCAATACCCTCATGTACCCCCTTTTTTACATGCAGTCTATTCGCTCTCATTCACCTCTTTCTCCCGTCTCTATTTCTCTACCAAGGTTGAACTTTATAGATGCCAGGAGTGTAAAAGAAGGTGAGAGTGAGCTCTAAAGACTGTCTCATTGTGTCTGGGCTTTATTGTCTAGCTAGAGAAATGCAGAGTAACGACCTGCCACTATCCCGTAGGGAGAGCCATTCATTTCACCCAGGGCCATATTTCACAAGGCTACGATGCAAGTGTACATCTGTGTGCCTGTGGGGATTACACTGCAAACACATATATTCATGTGTATTAATGTGCCCGGATATGCTTAGGCCCTCGCTGAAATAGACACTGGCTATCTTCGATCTGTAAACTCTATGACAGCTCTGTTTTCTGTTTGCACATTCACCGCCGCTCGCTTTCATTTCACGTCTCTTTCACCTGCTTCACCAGCCACGCAGTCGCTCTGTATTCTGCCCATGTTTTATCATCATCCAGAACGTCGGAGAAAACAGCTTAAGCAGCCCTCCTCTTTGCTCAGAATCTTTTATGTGGTGTGTTAAAAGTAGGGCAAAAGTACATGCCAGCCTCCTCCAGAGGATACCTCTTCATTTAAGAAGGCTGTAGGTTCACGGCTGTGCTACAAAGCTTTCTTTTACGAGTACACAGCATCATAACAAAATAAAAATTGGTTAGAGGACAAATACAGCATACACACTGTGCAGAATACACTCAGATGGTACATACAAACTCACTGCCCCTGGGTTGTTTTGATTTCATCGCTAATTAATGGGGTGTAATAAAGGATAATACACAGCCAGATATGTTCTGCCACATAGTAACTTATGATGTTTTTTACTCCAAAGGGAGACATTGTCATTGATTAGAGGGAATATGAACAAAACGAGACGCTTTGTGAGTTGGTGAGAGGAGCATGTCAGTGCAATAAATCAATATTACTGTTACTGATTATAACATCAGAGAGAATAGAACAAACAATATGTGGAGTGTAAACAGCAAGACATGAACACTGGAGAGTGTTTGTGGAAGCACTAAGGTAAACAAAACTATACACAGAGGGATAACAAGGTAAACTGAGAAATTACGGACATATAAAATTATATGAAATGATTTACCATTGGTTGAGTAAGATAACAGCAGCTGTCAATCATCATGTCCTCCAGCAGTTCTTGATCTGCACAGGAATAATAAAACAAGGTTAAAAGGATAGAAATGTAATAACAGAGATTTCAATAACTAATTGTGAGTGAGTAACGATGATGCATATTAATGCATCTTTTATATCAATGTCTAATTATCCCTCGAAACCAATCCCGACTCCTCCATTTGGAGGAGGAGACAAAGGCACAATAAATTACTCCTATCCATTAATGAATCCACATCTAATGATAAAAACAAGAAAACACACAAAAAAAAGAGCTAAAGGAGATGAAGACAAAGAACAAAAGAGTCTCCTAGAGGCACCCCGAATGATAGCAATTTAATTTCAAAAGATAATTCAATTAGATCGGGGGTTTAATTTCCCGTGATTAAATGCTTATTTGGTGTTTAATTAGACCTAATCTGATTCTTCATTTGGTTCTTTTCTTTCACTTAGTGTGTCTTTGCTATGAGAGCCCATTTAATTGGAGGAATAATGACACCAATGACATATAAAATAATGAAAAGGTCAGATCGAGACATAATCAGTGAAGCCAAACATAGAGCGCGAGCGTGTTTTTCATACCAGGCTAGTATGTGCCAGTATGATTCAATTTTCCATTTTATTCACACCATTAATTAACCCTCAAGTAACCAAGTAATTTATGATCCCAAGTATATCTAACCATATGCACGTCATTATGATATTTCTAGTCTAATTCTCCTAGAACGTTTTTACCAAGGATAACACAAGGTAGTGTGGGAACATTTATGACCTTGGATATATTTTTTTTCCCATAACACTACTTTTGCTCACTTTTGCTTTTATAGTAATTATTCCTTAATGAGGCATCTCATTTTGACTGCATGATCTCTGATTATATTTAATTTTTAACAGGAATAAGAAAGGATTTAAAAAAAATCCATCCTGATTATGGGGATGCTGTAATTTGTTGTATACAGAGTATTACAGAGGTACCTGCTCATCTATACTTTGCTGTCCTATAAAAATTATTTGCACACCGCTATGGTGCAATCAATAACTTAATTCTGTCATTTTAGTCCAGGGAAACTCTTCTTGACCTTCTTTATGAAAAAGGTGACAGAAGTCTGAAAGGGCTGACTTTAAACTGCTAAAAGGTGAGAGCTCGCTATCAGATATCTTTCCTCGGTTTATAGTGGTTTTCCACCCCCATACCCACGCTATCGTATCATAAAAGCAGCAACTGCCCCACTAACCAACAGGATTCTTTCTCTTAAAATATACATAAAAACAAACAGGCTTATCCTTACCATTCCCATCTGTGAACAGCAGGCTCTCCTTTTCGATATGCATGAGATGGAGAGACAGGAACACTTGCCCGTCTATCATGTTAGGATTAAAGAACCGCTGCTTCCAAAGTTTCTCTGCAGGTAGCGTTTGCTCTCTGCACAGTGAATGAATGGGGCAAAAGGATAATTTCTCTAATATGAATGCGCATCTAGTGAAGAAACAGACAACTGCGAAAGCTGTCAATAAGATGCATGTGTTTCTTCAAGTGTGAAACCACAGTTTTGAAATTTTGTCTGTCACAAGGGTGGTTTGCCTTTTGGTTGATTCCTATTCCTAACAGACACACCTCTAAGACTGCAAATAGGATCTAAAACCAGACCCTATCCACCGAGACACCACGGAAACCACATACTGCTGTTAACTTATCGCAACATCACAAATTCACACTGGGCACCCCTATACAGTGTAGGGCAAGGCAAGCATCTGCATGCAGGTACACACACACACACACACACTGGCGGCTACACAAATAACTGTTTTCACATGATAGAGCTTATCTTTAATTGAGGAAACAGAACTCTACAACATCAGCAGTGGTGTAATTTACTGCAGATGCAGGTGAATAAGGTTTAGAATTGTCCCCATTACTGCAGAAGTCCTTAAAGACAATCTCTTAAGAGATAACCGCTCACTGTACACGGCAAAACAGATCTCTAAAGAGGCCATGACGCCTCATTCTGCAGAGGTCATGGTCTTTAACATGCTATAAATCACACACTGCAATTTGAGCAAAACACAGAGGGAATTCTGCTATAAATCACTTACAGGAGACATCTTTGCACAGCAGACGCCACGCTGGGTTTTTACCTGGGGGATGATGCAAACTCTTTTAAGTCTGACAAGCAACAGTCGCTTGAAATGAGTCTAACAAAAAAAAAATTAAATAAATTATGATGCATCCTCAATCAGCAGGAGGCACTGTAGGATGCAGAACTGAGGTTATGTGTCGTGTGGCTTCCATCCAGGTGTTACACAATGAGCAGTGACTGATGGTGCCTGTAGTCAAACAAATGCTCAGCACAAGAGCCAGACCTGAATGGCGTCTCTTTTTCCTCTTCAGCAGGTCTTTGTCTCACAGTGTTCTGCATCAGTACACCCAATTGCACATTAATCTAACATTGGAACAGCCATTGAAGGTACCTGCAGTAAGTTATACATTCACCTTTGGGCTAAATGCTCAATCTATCTTACGTATTATGCATCTTGACAATTTAATATTTGCTGAGGCATAGTGGTGATAACTGCCCTGATTGTGGTCAAGGACAAAAAAAAAAAAAAGACAAATCTTTCTCTCTTTGTCTCATACTCCAAGTCCAGCATAGCACACAGAGTGGCCCTTTCTCATTGCACAGAGAGAAGAGCAGCCTCAGTCATTTGACAGCCTGGCAGCCCAGTTGGCCAGTGGACAATGAGACAGAAATACTCAGAGGAGCCAGTAGAAAGAGGCAAAAAAGAGGAGGAGGGAGGACTTTTATGGCTACTGACAAGGTCAAATGAATTTCTACCACATTCCCACAAAAATTACTTTACACAGCTTAACACGAGCGTATTCCTCAAGCAATGACAGCACACTGCATGACCACTGAATAAGATATGAAACCTTGAAAACATAACCTGCCTTTAGGTCACTGATCTAGCAGAGCTACACTGGAAAATTGTTTTTTTAAGAGACAAAAGTAGGCACAGAAGAAGAAAAGAGTGAGAATGAAGTGTAAGAGAAGGAGAAGATGTGGAGAAAATCCCAACAGCTTTGTCTTTTGTTTATGAAATGGCAATTCTAAACCAGGGTAAAGATCAACCTCAACACCAACCCCATAACATTGAGCATTGCTCGACACTCCTCACAACACCCCGAAAGGGAGTGTCTGTGTCTTCCGCCACCGACATGGAGCTCACTGAACCTTTTGTTTAGAACAGATAAGAGTTATAATCACAAAGATCAATACCAGTTCATACTCACTGACATTTTGCTCTGTGTGCTTTTCACTGGTGAAGCGCTTCTTCTTTAGGTTAACATCTGACCTTTGTTCAGTTTTGGATTGGTCATTGAATGTACCTACAAGATGCATGTGTGTTGTCATGACTCCCAGCATCCTAGTGCTGCGTGTCAGGAGAAAATCAAATTCTGCACGAAAAGCTGGCGTGTTTGCAGGAGGAAGAAGAAAAACTAAGACGCTTCGAGGGTGTGTCGCTTCATCTACACAGCAAACATCACAAAAATACAAACACGAATCCAAAACACATACATGATTAAAGTATGTCAGTAGCAATGTCTCTGCAACACAAAATAGTCATATATATACATACACACCTACTGTAAAAATGACTTGATCTATCTCAAGTACTCAACACAAGGAGGTGAGGCTCCACAGCTTCTTTAAATGATCTTACCTTGTCTAGTCCAAACTTATAACAGTATTTATCTTTAAAATAATAAGAAAGGAGTGATTAAAAAAACAAGTAAAATGTGGAGTAAATTGTGGAGAAGTCTTGAGTCACCCTTCCTTTCTTTAAATTTTGTAACTAGTTACTAGTTGCTAGTTTCTCTTCTATTATCCTTAGCAATCTTCCTAGTTTCGCCTGGTAATGCAAGCAGGCTGTGATGACCTAGAGCTACAAATCTAGTATAAGTTACTCAAATGAGGTGCTGGAGCTGGTGATGATGGATATTTTTGAGGTGATCTGCATTAACTGTTTAACATGTATGTCTGATATTCATCCAGATTCAGTGGACACACAGCGAGAAGATGAAAAAAATCATCCATGGCCATGGGGGTGTTCTAGCAACCTGACCTCGGCATCCACTGAAAACACGTTAAATCGATTCCAGCCGGCTTCCTGCCCTGGCTGTTGGCTCGCCTCCTCTGCATTATTGCCATGGTGATTACACACCCTGTGACTTCGGTCACCCAGACCTCACCCTAGTCCCAGCAAACAGATTAAGGGACAAATTGATTTGTAGCATGACGCAGAATTCCCCCATGACCACTCGAGCATTTTTTTCCCCCTCTTCTACTCGCCCTTCATCAGTCTATCTATATGCAATTCTACCTGTCAATTAACTTGCCCAAAGCTGTTTGTTTGCCAGAAATCAAATCAATTTTGCTTGCAATTTCTAGAAAGAGAAATGATTCAAAATGAGAGCTGATGAAAACGTTTCCTGATGTCGCTTCACATTTACCCAAACCACAGACCATTACCAAGAGGTATAAATCAAAAATTAGGAATCGCTTTAATCTGTCGGTTTGTTGTTTGTTTGTTTTTTTAACACTTTTAAGTCGAGGGTCAGCACAGCTTCACAGGCCCAGAGAAGATGCAGTCTTGGTATTTTGTTATTGACTTTTATGACTTTTAATACTATATCAAAGGACAATCTCAGTTTCTTAATCATAAAAAATTGTATGCTTTGTGCTGCACTTGAGGTAACAGACTGGTTATCCACCCACAGCAAACAGTGACTTAATTTATTAATGGTTAAATGAGACTTTAATTGTTTCAGGCCCTTAAACGACTCATCCCATGATCTCAATTAGACTGCCACATTAGGATCTAATACCAGTCAGATTCTAACAATCAGATGCTAGAAAGTAATGTTTATTAAGACATTTTCCCTTCTGTAGTGTTGTGAAAGATCATCTCAAGGCAAAAACAAACTAAACAAACTATGAACAGAAACATCAGCTGCTCCTCATATGAGATTGTTGATTTATGTTTATATGGCAGGCGGGCAGAGAAAGGCAAAAAAAGGAATAATAAAGGTTCGAGAAATAACCCTGAGCTAACAGTTAATTGCCAACTTACATTTTAGTGTGCTGAAGGCCAACTCATAAGCTGCACGATGCATCTCCTCATCTTTGACTTCAGGTAACCGGAGTCCTCTTTCTTTGCCATAACTCACTAACCGTTGTGCAGCGGGCTTTTCCAGATGGTTATTCTGATAGATTACTGATGCCAGCAGGTAAACTCTGTCTGGGAAGCCCTGGCAGCTTTGGATGGTTATGTGGGGCTGTGGAGGAGCTGCAGAGGTGTCACTTTCAGCTTCATCATCCAGCTGGATCAGGTCTTTGCTGCTTGCGATGTGAGAAACAGACTTTTGTGTCTTGTCTGTGAAAGGGCACCTGTGACGCCCTTTGGCATTTTTTTTTTTCACCATCTTCTAAGGTCAGGTTTTCTCTTGCACACCTGAAAGCATGCCGTGCAGAGTTATCATAGTTTCTTTTTTTAAAATTAGCATTTATTTTTAGTTGCTTTTGTTTCTGATTTATTCAAGTTTCCAGTTGCTTCCAGAGATTCATTTTAAGGTGTTATATTTAGAAGCTAAAGCTAACTATAATGACTTTTTCACCCCTGATTTTAGTTATTCTTCACTATAAAAAACATCATACCATATGCTCCCATCAGGAAGATACTCCTGCGTACCAGCGGCCAATACAGAAAGATTTCTGAGGAGCTTTTACCCTCAGGCAATTAGACTTACCTACCCTACTCAAATACTCACTCTTGGACTATGGTTATATTAGTTATTATAAGAAAATAGACACAAATAGAAAAGTCTTTATGCAAAGCTGGACTCTCTTAATATTAAAGTTAAACAATGCACTGAAAAATTTAAACTTGAAGCTCAGAGATTTTCTGATTTGGGGCAATATAAACATAATGGACTCGACTTTACCTAAAAAAAGAGATTTTATTTTGTACATATGATGGTTAATTAAGTGAAACAGGATATCTGTAAATAAAAGCCACAATACAGCCAGAATAAAGGACATGATTAAACTAAAGATTTATTAACATGATCTCACAAGTGTATTAATTAAAACTTTTTTCCCTGATGACATTACGTTTAGTTGAATTTAATAGTTAAACACGACATTTTGCAGTGTAAGAAGGCAACATTAAATTCCAAATGCAAAGTTTGTAAGCCAATACAAACACATTTATTAATTTATTTTATTAAGTAACAATAATAATGTATAGAATATATAAATACCTATAATAGTTTCAGTTAGCCTTAAAAAGAGAAACGTTTTAACCAGTTTAAATAAAAATATTACAGATTAGATTATCAATAAAATGACCCTAAATGAACCAATAAATAATATGGAGTAATTGTTATCATGTTTCACCGTTGCTTACAATTTTCAAAACACGTGTGTAATTGCTATGTATGTTTCGCCATTTACCACAGCAGTGATTTAACAAAGCAGACCTCACTTTCTGTAGTAGCAGAGCTGGAAAATTCGTGTTGTTATTCGTTACCTTGTGAGACGGCCTCCCGTTATCCGAGATTCTCCGTATTTTCCTGCGCAGGTAGCTTAACGGTAGTGGCGCTGCTGCTAGCTGCTCAGCAAGTTTTAATTGCCAACTCCCCGCTACACACACACACAAACCCTGACCCCTTACCAAGCAGTAACAGGGGTTTCCTCGGGTTTTACTGCTAGCCCCCCGGCAGCCTTGAATGGGTAATTTATAAAAATGCTACACCGCAGAGTCTCCACTTACAAATAAACTTTCTAAACGTCAACATTACGGTGCAGCTTCGGGTTAGCTTGCTTCCGTCACCAGGGCAACAGCATGCTAATTTTAATGCCCCGTTCTTCACGGATCAAGAGTCTCCTTAACGCTGGATGCCCTCCATCTATCTAGAGCATATGGGCTTGTTAAAATTTTACAGGGCATTATGTCAGAAAACCGCTAACAATATTAGATCGCTTGCAGATGGCACGCAGCTGTTGTTTCATCCAAGGGAAGTTAATAGAAAAGCAGTGGCGTAAATAAAAAGCCTTGGTTCCTTTGCCCCCTGGGGAGGTGGGGGGGACTTTCTGCCACCTTCAATTTCTCTCTGTGCTGCCCTGCATTTAAGTCTTAATACTTAATAACTCATATGATGTTTTTTGTATACTTTTGTATAAGCTGGACCTTTTTTTTTTTAGTTTTTTCGAAGTTTTTCTTTGTATGTAACTGCTTTTTTGTTTCTGTTCATGTTCAGTCCAGTCCTGTTCTTTTTGCTTGTTTGTTACGCTACTTAACACAGACTCATTCAAGCACAAAAAGACACTCAAATCAAGTGTTGTGTCTACACATAACAGACAACTTAGTAAATCTTTTGGTACTTTGTTACCAGCAGCTCATCAAAAAACACATCATTTGTTCCATTTGTTTAGTTAAATCTACAAAAAAATGCCAACACAAAGCCTTTGAGAGACATAAAATAGTATTTACATACACAAGGTAATTCCCAAAGAGCTATTAGTGGCATGGTATGCAGTGTGCTTAAGGAATTTAAAATAACTGGACAAATAGAGGACAAAATAAGATCTGGCAGACATAAAATAAATAAATAAATAAATAAATAAAAAATATCTACAGCAGATGAGAATTACCTGAAAGTCATGGCCTTAAGAATTAGGGAAAAAAAATTCTAGAGAAGAAACAGGACCTGAGAGACGCATCTGGTCTTCATTCTCTGAAAACTCACCAGTGAATGATCTTAATGGTGAGTTACTGTCTCTAAATTACACAAGAACTAGACTGAAAATCATCAGCAACAGGTCTTATGGATTGATGATGCAAATTTGCAAAGTTTTGGTACAAATCGTCATGAATATGTAGGGAAGAAGTCTGGAGAAGGTACAAATAGTCAGTGTCTACTCAGAGGCTCTGTCAGAGTTTGGTGTTGGGGATCTTGTCAACATTAATGGAATTATTAATGCAGAAAGGTACTGTCAGATTTTCCAAAATTTGATTGCAATACCATCTGGAAAGAATCTGATTGCCAATGACTCAGTGTTTTCAGCATGATAGTGTTCCTAAATGCACTACAGGTGCAGAAAAAGCATATGTAGTTAGAAAACATACACAGAGGAACACCATCAGTCATGAACTGGACTCCCCAGAGTGCAGACTTCAGCATTATTGGGATCATCTTGACAGAGAACAGAACAAAAGGCTGCCAACATCCAAAGAAGAGCTTTGATTGTCCTTCAAGGCTGGAAAACTACTCCTGAAGACTACTTAAAGAAATGATAAGAAAGCTTGCCAAAAAAAGAGTTGTGGCTGTGTTGGAGAATGAGGATGCTCATACCAATTATGGATTTTCAAGCTCATTAGAATGGCAGCAAGTTTTTACATGCTGCATTCTATTTATGAATACATGTTCCTGTGCAGTGATTTATATTTGCAATATATAAAGAAATAATGAAGACTTTGGCACAGTACTGTTTATCGTATGCCAAATAAATGCAGGTTATTTGTAACAAACACACTCAAATTTTATTGGTTTATTTATTTATTTGTTTTACATTAGAATGGTAAATCTGCGCTTGACATTTTTATCTACTGTGACCATTAAAGTTTTGGATCTCTCCATTTAATTTAAATAGGCCACCTACAAGGGTGCCAGACAGATTCTGTCTTGAAGGATTTGTATAGTATTCTGTATTTTGACAAAAATGAACAGCTGACAATGCCCCAAAAATGCACCAGATGGGTCACAAGTAACATGTCAGCATTGTCTACATTCAACTGATCGCTTTCTCTGCACTCCGGTTCAAACACTGTGGCCAAAGGTCATGAACATCCATCAGAGATCGTCAGCCTCAGCATCCCTCCCTGCCCATTCATCCAGGGAGCTGTCTATACTTCAAAGAAGACAGGAGTCTACACCATTCATTTTTATAGCTCTGACAATAACCAAGAGGACCATTGTATTTAAATGCAATGACAGAATCCATTTTTTTCTATGACACACTAAATCTGACTCTACTGAGAGCACGTCCAAGTTTACAACACCTCACAATTATTAAACATTTTAAGAGACATTACTGTAATTTACCCAGAACAGATCCTCCCTGCTACACACAAATACAATAAATAAAAGTATCCTCCTTTTTTTTCCCCAAAAGTCGCCCATACAGGATGTAAACTGCTAATTGTATTTGTGGGGTATTTGGTCTTTTGTAATTCCTTTGATGTAAATGATGAATTTACATCAAAGATTAATGATTAACATTTATTATATGTCATTACTGAGCCCTGTGATAAGACTAATGACCGGTACAGGGTGTACCCTGCCTCTCACTCTGTGACAGGCTTCAGCTCCCTCCTCAACTCTGAAATGGATAAGTAAAAGAAAATCGATGGATGGATGGATTTATGTGTGTAATTTGTGTAAAGCTCTATTAAACAGAAATGGTGCAGTCTTTAAAATGCATTAGATGCATAAAGGCTTTTGTAAAGTGTCTCAAAGTAGTACAAAATGCCATGAAAGCAGTTACTTTTCACTGGTGAAATAACCGTATCACAGTGATCCTTATTTTTGTATTTCTGTTGTTTTGTACAAAACAACCTAAAGATAAATAATGCTTTCAAGTGAAATTGTGCCAGGCTCTTGGTAATTTCCCAAGCATTGTTTCCCAGAGTGCCTGAGCTTCTGAGCCTGCCCAGATTACATGGTTCACCTCTCTCTCCGCTTCACCATGACAATCACTTTGGAGAGGTGGAGGGAAAAAACACAACACTATCTCACCATCTCCATCAAATTCTGTCAAACAGAGCCCACAGAACAATCAAAAGTTATGCCACCTACTGCTAAAACCTTTTTACTTAGAAAATTAATTTAATTATTAGCCTCCAGGTCAATTAAAATTAATGAACTGGTTACAGAATGGAAGTGAGTGAGACACAGAGCTATAGCCACTTGCCATACTCTACCCCAGAGTACCAGAGGAATGAATACTCTCCAAATATTTTTTGCCTCCTCTCAGTAGTGAAGTTATGTGAGCGGGTCTCTGTAGAAGATGAAAAATGAGTGGGGATGCTTCTGAGCTGCAGATCTTGTACACTTCTGTTGCCACATGCAGCTTCAAACAGTAAGCTTTGGGGCATCCACCACCACTACAATGGTATGCGGGAAGTGAGCGCCCTCTACTGTGAGCTTAAGGTAATGTGAAATTAAAGAATACGACTCATTTTTCTTCATATTTGCAGCTCTTAGCAGGAATAATGAAAACTTATGAGAATGCATACGAAGAAGAAGCAGCCATCATTTACACGCCTAAATAAGTATATCACAGTGTAATTTTACTAAAGTGCAAGTTTATTTCAAAGTGTTGGCCCAAGGCTCTAATGTTGTCCAAAGTTATTAAAACATATCAGTGGGCATTCATTGTGCCAGTTGACATAATGCATCGCTGCATTCAGCTTGAGTGTTGTAGTGTGTATTTTAATTTCATCCCTGAACTGAAACAAACTAGGACATTTATAAAGTAAACTGAGATAGACCAGTTATTGCTTTGAGGAAGTATTAAACTATAGAATTGCCATAATACGTCTTCTATTTATTATGGTGAGAACTCTGGGAGACTATTTCCATGTAAAATGTAGTATGAGTAACTGTATTGTTCAGCAAAAATGCAAATAATTTCAATTATACAAAGCTCAGAAAATGAATACAATTATTTGCATTCAACCTCTTATTGATTGCTTTTCATTTTTCCTGCATTCCTTTTGCCCTAACCTCTTTTATTTCTTCCTTTTCTACTTGGCTTTCCAGTGTTCAGGCATGCACACACACACAAACACATTCACTTGACTTTCAAAGTTAAAGGGATGGGCCTTCGGGAGAACGGGGGTGTCAGAGTGCGCACATTGTGTTACATAATTGATGCTCCATATTACCTTACATCCTGACGGCCCTGGCTGTGCTACAAACAAAGCTTGCTCATTAACTATTCACTGGATGATTTTGAACAGAAAAATGATTCTGCCGATCAGGAGCTAGCACTGGCGCTGCGTCTCTCGGCCCCAGGCGTCTGATTACACAGTTGTGAATAAGACATGTGCTGTCTCCACCGGTCATATTTTAACTTGACAGCTGATCCCCTCAAATGTATTCAATGGTCAAATGATGAAGTACTCCTACATCAAAGGTATGATTGATGGAGGCTGTAGCGAGCTACACATTGAGATGCTATAGACTGTATAGCTGACAAAGTAGTAAAATCGAATGTATTAACGAGATGAAGTAAACTGAAAGCAATGAGTTATGAACTGTGGTTTCAATAGATCTGTTATTTGGCATTGCCTGCACATACTGAATGTGTCATGATCTGGCTTATTTTGTTGCGTTTTAGATCAACAACAAAAAACTTATATCACTATGTACAGTACATGAAATCATTATGTGTTGAAGACATAATAGGTTAAACATATTTTTAAAGGTAAGGAATGCAGAGTGGCTTGAATGCGTGTGGACAAAACAATGAATGACAGCTGAAATTTGTTTTTTCGATGATTAATAAAGAAAAGCTGGAAAGTTCACATATGTTTGATTGTCCCATTTGTTTAGAAAAAAAGGGAAAATAGTCCCAATTGACCTTCTGTATAAATATGCAAATTTTAAAAAAAAATCTGTAGAACCACAGTTTGGTCATGGTGCCTTACCGATGATGAGGATGCTCATGAGGAAAACCATGATAAAGAAAATCCACATGAAGAATCTGTCCATGACCTTAGCTATCTTTTTCCATTCTGCCCCCTTGGCGCACGTGGCTCTCTGCTCTCTAAAACAGTTTGCTATGTACTCAACATTGCGCACTAGCTTAGTGTCCATACCAGCGAAGCCACTGCCATGGGTGCAGAAGACACAGGGGCCAAAGGTTACAGTGGGACCCTGAGGTAGAGGCTTTTTATCCTCAGGGCAGCAGGGAATCTTCTGGTCCTCAGAACAATACAGCACCTTATGGTCTTCTTTATAGTAGTCGTTTATCTGAATTTTACCATTAGAGCTTTCATACTTTCCGGGTTCAAAAGTAGATATGTGGGCGCTCTCATCTCTGGTGATGTGGTGCTGAACTCTTGGATATTGCTGCAGCTTGGAGCTCTGGGATCTGGGATACTTGTCGCTATGCCGGTCCTCTCGGCTACTTTGCCTACCAGGTTTACCATTTGAATGAATGTGAGTGTTGAACTGCTGGTGACGGACTTCATCCTGGGTGGAGCGAGAAGACGAAGACGAGGCAGAGGCACAGTTCTCACCCACTTCATAAACAAAACAAATCTTTGACATGTAGTCAATGATGAGGACTTTTGCCCAGTGTGGAACTGGTTTGGCCTCCACACCACAGAAGTGAATGTTCATGATGAAGATGGTGAGAGATGTGGAGGCTGTGACCATTGTCATAGTGGCGATATAGTACTTCCCTGTGTAACAGGAAGGAACAAAAAACAGATGGAAGACAAGTCCATGACCATTAACACACTGTAGGTACTAGAAGGTGGCCCGACATCATTATTAAACCCTATGGATTAGCATTGGGATGTCACTCAAGTTCATATGCATATGAAAGCAGACGAGCAAATACTTTTTGTTCACATTTAAAAATTTCCAACTCCAGGTCAGATTATAGGGTGTGCTATAAATATTTGGACATGTTCGTCCTGTAACATATGGAATGTCATCTTCTCCAGCATGTACACCTGCCTCTCATTCAGTGTCTGCCCCTGTGACCCTTAAAGGTGTAACCTTGTGCTATGCTACATTGCTACATAGATAAATATGGCCCAAGTTTTAACAGTAAAATTCCTAAGGGTACCTTTAATTTGAAAACTAAAAACATACCAATGCATCACTAGATCATAGGTCATTTTTGGACCATGGTCAATGGTCAATGGTAACTTTATTGTCCCTGATGGGAAATTGATTCGCAGTATGTCAAAACAAACAACAAACATACAACCAACACATCACGTACACTCATTAAAAAAATACTATAATATAATATAAGCCTGATAAAACAACCTAGATATTCCATCGAAAAAAGTGCAATGTGCAATGGCAACAACACTTACAATTTAGTGTTGTTAATTATGCATGCCTGTACGATTTCTGGTATATTTTTTTTAATAATAGAGTGACAGAAACATAAACCATGCAACAAAAACAAGTTATTAAATATATTTCTAAAAAAAACCAAAACCTTCTTACCTATGAGAGGCACACTTTCTGAGGGCGGCATGCTCTCAGCCACCATGAGCTGGAACACCGTTAAAGCTAGAAGAACTGTCACCCCCAGGGAAACCTTTTCCCCAGAGTCTGCAGGCAGATAGAAGCCCAGAGGGGCCAAGAAGGAGATGAGGAAGCAGGGGAGGAGGAGGTTGAAGATGTAAAAGGAAGAGCGACGCTGCAGGAGTACTGTATAGGTGATGTCTGGATACGGGTCAGAGCAACAACCATACATTATGACATTCTTGGTGGCCGGCATTCCACGGCACTCCCACTCAACATTTTCCACAAAGTCTGACAGGTCACCGCTGTCCATGCCCATAATGATGTCTACCTGGAAATAGAGGGGAGGGACACATTTACTGAGAAAAACGTTATGTGTACGTATACACAGATGTATGATGACAAATACAATGAGCAATGTGTACCTGATCTACATGTCAAAAAGGTCAATCTCAGTTACTCTCTGATCTAACACAGAGGCCAGAGTCACAGCAAGAGCTGGGTCTTGTGTTATTTAACCATTTTAAGTGGCCTGGTAAATTTAGGTGACCCAGATTGCCACTATCCTGAAAGGAAATGTAAGCTACACAGACTCAATATGGGTTTATCCTCCACAGCATGTTGTTCCATCTACATTTTGTTAAACAAGGTATGGTAGATGGGCAGTATTTCTCCAGACCTGGTTGCCATTGTAAGTCCAGGAACCAAAGGTGAGGTTACACTCCTGGCTGTCAAAGGGGAAGTAGGAGACGTCCACCACGCAGGAGCTTTTGGTGATGGCAGGAGCATCCCAGGTTATCTCCCCATTGTAGCGCAGCCTCACGTTGGTGTCCATGGGCCCAGAGAAATCATCATCAGCTCTAGAGGAGGAAAACAAGTTGAGACTAACTGGCAAGTCATGTGTGTGATTTGGTTAAACAGTGGTCAGATTCAGCGTCTTCTGTTGCTAATTGCTAGTATTTATAATCTCACAAGTAGTCTTTAAAGATAACCATGTAGTCTTTAAACATTGTGAATAAACGTTATATTGAATTATAATATAAGAGACATTAATGGCAGCAAGAAGATTTGTCCACATTCTGCATTCCTGGAAAATTCATCTATGTGAGCATACTTATTATACAGGACGAGGTCAGGCCTCCACACCAGGCTGCTAGGGATGTGGATCACATCCAGTCCATCATAATCCTCCTTATTCCACTTCAGGTAAGCGTCATGCCACGTCTGCCTAATCCACAGGTAGGCAATCAGCACCTGGTTCCTTTCATCCTACGGTCACAGTCATACTAGTCACAAAAAAGGACCTGCAAATGTATGCAAACACAAACTAGCATGCAACCGTTTTGGTGCCTCTGGGAGAATTTGTTTTTGATTACTTTAAGTGTGAAGATATTAAAAAAAACACACACACACACACAATGATCCCTGCAGCTCATAATGCTAAATTAAATGTTATTGCACTGATCATTTCAATTTATAATTTATACTACATGAAAATAATAAGAAACTGACAGAAAAAAGAGGAACTGTGGTATTTGCCTCATTGACGTATATCACACCTTGCAGAAACTTTATTGCCAGCTTCTTCATTTAGAAATTCTCTATTATAGTTCCACATTGCTTAGAGCTCTGGGATATTTTTAGACCATGTGACATAGTGCATGCTTGCAATCTGCAAGAATGACATGACCACTGATGGTCATGTCATGGCAGTTGTGAAAAACACCAGCTACAGCTTGTTTTTCCTTTAGTAGTTTGTGGTGAGTTTTGAGGCCTGTTTATGGTTACCGTCCTCTGACAGGATATGGCCTTATTTTAGTTTTATATTTTTGACTCTTGCAGCGTGTGCATATTGCTGTCATATAACCCAAAGCCTAACATTAAATACTTCCTCTATTTTTCCATCAAAGATACCTTTGATAACTTTGAATTTCTCTCAGCATCTTCACTCGGATGCTTAGAAGAACTAATTGTTGATGAGTGGTTACAGTTACCAGTTAACACTAGACTCCCAATGTCAAATCCACAACTGCTAAAAACTTTTAAGGTCTATAAGAGGTTATGACTTTCTGCACATGCCTCAGTTACTGTGTCTTATAACTGTATATCTACACACAACAGACAGTAAGAAAAAAATCCCTCTTGATCTTCTCGGTTCACTGCTCATCAACACCAGGTGGACAAACACAAAGCCTCACAGTGGCTGAAATCCAGACCCGTCTGTCAATATCAGGTGGATGAGCACAGTACAGGAGGTTGGGGGAACACATAACCGCTTTGGTAACAGGACACTCCAGGGTGCACACACACTCATTTGCTGTCTGGCTCGCATCCGTTTCTTCCAAAGTATGACAGAGTGACGACAACAAATGCCCAGATATTATATGGAAACATTACATTCAGCAGCTGGTTTTGTGTCTTCAACTACGCACGCCCAAACCCACACTCACTCCACAGTGAATTGCTAATTCACTGTGGAGTGAGTGACGCAGCACTGAACCCAAACGGGAACCTGACCCAGCCGTGTAAGCCACCAGCCGGTCGATTTGTACAATAGGAGGTCATGGACAACGTTAAGAATAAAAGGTCTGTTCACCTCCATGTTTTCCTTCATGCTGGGCTCAGTGTCAAGTTAAAAAACTCAGTTCTTCGCATTTGCATGTTTTCTGCTAAATCGATGTCAGTTTTACTGCAGTGTGGCTAATGTATTGGCCAATACATTATATGCCAACTATTGACTGCACAGTAATGCTGTAAGCAGAACACGCTATTCGTGATTACCACATATTATTCAACATACATAAATCAGATGCTGATGCCCCGTTTGTGTGCATAAATCACCTTAACCGCTAAAACAGAAAGTGTATTTTTACGTTTCTGCAGCTAGACTATTTAAAAGAAATGCTATGACTCTCAGTGAGGTGTTTAATTTTAGTCGTGGACATAATTAACCTCTTCCATTTATAACTCGCCTTTAACCAGAATGCGTCGCACACGAACCAAGACTTGCTGATGAGAGAGCACGCACCATGTCTTTGATTTGAGAGAGGGTGACCTGCAGGGTGACGTTGAGGGCTCTGTCTGTGTCATCCACAGGCCGCAGGGCACTGGAGTAGTTCTCCATCAAATCATTCAGGAGTTTCTGGGCATAGTGACCCTGAGCAGAGTGAATCACTGAGAGGAGACACAAGTGGTCATCTGTCAACATGCAGGAGGTTAAATTAGCTCCTTCTAGTCACAAATGATTGGTTTACTTTTTCTTGCCATTTGTTAAAACAATACATTTTAAGGCCACGTGAAGAAAATATTTTAAACTATTATAGGTGGTAAAAGTGCAAGCATTTGTGACTTTATACAGTTATGAAAAATAATGTAAACCTGAGTTAAATGATATAATCTAGTCTAATGAATTAAAAGCAAAATGGAGAGGTCTCTTTTTTTCCCCAAAGGAAGACAGGCTTAAGTTTGACTCACCTTTGGGAAGCAGCATCACCAGAAAGATTATTGGGAACATTGCTAGCAAGCCTCTTGGTAACTAATAACTCCAAAGAAGAAATTAAAGGTGGCCTCGACAAGTAATCTAACAGTTCTTGGTTTCATTCCTCAAGATCTACATGATGAGCATTCAACCCCAGTTGAACTCAGATGCAGATAGCAGCGAGCTGTTTCCTCTGGCCGTCTTTGCTGTAAGGCCAGCTCCTAATGTTTGGCAGGGGAGGCAGCATGTCTGCTGACTGAGACACGGAATAAAACTCCAGCTATCACATAGCAGCAGCAGATCAAGAGAAACAGGATGCCCACGAATCATCGCCTCGCCACACAAGGGGCTATTCGCCTGTGAAGTCAGGTGGGGTACTGGTCTGCTCCTGCAACATGCTGCTGTTATGTCAACGGAGGAAAGATGGGAATTTGAAATTCAGGGGATTGTAAATCTATCATTCAATCAAGCAAAGTACAGATTGGCAGCAAATCATTGAAATTAATGAAAGGCATGATGAAAAAGTGAGAAGTAGCATTTTTTCAACTGGAATCGACTTCATAAAAAATGAACATTTCATATCAGCTAAAGTAGAACCTAAAGTAGCAGGTTTTGTAAGGCCCAGGCTTTTAAATAGGAAAGGCATACTCATTTTAATTTAAACAATTATTTACAATACAAATATAAAAATACATTTTTCATCATTAATTAGAGAAAAATATGTTTATTATAACACTCCTGAAATGCTTGTGATTGGGGTGCTGTTAGTGTGCATCTATTCCCCACAATTAACAAAGTGTCACCTTTCACTTTACAGCTGAGGGATTTCCTTTAGCTTCATATATCACACTGGTAATGTCTTATTGGAATTTGATGCAATATGGCCCTTTTCCAGAAAGATGGCAGCCACACAAAGCACAGCACAGGGCTTTTATACACCACGAAAAGAAACCCCTGCAGTTTCTGCTGAAAGTACATGCTCACAGTGGAAACACTACTCTTAACTCGCTGAAACGCCGCGTCAGGATGTTAAAAGCTGTGCGCTTTAGTTTTGCCATGATAAAATATTTAATAAGGCCTTTTGCTTCCCATGCACCTGAATATTACACCGATCATCATCTATGGCAGAACGACTGACAGAAAGTGACGCAGCTGCGGTGAAATCAGCTGCTTTGAACCCTTCAGGACTTTAATAAGGCAGCGAGTTACTTTATTTTGTGTCATTTTAATAACACAATGATTATCTCAGTGCCATTACCTGAGCCAGGAAGCATACTATTTCGGTGTCACGTATTCAGATTAGAGCGGCTCCGTCGATTAGGGGATGTTATAAAAAGTTCCAGATGGTAGATGCGAGAGACACGTCAGCTTTTAATGAAAGGATAGAAAATGAGCTTTGGCTATTTAGGATGCCTGAGGCTGGTTTACTGTGCAGTGAAGGCTGTACAGTTAAATCTACAATATCCCCTTTGGATTACAATACAAATATCAGAGGTTGCTTTTTTCTTGTCTTTGTGGTGCAAATGTGCAGGCTGAAACAGCCCTCAGATTACTGCCAGGGTTTCTTGGATAGGTTCAACATGGCACAACATGGTACCAAGCAGGCCACCTGTTATCTGCACTATGAAAAAGAGGCTCTGAATATTATCAGAATTCCGGCATCCTTTTGCTCGTTGAAGATCTGACTGCACAGAAAATTTACCTTCTTGAGCAAGGACAAATGATCTATAATACTAATGCCCAAAACACTGAAAATTGAATTTCAGTATGGAACTTGAATCCCTGTAATTACATTTCTATTATATGACATTAGTATAGCAATTTTAGTGGCTCAGTCTAGTTTTTATTCAAATTCACACAAAGCAAAAGAAATGTTCAAAATGCCACAAATGATTGAAAAAAATCCATTAAAACTGAACTTCACATTACTGTCAAGTGGTGTGCGTGAGAGAGGCAACACAGAAAGGACAGAGGGTGGATTAATTTACACAGACTTCAATATTTTATTTACAGATGAATCATTGACATTTTATCTGTTGGCCTAGGTAGGTTGATGCTATATTTTTCTATCATTTTGAACCATTTTTTTTTTTATCCAGACTTGTGACAGGTTGTGTTACTGCTGAATGCGTTTATTTTCTCTCCGTTTAAAAACAAGAATCAAAATGTATTCCTGTAGAAGTCATATCCAAATAAAACACGATTTTTTTCTTAAAAAAAAAAAAAAAAAATGTGGGGGTAAAGGAAGAAAGGAAGTAAGCCAAGTGAAGAACAGGTTGTGAGGACAGTAACTGAAGATTGCCTGGATTTTGGGTCAATTGCCAACAGCTTAAGAGGGTGAAACATGGCATGAAAATGAATATGGCTACTGTGTGAACACCTTTTGACACTTGATGAACTGATTTCTAGAACACGGAATAAGCTGATGCACGCATTCTGCATTTACTTTGTTGCATTTTGTGACTTTCCCCTCAATTTTATGTCCAATTAAAGCACTGTTATTGCCCTGAAAACTCCCACAATATAACAAATATGTCTAGGATTGTAATTAGATACTTCCAGTAACTTATTCTCAAAATCCTAATATTACACCTAAAATTATAAATTCTCTGTTCAGCAATCTATGCTGTTAGAAATGACGCCAACATTACTAAGTTTTTATTTTGGGATAGTGAAGGGATTAAGGTATGGTTTGGAAACAGTGCAAGAAAGTTTTGACTGAGTCTCCAATTGAAAAGTTCAAAATCTCAGCTTAATCCTTGTCCAGAAAAAACAGCCCAAAAGTGCGTTAAATCAGGACCAGGTCCAAAAGAGCCCCTCCCCTAAATGGCTTGACTCTCTCCCACCAAAGTTTTCACAAATTAAAGTAAAATGCACTGCATAGGCAAGGATAAGCTGCTGTCAGCTGCTTCTTGCACAGAGCCAGTAAGAGCTGGGAGATTGGCGGATGTGGGCGGGGTCTTAAGTCTGGCATTTGCTTCAAAGGTGGTGAGGTGTGATTGAATTTCTGATTGTAGCTCTGAGTGGAATGTTGAATGAATTCAGAAACCAGAGATAAGAGCTCACAGAGCGGCTGATTGGAGTGTTGTACAGCAGATGGTGACGTGTGCAGATGAGAGATGAAACACAGAGGGGATAAAGGTGGGGCTGGAGAAGAGGGCGAGTGTAGATGTGAGGAGTCCACTTTAAAACAGAGGGTACATTAAGGGAAGAGACGCCTTCAGACAGTGGGAATTCGAGAGAGAGAGAGAGAGAGGATGTGTTTGGTAGGAAGGAGAGATTGGGATTAAGTGGAAGATGAAGGAGGTGCCAGAAGTACTCAGTTACTGAGCAGCAGCTCTGTCGCCGTCTCCACATCCCAGGATTTCGACGACAATGCCACTATTACTGCATTCTGCGGAGGAAAACAAAACCAGTCACACATGCTGATTTATTCTGCGAGAGTTTCACATCGCGATTCAAAGCAGGAGAGACAAGATTTCGAGACGCTTACTTTTTCAAAGCCCATGGCACAGAGTTTGTCTATTTTGCGTGTGTACTCCGGACTGGAGACGGGAGCGCCTGCGTAGACGTGAGACCAGAGTCTCGCTGTCTGTTTAAACATCTCTGGATTCTGCTTGTACTGCGCGGTAAAAACAAATGGAAAAAACAGCTTTACATTTGAATTAAAATAATGCACACCACCCTCCATAACAGAAACTCTTGTATATAGGTCATCAATGCCAAGAGAAGAATTATTTAGATTTGAAACATTTAAAAAGCACCATGTTGGCATTGTGTTAAGAAATTAAATATTCAGTGTCACAATTAACATATATTTTGGGGCAAGTGCTATAGTCACTCTTCTGTACACAACAAATTACTAACATGATAATTCAGGGCCAGAGGAAGTGGTAGAGCTGTACTTTGCCAGGTAGCCAATTCTGCCAAGCGCTCCGTTTCCATGCTGTGTAGGCATTATTCAGCTGAAATTTAGAGTGTAGATTTCTCATCACTATAAACTATTAACAACGAAGCTGCTAAGTGAATAAGACATTAGACGCAGGTTCCTGTTAATACAATTTCTTTTCTTTCTTTTTTGGGGTGGGGGGGGGTGGGGGGGGGGGGGGGGGGGGATTGGAAACTTTTGGTAATACCCAACAATGGTGAGGACATTTATCTCTTGCTCTCTAGAGGATCTGTATCAATACTTGCAAAAATGCATTTTCAGCATTTACCTCAAACAGCAAGAAAACAACTTCTCTTTGAAGCTAATCCAACTAACATGTAGAGGATTGTTGCTGGTGAGGAGAGCCAGGTCCCTAGCTATGAAGTTTCAGTTTCTAAAGTCGATTTAGGTTAGCAGAAGTATGATCAGGATGCTTGTCCTTTTAGGTGTGTGTACTGACAATCACCAAGTTATGTCTCCCAGGGCCACCAGCATAATCATTTGCCATCAGCTCTGCTTACTAGACTTCTTTCTCTGCCAGTTCCACTTCCTCAAAATTGAAGGTTAAGCACCTCTATCAAAATAGAAGCATTCAAGTATGCACCACAGTGCAAAGGTGAAGGAGGCAGGAATGTAGTCATGATGAAGCAGCGCAGTATGTCACGCTTTTTTCAAGCAATACAATAATTCTAATCTCATGAATAAAATCGAAAAAAAAAACAAAAAACAAAACAAGACCACAAACTTCACGTCTGGTGAATGTTAAAACATGATTATTATTGAAATCGTTTGATGCAATTGTGGCTGGTAGATGGGTCGGGTAATAAAATACATATAGGGAGCGCATTCATATCCCTTTAACGCGCTTTGACGAGTCACCTATCCCACATGGTAATATGATTCTTTAAAGTTTACCCAGATGCACTTTAGAAGTTTTCTTTAGTCATAAACAATTTCAGGGAACTGATACTTCCGTTACTGTACATCACAGAAATTAATCTTTGCCATTGAAACTGGTGTACTATAAGAGACGATCAACTTTGAAACGCTTTTTAGTGTAAACTTAAAAAAGAAAAACTCACTGTTGTGATATACATATCAAAAACGTTTATACCACTCCTCTTATTTAACCTCATTTCATTACTTTGTTTCTCATTGGAGTGCATTTTGTTCACCAAAGGATAAATTAACTGTACAAGTGATTAGTAACAGTAGGTTTAGTAATGTGCTCAGAGTAGGATTGCATTTGTTAACTAGAAAAGCTATTAACTATAAAACTGGAATAGCTGGTGAAGGAACATACCTTCCAAAGATTATAGGCTGGATGCCATTGCTACACTGATTACTAGAAAATGAAATCTTTTAAAATAAAAAGACAAGACACTGCCCACTAACCTCTCACAGGATCGCAGGATAATGCATTTCCTACACTTAAAAAATAACTGCGATCAACTTTGAAGGGATCAACTGCCAAGTTTTACAGGGTTTGGCTGCTATTTTCCGTGTATGGGAAGAATAAAAGTATTTGATACAAAGCCAAAATAATGTAAAGTCCAAGGGCTTGGGAGGCCTTTTTTCCCCTCCTTTTCTCTAAAAAATCCCAGTAAATTACAGAGTATTAGGGCCACATTAAGAAAATACCATTTTGAGAAAAAACAAAGCCTATATGTGGAGATTAGAGCATGGCTGCTATACCCTCTACAAGGTGGATTAGAGAGTTAGTGAAATCATATTACAGAATCAGTTACACAAAATTTTATTTCAGCACATAAACAAAAAGAAATCTGCACATTTTGACTTTTTCTGGATACAATTTCATTTCTTCTTAAAATTTTGACTGTATTCCCAAAATGATCATGTTTTATAATACTCTGTTTTTGGTAGCAAACTTTATTTACTATGACAACCAAAAAAGAAACTAAACCTACATGCAGTATTGGTATACCACTGAACATTGCTCAACCAGTAAGAAAACACCAAACTGTGTCTTTGAGGGAAGAATCCAGGGCTTCAAACTGTAAAGCTAACACAAGTGGCTAAAAACAAAACTGATATATTCTGAACACACTCTCCACTGCAAGTGATCAGAAGGTGCAGAATCAACCAGGCCTCAAAGTACGTAGCTAAATAGTTAAATAGAAAGCTACAAAATTACACAATGACCCCACATTTTTTCAATTTTCAGTATAAATAACATACTGCATATATATCAGCCAAATTACAGCAATACTGTAGTACTGTTAGTCACTATGAGGCACGTCTGTAGTATGGTATACATGTGAATACATATTTAGTAACAATTGCTAGTAGAGATGCATCATGTTCAAGCAGGAAAAGAAGTGAAAACATAAATACACACCCACCTGATTAGCTACCACAGCATCCTGTGGATCATCTGGTTCTGCGGCTGCCAGTAAGGCTTGTAATGACAAGAGAACTGTCCTCAGTGTCATAGCTGCCGCCCTGAAATGACATGCACGCAGTTTTTAAAGCAACCACTATTCATAGTACCTATACACCGTGGCCTCTGACACTTGCAAGTTTTCTTAGAAGGCCTAAATATTATGACTAAAAAAAAAAAATGCATTAAACAATCTTTTATTTAATCCTATTTATATCTAGTCATTTTCCCTAAATTACCATCCAAAAGCTTTGTGCTAATTTCAACTGTTGATCATGTAGGCATTAGAAGCAACCTGCAGTTGGCCTTAAATTTCACAAAATATTTCATAATGGATGTCTGACAGATGAAGAATGTCAAGAATCTTGGAGCACATTTACTCACCACTGGTCTTTAAGAATGTCCAGACATATTGCACCTGTGACTGAGCTGATATTGGGATGCCAGATCTTCGTGATAAACCGAACCTGAGATGAGAAAAACGCAGAAGAAAAGCATTGCTGGATTCTTACAGTAAATGAGAACTTCTGAGGGGAATACTTTCAAGAGTATTTCATACTGTATGAGAAGGAGACATTGAGCCCTACCTTGGGTGGATTGAATGGATACGTCTCTGGGATTTTAATTTCTAGTTGATATCTACCTCCTGGAAGAAAATATGGGGATATCATACAGAACAATTCAAGCATTTAAAGAGTTTGGCAGACTTCAGGATCAACCTTTTCTCAGTGATGATAAATATCACAAAAGTTATGCAACCATGTATTCACGAGAGCCGAGAGCGTGTCCCCCAAAGCTCCTCACCTTCATATGGCGTGTCAGGTGGCCCTGCTATCTCTCCTTTAAGTTCTGTGAAGTTTTCGTCCACCAGGTCCACCTTTATCTGGTTTTTGCTAGTCTGAAAGGTGGAAAACCAAATGTGCGTTATGGCTTAAGTAGAAAAGGAAAACGCAAGGTGTTAAGCCACCAAATATAAAACAAGACTATGCAGCACAAGTTAACACCCCCCACAGGCGTTAACTAAAGTTGATCAACTTGTTGCGCAAATCCTTTGGATTTAGGTTTGATATACACACTAATCTAAATAGGGAAGAGCTTGTACAGGGTAAATGTGCAAAGAACACCTTCAATAAAACATGCGGACACCACCTTACACTCTTTGCTATGGCTATCCCGATTAGCTTTACCATCACAGAAGGCATGGTAAGCTACCGAGTACTGCTAGCAACAAGAAGTTGTGGATGATTTAATGCGGTCATGCTTCCAAATTGGAGCAAAAGTTAATTTCTTGGCTTTATCTTCCACGCTGTGGTGTATTAATAACTATCGGCGAGGCTGCTAGCTCAAGCTAGCAGTTCGGTGATTAGCAGTCTGACAGCTGAGCCAGCGACGCGTCACTCTCATTCAGCCCCCGCAGTCACGGAAAGAGGAAAGAAAAGAATTAAAGCCACAGCTTCGAGTGGCAAACATGACAACCCACCTCTTCACTTTTAAGCACTTCCTTGAATTCCCGTTTTATCCTCTGAACTGCGATGTTAGCCATGGCTCACCCGTGTTCCCGTCCGGCTTGGGCCTCGTCGCCGTCCGACCTGACTAACGTAAGCTAAAGCTAGCTTGCTCTGCCTACAGTACCTTTGCACGTTTTAAATACACTCTGAAAAATAACAACAGGAAGGCTGCTGGCCGCCGAGCGCCGTCAGTCCTCGCTATTTATACAAAGTTATAATTCGCCAAAATGTCTCAACGTCTGTCTGTCATCTCAAATGTATAAGAACACAATGGTTGGGGCTACTGAAAACATTTTAATACCAAACTGCATGCAGTCTGGAGGAGAGGGGTCATGTGATCAGTATTGCCATCCCGAATCCCTTCTGCTATTGGTTCATCGGCTTACAATGAATATATTAGGGTGTCCGTGGGGGGCATGCATTTACGGTTACATTTAATCAGTAAAATGTGATAACTTCCTTTTAGTCAAAATTGACAACTCTGCTGTTGATAACTATTACTGTTAAAGCACCACATGCAGTATGAAAACTGCCTCTAACACATTACAGAAATGAGGAGGTGTTTTCATCTGATGATCAGAGCAAAGCTCTTATGCATTTTGGCGACACAAACATATGCGTAGAAAAAGTGTAGAAAGAATAAAAAACAAAAATGAAACAACTAAAAGGCCACTGTGGCCATTCAGATGTGATCCTGCTTAGCTGTATTCTAATTCTGCTTTTAGAGTTAGTGGGAAGAAATCCTAAGGATATCAAATTGTGTCAGGAATTAGAATCTCTTAACATTTGGCTTGAGGAAAATAAGCTGTCACTTCATCTGAGGAAGACCGAAAATATTCTTTTTACTAATAACTCAAAACTTAACAAAGTTATAAACCAATCAGTCAAATGTAACTTGTTTGAAATGAGCCCAACGAATAGTCCAAAGTACCTAGGACCATAATTTATCAGAAACAAGATCGTTACATCTTTTATTTTTTTTTAAAAAGAAGTGACTTTTATATAGGAACATTAAAAAATATATGTTTATTAATGAGAAGGAAAATGCTATGCTCCGTTTTGGTCAAATCGGACTTTCATTATATCTTCAGAAAAGAGTCAAAACCCAGTTAAAATCAGATCAAAATTAACTACTATGTTATAGTCTTAAATATCTGCATCAGCAAACCTTTACAGACTAACATGGCTAAATGCTGTAATCAGGGTGGAATACTTATCTTTAATCTTCATGTATAATATTGTATATGTATGTATATATATAATAACACCAAAAGTACCCCACTGTGCTTTTGTGACTTTTTTGTCAGTTAAACTGCGCTGTGCAGCAATCAGACACAAACCCCATTCTGTAGCCACACTGCTTTATCACAGGACACACATGAGAAATATGCATGTTTTTTTAAACAAATAACAGAGAAGTGTTTCATAGTGTTTCATCATACCTGCAAACAGTCACACTAGGGGGCATCATTGCCCCATGAACATCCAGTCTATGAAAAAAACATGTTATAATAAATGCCTTTGTTGTCTTATGAAAAGAAAGCCACTTTTATAAAACTGATTGGTGATTTGAGATCATGTTTTTATTAGATTTTATTGTTATGAGATGTTTTGCACTGGTATGTTTTCTCATATTTGTTTATTATAAAACATAGAGCTGACGTAATCACTTACGTAAGGTTATAAAAAACTCACACATGCCCTAGCTTCTCACTGCAACAGTCATTAAATCTGTTGCCATTTTACAGTCTTTTAAATATGTAGAAACAATAAAACAAAATAGCTTCACAAAAACAATTCTGAAAATATTGGGATGTTGTGTAAAATGTAAATAAAAACAGAATGCAATGATTTGGCAATATCCGACATTTAAACTGAGACACTTTACAATTTTGTGAAAATGCAACAAGTCCCAAAAAGTTGGGAGAGTGACAACAAAAGGCCGGAAAAATAAGTGGTACCACTAAGAAACAGGTAGAGAAACATGATACAACTGTTTAACTTCATTGGCAACAGTTAAGTAACATGACTGGATATAAAAAGAACATCTTAAAGTGGCAGTTTCTCAGAAGTAAAAATGGGTAGAAGTTCACCACTCTGGAAAAGAACTGTGATTACAAATTGTGGCACAATTTCAGAATATTTTTCCTCAAGGTAAAATACAGAAAGTTTTGAATATCTACTGATCTATACTACATATCATCAAAAGATTCAGAAAATTTGGAGAAATCCCTATGTGCAAGAGACAAGACCCGTGATCTTCACATATCCAATAGTATCGTATTGTTGTCAGCTCTCAGTTTAAAAAGCCTGCATCTCATATGGTATGAAAGTGTATTAGTGCGTATGGAAAAGTACCATCAAACAAGAAAGGTATATACAGTTTTATGGCAACATATGATCCCGTCCAGATGACGTCAGGCCTTGCATATTTCAGCAAGACAATGCTATATCAGACATGAATGGGACAATATTCCTCTCCTAAATGATGAACAGCTGGTCTTCTCGATTTCTAGATCTTAATGGACTGTTAAATATTTAATATATTTCCTGTGCTCTGCTGTGAATAAAACTTATGAGATTTGCAAATCATTGCATTCTGCTTTTATTTACATTTTACACAACTAATCACACATTCGTCACATGAGCAGAAACAGACACAAATGGAGCGTACAGAAGTCGTTGCCCTTCCCAGTCAGTGAGCCACAGGGTTTTTTATGACACACGAATGAGTCAGTCTTTCCTAGTGTTATCGCTTTACACCAGGTGGACACAAACACACTCCTTCCTTTCTTCTCCTCCTGCTCAACCCAACTTTCGCTTTTCCTCTGCCATGTCTTTGGTTTCTTTTGGTGACTATGACAAAAACCACTAGCGCTGCCAGCATTGCAGCTGTTATTAGGAGGCACCCCCCAAAAACCAGCATTGCTTTGTTTGTGAACATCCATGCGCATATAGAGCAAGGCTCATGCAGCTCGCTAAACCTGCAGGGCTGCACTGAGTCATTGTTAGGGGATCCGCTGAGAGCAATGATTTCTCTGTACACATTAATGGAGGCTTTGGCTTTGGATTGGTGTTGGGCTGAGGTGAAGAGGCCATACTGTGGTACGTGTCGATCTTGGAGTTTCCACACGTAGAAGCCGTGCAAGTTGACTCCATCAAGATGGTAAGCTGCAAAGAAATAGAAATATAACAACAGAAAAGTAAGATGAATACTTTATCTAAAAAACACGGCTTTTATTGTGTTAGAAAACTACACTGCTTCCATGTGCAAATACAGGTGAGTCATAAAGGGCAGTGCCATAAAGGGCAATATGGCCTTTATGGCACTGTTTGTCCTCGTCCCTCGTTTCTGCTTTTATGGTTTTCATGGTTTCTCAGTATATAAAGCTTTTTATAGTAGGAAGCAATAAGGTCATTAAGCCTGTATCACATGTGGAACTGTATCTCTGTCTCAGCATCCTGAACACTGCAGACTCTATTTTGATTCTTGCCAAATATTGTTACACAACACATCCTGGACTGAGGTAGAAAATTGTCTAAAATGTTTGCCCTACCTTTGAGTGCCTCCTGCAGGTAACTCCTTAGGTAGTGTTGCCGGAGTTTATCCTCAACAGGAGCCTGATCGTCAATCCCACTCCCGGTGACAATGATAGGTATAGCTCCATCATACCTCTGGCTAACCCACTTTAGCATCTTACGCAAGCCCCACGGCACAATAGCTTGCCGCAGGCTAGAAGAGGGCCATGTTGGATCAGAAAGAATCAGACAGTCATGATCAGGAGGTGGTTTCTGCTGAAAACTGTCCTGTGTGTGGGAACGCAGGGAGACCAAACGGGTAGTAAAATGGTTTAGTGCGATAAAACTCAAGGCCCCTCTCAGTTCCTCTCTCTCAGTCTCAGTAAAATTAGGAAGAGGAGATCCAGGAAGGCCCATTACTCGAGCTCTCTCTTCTAGATACGTTCTCATTTCTTGTGGGTAGTCCCCCATGTTGTGCTTCTCCTCACGTCTAGTCCCCAACAATGGGTCTAAGAAGCGACCAAGTTCAAACAGAAGGAATCTTTCAGCTGCCACTGTGTGTGACTCCAGGAAGGGGTTAGCAGGTTTGGCCCAGTCAGCATGTAGTGCTAACGATACCAGTCCTTGCTGTTGACTGTAATGTTCCTTCTCATATAACCTCCAGGCTTTTGCATGAGCCAGAAGAAGGTTATGAGCTGCCAGATGCTTGTCTTCCCCACTCGAATAAACGTCTACAAGTCTGTTTGGCTCATTAATAGTGATCCAGTTCTGAACCCAGGGACCCAGCTCCTGGTAACAAAGTGCTGCATATTCCTGAAAAGCGTTCACTGTGCTGTAATTGAGCCAACCACCTGAGGCATGCAGCGGCACAGGTAAACCCAGATTTGGAGATCGGTGTGTTGGGTAATAAATAACCACAAGAGCCTCGAGATCCCGCTTCTTGAGTTCGGTCACGATACAGCGGTAGTATCTTTGTAAAAGTAAAGAGTGTAGACACAGAGAGACTGATTCAGGCAAAGTAAGTGCGTATGAACTCGAAATTGCTCTGTCAATAACCGGGGTGTGACTCAGGTAAAGTTACAGGTATAACATGAATTGTGTTATTTGAATTGTCACTGTGTGTGTGTGCGCATCTTTACCTCAGAGCTTCTGTGTTTACATTAGAGAGGTCTCCTTGGGGTAAAATCAGAGACCAGTTTAGAGCGAAGCGATAGTGAGATGCCCTTGTCGATTCCAGCAGGTTAAGATGATCACGGATAGCCAAATAGTCTGTGCACTGTGCTCGCCTGGTCTGGAGCTTCACCCCTGGGACCTGATGCAACGATCCGTCACCTGTCAAGTTCCAACTGTACAAATGAGGGTCAGTAAACTGTGGGGAGAAAGGGTAGAAGTTGACCTACAAAAACAAAACAAAACAATACAATTAAAATGTGTTCTTTAGGCGTCCGGAGCATTATTGAACATCTTCCATAGCTGATAATCATAAAGTCATGTTACCTGTAAAGTGGAGTCTGCAATACCCCAGTGAAAGTTGCAGGGGAAATAGCCTTTCACCTCTTGCGAGGTTTCATCACTTGGGAAGCCATTATCATTAACTATTTCTCTGTAGTACTGAGCGGTGCTCTTGGGGCTCCTAGTTCTGTTTGGTTGGCTGAAGTCCACATAAAAAAGGCCTCGTCTAATACTATACCCATAATTCCACTCAAATCCATCCACTAAAGACCAGGCCATGTATCCAAACACCCGTACACCGTCAAGGTTAATGGCTATGAAAGAAAACAAAGTAATAATAGAGTAAGATAGACAAATGTTTGTGTCTCAATGACTTTATTGTCTAACTCATATTTATTTGTTCTTCCCAGCGTTCTGCTTACCTCGCAAGACTTGGTTGATAAAGCTTTTCATCAGATAGATGCCCACTGTGTCTTCCTTTCCTACAGTGGCTTCAGAGAACCAGCCTCCCTCAGCTACTAAGACACTTGGATTCCCATATTCCAACTTTATCCAGCCCAGGAGTCGTCTTAGGTCTGGAGTCACCGTCTGCCCGTAGCTGATTACACTCTGCCCCAAACGGAGGTTGTTAGGCCCAAAGGATAGGGCGAAAAAGTCAGCTGTCTTCTGCACCCAGAGCTTCTCTTCAGGGGTGAATGCTGGCAGAAGAGCCCCAAGCTTGGTTTTTAAAGAGACTGGGTAGTCCCCATCACCAAAGATGGGACTGGCAAACCAGCCCAGTGCTGCCTCTATTGACTCCTGACAGAGCTCAGCACTTGCATCAATGGCTTTGCCTCTTTGAGGTTCCACCCAGTGGGAGCCCAAAACAATGGACACTTTACCCTTCTGAGTTGTGCGGAAGTTGGCGTTGTAGGCATGCCATGCTTTAGCGTGAGCCTGGAAATAACAGCAGACACATTAGTGTGATGTTTTTAGTTTTGTTGTTTTTTTTCCTGAACATATTCACTGTAAAATAAACTTATTTGACTCAGCAAAATTTACTGTGTCTCTATGAAAAGCACAGGTATACATAACATAGTTAATTCTGGATAAGGAGAGGGAAAATGAGAGATAAGAGAGTAATTATGAAAACAATTACATATAAATGGTTATTTTATTTGAATTTTTTTTGGTTTTGTTTGCTCACTGGGCGCTGCAGGTACACCATCTGTGCTTCTTTGCGTAAACTGAAAGTGATTATTAATGAGGCATGTCTCCCCGACTTCCTGACACACACCATTTTTCTCCAGTAGACAAGTGCTGATGTGGTGGACTTTGACCGCAGTGTCTCTTTAACTGTCGTGTTTATCACAAGCCAATCAATATAAATAAAATTGACGAGTCATCAAGGAGATAAAACAAAAAAACAAAACAAAGCAAGCAGCCAGGTTTTGCACTTGTTTGCACTAGTTTTATACGCCCTGACCAATTTGATTGTATTAAAATGAAATATCAGGGCTTTCTTGCTTCACTGTCCTCTGACCTAAAATCACTCGAGCAATATACAGATTCACTGTCTATCGTAAAATGATAAAGCTGTGAGAGTTCAAAGTTTACACAGTTTGTGTATGTGTGTAACTGGAGATATTCTTCATATCGCTGGCGTTGCAACCAAAACAGATGAGGAACACGAAGAGTAAAAATTACATACTTGTGAGAAATTTGACAAAATCTGCTAGGTCCCCATGTGTAACTGACCTTTATCAGATTGTGTGCCACAGTAAGAGAGGTGGCAGGTCCCCCTTTTTCTCCAGGAGCATGGACTCCTGTCCCGTATCCCTGTACAGCCACCAGGTAGGGATTATGCATTGTGAGCCAATACCTAACACGACTCCCAAAAGTGTGGAAACAAAAAGTAGCATACTCCTCGAAAAGTTCCACCACAGTTTCGTTCTTCCAGCCTCCATAATCCTCTTGCAGCACCTGTGGCAGGTCCCAGTGATGGAGAGTGACGATGGGCTCAATTTTCTTTTCCAGAAGCCTCTCTATGAGGTAGCTGTAATGCTTCACAGTAGCAGTATTGGGCTGACCTCTGGCATTTCCATCAGGAAAGAGTCTGGGCCAGGAGAGAGAAAAAGAGTATGACCTTACACCTAGATACTCCAATGCTTTCACATCTTCTTCCCATCTGTTGTAGCTGTCACTTGCCACATTGGCAGCCTCTCTGTCCAAGCTGCCACTGACAGAGGAGTGGGTGAAACTGTCCCAAATTGAGGCACCTTTCCCATTCTGGTTCCAGGCTCCTTCTGTCTGGAAAGCAGAAGTTCCAGAGCCCCAGAGGAAGCCTAGAGGGAAGGTGTCATGTAGAAAAGATTGCCCTTTGAGTGTGGGATCCGGTTTGGGCTGCTGCCAAATATCCCTGCCCTTCCCAAGAGAGCAGGTTGCCTTGTTCCAAGAATATAAGGAAAACAGGAGAGAAGACAAGAGGAAGTGACATTTGGGCTGGTTCAGCATACTGAAGGTTTCTACCTTGATTCCAAAATCCACCTTAATGAGACAGCTGATGTCAGTCCGTCAGCGCACGTTTGAAAATAATGCATTCCTTTATGACTGATAAGAGATCCATAATGTGGGTGAAGAAGAGGCTGAAGTGATCAAAGCGAGCAGAGTGGAACATTTGAAGCTTCGAGGTTTTGCGCTCTCCATCTGACACCCTGCGTCCCTATCTCTCACTCCCAGTGTACTTCTGCTCCCACTCAACCCCTCCCTACCACATAACGTTCACACATACAAAGGTTGACTCATGTCCTCACATACTTGTTTTACTACCGAGGCCATTCCGGCTCATTAATTTAACCCGTCCTTCAAAAAGCGCTTGATTATTCTTGGATCTCAGCCAAATTAATAAAAATAAATAAATAAAGAGTCATAATTCAACACAGCTAATAAAGATAATAGTGAGCTATCTTTCAAAGGGTGCATAGAGACTGACTCAGAGCTCTCAGGCACATGCTGATTGCTGTAAAGAACATTTGTGTCAATAATTAGCTTGTACTCTGATCTTAGCTTCATAAGAAAGACTTACTGCACATTACAAACACACACACTGTATTTTGTAATCACTTGCATTAGGGGATTTCAGCTTTCTAACAAATCAACAACGGCACATTTTGACACATTTATTAAATAAGAGATAATCTTACACTGTGACGCTGAAAAAACAGGCTGTTTTCTGTTTTCTTACAGCCAGAAGCTTCTAATCACATCAGTGTTCTTTTAGGATTTGATCAAACTGTGCCAGGTGGGATTAGTGACACTGGCTTATAAGACAATATTCAATTAAGCTCCACTTGCTGTATGCGTAGCAGTCGCTGACCCAAGGCAAGATTAGCACTGCCAGGCTAGAAACACTGCTGGGAAGAAGGTTCATGCATATGTGTGTGTGTGTGTGTGTGTGTGTGTGTGTGTGTGTGTGTGTGTGTGTGTCTGTGTGTCTGTCTGTCTGTACATACACATAGCTTCCCTATCACAATAAAAAGCCATTTTAAAAGAAACCCTTTCTCATCATCCTTCATTAACACAGTGTCTAGAGTAAACAACACAGTGGACCTGAAGCCACTCTGCCTCAAGGCATTAGTGCGATAAGTCAATTGAGTTGGAAAATGTTCATGTACTACCCAGGTGACCTCGGTGTGGTCGCTATGATACAAGAGAGCTACCTCAGAAACACTGTAGTTTAGCCTTCTCATTCATACTTTTCACAACATAGTAGAACAAACTAAAGATACAGTATACTCATGGCATTGCTTAGTAAAGGCCCATTTCATTGATTTTTAGAATATTTTAAAATCAGTTCATGTTTCTCAAACTACAGACCAACGTCTTTTAGGGTGCCAAAACAAAAAACAAAACAAAATCTGAAGTATTAGTTTGCTTAAAACAATAACGTAAACTAAATCCAAGGAACTGATTTCATTACTTTCACTAGCTCCGCTTATTTATACATTTTTATCACAGTTTACTTCTATAAAATACACTGTTACATAAAAAGGGAAGTGAAAAGAGGATGTTGAAGTGAGAAAAGCATAAGTAGTCTGGGAATTGCTTTCATTTCTATGCCTGTTTCCGCTCAGCTTCATGTTGTTTTTACTGTAACTTAAAAACTATTAGCAACTACTGCTGGAGCAGTGCTAACGCATGACTTTTGGTCACATTTAATCCAAATTTTATTTGGTGGTATACCTTTCTCGATCAGTCAGTTTTGTCTTACTGATTTCCTTTTTTCCCCATATCCAGAGATTTGGAACCACTGTGACTCTGATGATTTTGTACGTGAGACTTAAAAACGTGACCATCAGACCACAATAAAGGTTAGTGCTCTTTTTTTTATCCGTCTATGAACTAAATGGTGTTTTCCAGAGTGGTTTTTTTATTGTGGTTTTGGATTTTTTTATTTTATTTTAATATCTAGATTACATGAGTCAAGAAAAACACTTAATTGAAAGTAATCTAAAATATGACGATGTCAAATGTCTGCTTTTAAAGTTTTGGTGGGATTTATGAATGCATAAATAATCATAAACTCATACCATGATATGAAATGGCAGTATTTTATATTTATGACAGTATTAACATTCCCTTTTTGCTCACACTGTTTTTTGATATTTAGAAAAAGCAGCTTTTCTAAATGTCTATTTGCTTTCTTTGTTGTCCCCAACAATATATATATATATATATATATATATATATATATATATATATATATATATATATATATATAAAGTTTCCAACAAAACTGACACCAAGAAAACCACGGGAATTAAAGAAAACAGAGCAACAATTCCATGATAAGCACACAGCAAGCCACATTCACAAAGGAAAAACTCACTTCCAGAAAAAACGGTAAACCAAACCAATTAGAATTTAACCAGTTCAAAAAAATTAAAAGTAAGTCTGATCTTAAAGAAAGTAACCAGTGTTGTTCCAGGTAAGTTCCTTTCAAAATGATGTTTTCACATCACTCTGGCCTGTTCCTTAAATTTCTTTCATCTTTCTGCTCAGCCAAATTTCTTTTTAGCCTTGATGCTTTTAATACACGTCTGGCATATTTTTAGTATACTGACTAAAATCAAAAAGTGTTACATAAACTATTTTTTTTTAAACCCATAAAACCCAGTAATATTCTAGCAGCAGAAAAATAGCGCACAATAACTGAAATTTACCGTGTTTACATTTGTCATCATGTAAAAACACAGAAATTGTCTATAATTAAAATACACAAAAAAGTCCATTTTTTTTTTTTACGTTGTATTACATTAAAATACAGTTCTTTTAGGTGTAAATGGAAATTAAACAATATTAGAAATATACAGAAAATGTTATTGTAATTACATTACAGATCTTATCAAGTGCATACTGATGGATGTGAATATTGAAAGAGTTTAGCTAAATAAAACACTAAATTTACTTTGTGTAATAATTTCATAATACTGCTGTAATGCACTAATACAGAAAACTCCTAACAATTTGTAAAAGTAAATGTAGTGGGTTAGATGTGGTGGATGTTGGTTCAAACATGCTTTCTGTGAATGCAGCATGAACATTAACCTCTCCCTTAGCTGTTAATCAGATGTTGGTTATAAGGAACAACTGTAGTCTACTCCTGAGCTCTGGCAGTTTGCACTAATTTCTGTTCAAGGTGGCAAAGATCACAGCCTGTTAAGTATTGCAGACCGCATTCATTTCCCCTGGCAACTGGTTAATATAGAATAGAATAGAATAGAATAGAATAGAATAGAATAGAATAATCCTTTAATTGTCCCACAAGGGGAAATTTGGTTGTAACAGCAGCCAAAAAGACACATATACAAACAAACAGTACACAGGACACGGAACAGAAACATACACAATTTTTCTTACATTAAGGACAATGGTTACTATAAACAGAGTACTGTACAGTTATTAAATTAAATAAAAATAACTACAGGTAAGAGGCAAACCAGGTTGTAGTGCGAATCGGTTAATTAACTTATTGCAGTTACAGCGCAGATGTAAACATCTATGTTTTTTGGGAGCAGTTCTGATTGTACAGTACAGTTCTGATTGTACAGTCTGACAGCTGCAGGGAGGAATATAATAATAATACTATAATAATAATATGTATAACTATTAAAGGGTAAGTAGGATCCTCATGGGTTATCTATCGTAGGGTGGACACTGGATGATTGTTTTCCCTCTCTTGTTACAGGCCTACACACTGCTGCTGTCTTGTTGTAGCCTTGTTGTTGCTTTGCTGTTATTTATGGACTGGCATTGACTGGTTCATTGTTTTATGGTGTTTTCATCTTAACTGTTTGTTATATTGTAATTGTGCTTTTAAAAGGAGTTGTATTTTAGAGTGTGTGCATTTGTTCTTGTCTCCTTATATTTTATTTCCTGAGTTGTTTGCTGTTTTGTATGCCACAACTTCTAGGTTCTTTTTGATTTTGCTTTAGTGGCGGCACAGTCGCTTGTTGTGGGGGCTAGGCACGTGTGGTAAAATTCTCTCAGATGCATGTGAATGTACACACCGGGAAATGGGTATAACGCACCATTTAACAGTTTGGTAATGCCAGCCCTGCAACCTAGTTCTTTTTTTTGCAGCTCTGTGCTTTTAGTTTTTTTTTTCTTAAAAGCTTTGCATGTGGTAGAGGGGATACCAGGGGAGAGGCTATTGCATGAGGGAAGCAGGACAGGACAGGACTGAGCCTTAGGACCTATCTCTTTGTGCAAAAAGGTACAGAATAAATGCTGGCAGCCTTTTAGTGGGACTCGTGCTCACAGTACCGCACTGTGAAAATCATCTGACATTCTCCAAAGAATATCAGAACCAGACTAGCATCCAGTTCTCCTTAAAGATGAGAAAATGTTCTCATTTCAGGGAAGATGGCTGCTGAAAGTGTTCTTCTCTATATCATCTTGTGCTAGGATTTATCTTCAAGAAGCATCATTTGAATTAAATACAAAAAACAAACAAAAAAATAATTTGTAGTTAGTAAGTAAACATTGACTTTAATTATGTAACCCTGGTAAGATTTACAGCAATCAGAAGTACAGGGTTCTTTGAATGCATCGTAGTTCTTGTTTGATAGTTTAATTTCCGGGCTTGCCCTGAAGGCATCATCTGCAGCTCGGTGCGCGTGAAGGTGTGGTGTAGGGGGGAAAGGACGGCAAGGAAAAACTCCATGCTGCCGCGAGCACGGTTTTTCCCAGTTGAAAGAGAGAAAAGAGATTCTATTAACATTTGTGAGAGCGCTGTCGTTAGCGGTGAACCACAGACGGGTACCTACCTCAAAGGAGTCGGAGTGTTTTGAACTTTTTGAACTATTCTGGTGAGTTAGCCTAGCTCACTTAGCACCGCTATCCGATTGTTAAGTGATGACGTGAGGAATCCTACTTCCGGGCCTAAAGTAGTCTGCGTTTAATATGGCTTTTGTGTTGTTAACATGTTTAATGTTATGTATTTTCTTCTATTTAATCTCAAAAAGCTCCTAAAACAGTCAGTGATCACTGTTGACCTCCCTCTGCTTTTATTACCGCTAATCATTTATTTAAGCTCAGTTTTTAAAACCTTACGATGTAACTACAGCTAGGGCTGCTCGATTATGGCAAAAATGATAATCACGATTATTTTCACTGAAATTGAGATCTCGATTATTTGACGATATTTATTTAACTCTTTAAGACCTACCATAGAACCAAGTCCGCCAGAGCTTATATTATATTTTTACATGTTGTAGTGCCATTTGTGGGAGCATTTCAAGTTGCTATACAACTATTATAGCCCATATTTTAATAATATGTATGCATTAAGTCCCTAGTAACTACATTAATTGCAAAAAAGTGCAATAAACTACAAAAAAAATTTTTTGTTTTTTTTGCATATATTTCTACTTGGAGAAATTTAAGAGGCTTATCCTTCAAAACTTTAAATACAAAAAAGTTGCAAAAAATAGTTTACAACAGGAAATTTATTTTGAGTGTCTTCATAGTTTTATTTTGGAGATACATCAATTTTTATATACTGCAGGAAAAACGAAAAAACAATCCTATGATGCAAATTTGCAAAGAAAACAGCATCAAAATAAACTATTTCCAGCAGTGCAATTCAAGTTCTAAGCATCCCAGAAACTATTCAGAAAAGTCAAACATGACCAGTATAGGCTTTTAAGGCCTACAAGTAAAAAAACTACAATTTCCGCGAAAATGACGTCACTTCCGGTTTCGGGCAGGAAATGGCGGACATGTGACAGTTCGCGCTGACGTCTGTTTAACTGTGGGAAGTGTTACGAACAGCTGATCGGATCGGCAAAGCCTGTTTCTGGAATATTATGTTTTTGTTCCTGCAAGCGCTTTTTATGCAGTTTTTGCAAAGCTTTATGTGGAAGGAAACCGTGACCGAGGACAAACTGATGGCATCAGATGTAAGTACAACTCCTCCGGTTTCATATGCAAAACAAATTATTGCGCTAGCTTACACGGTCCAGGTTCTACAGGGATTTAAAAATAGTTATGCAAAACGGAGCGTGCTGCTCTGACCGGATCTAAAGGGTTAACAATGACTTTAAAAAATAATATAAAATAGTGTGCAACACCACTGAAGTTTTTTTTACCTCTCTTTTCAACCAACGGCAGTCACTCTCCTCTCCAAATAACTTCTGCTTAGCTTTCCGAGCTTCCCTTGGGTCCTCTTAATCAGCGGTCTCCAACCTTTTTTGCGCCACGGACGGTTTATGCCCGACAATATTTTCACGGACCGGCCTTTAAGGTGTCGCGGATAAATGAGGGAGGGGCCAATAATCGGCTCAGTCATTTTTAATGATCGTTGAAAGCCCAGATCGTAATCGTGATTAAAATTCGATTAATTGAGCAGCCCTAACTACAGCCCATCCCATGCAGCAGTATATGAATGACTAGGTTCAAGGTTCAAGGTTCTTTATTTGTCACATGCATAGTTATACAAGTATAACACACAGTGAAATGTAGCCTGACACGCTCCTCGACATGTGCAAAAAAAATTGGGGGGGGGGTGTAGAGGAAGAACATTATATATATATATATAGTATATAGTATATACATTGGGTGAATGTGCAGTAGTAGCAGCAAGCAGGTGAATTCTGTACATTAATATGAATAGACATCTGACTATTTTACAGGATAGACAATATAAACATATTTAAAATTAAAGGAATTGAAATGTACATTGTGCCTTGGTTTAGTGTCTGGAAGAGTCCTGACTCAGTCAATTATAGATGATGTGAGAGGGCGGGTGTGTGTGTTTAGGGCACGGATGGCTTGGGGATAGAAGCTCCTCTTGAGTCTCTCTGTCCTTGCCCGGAAGATGCGGAACCTTCTACCAGATTGCAGAAGTTGGAACAGTTTGTTGCCAGGATGGGACGGGTCCTTCAGTATCTGCGCTGCTCTAGTCCGGCATCTCCTGGTGTAGGTGTCCTGAAGCGGGGGGAGAGCAATCCTGCAGCAGCGTTCTGCTGTACGGATCACTCTCTGGAGAGCTTTTTGGTCCTTCACACAGCTGTTCCCAAACCACGATGTCATGTTCTGTGTGAGGATGCTCTCCACAGCGCCTGTATAGAAAATCCTGAGGATCTTTGGAGAGACCCTGAACTTCCTCAGTTGTCGTAGGTGATACAGGCGCTGCCTAGCCTTTTTGGTCTGGACCTGAATGTGGGCAGCCCATGTCAGGTCTGAGGAGATGTGGACTAACCTCGTATTGTGGATGGATTATCTCAGTTGTTCTCCTGGCTGAAGTTTGGTCATTTTACAGCATCCTGCCATGCGATTACATTTGTTCCTGACCACCGAGAACACTCACGTTAACTTTTATCGAGTGGAAAAAAGGTTAGCTTGTTTATATTATGCTAACATAGCTGTGTCGCTAGCGGTCACGTAGCACATCATTATATACCAGCTAGCCCAACTTCAGTAACCCTACAAACGTCACTGCTGTTTAGTTTTCTGTCTTCATTTATGCTGGAAGTGATAACAGAGCTGTACGTTTTAATTTGTTTCCAAAACCCCGCAGTCAGGACATGCTATATTGTATTTAGATAGAAGCTAGCGAGCTAACTCCCTGCTAACTTCTAACTCCGTTAAATGTCATAAATTCCGTTTTCATGGATGCCTAGATGTTAAACTCAATTGTTACACCTGGTAGAGCAGAACGCTGATCATTTTATTAAAGATGAAAGACTTTAGACAGTTTTTCAACTCTCAGTAATGCCATAGTGATCATTTGATATATGGACCTACAGCGGAGTTTAGACCCAGACACGGCTAGTGACGTCAGACTGAAGAACCGGATTGCAGTTCAATGCACTGAAAAAAATAACTAACCAGTCAGAATAGTAGTAAATGTGTTTAATGATGTTTAAGATGTGTTTTTATAGTATTGTGACGTTGTGACAGTTTTGTTTATTATGAGTGTCTAGTGTTTTTCTTTTCTTGGGCCTGCTAGTTCAGCCGCGGCCAGCTAAGTGGTTATGCGCAGTTCACGTGCAATAGCTGTGCTGTAGCTGTAACTGCGGGTGATGCACAGTAATACCGGTGTATTTACTTTTAAGGTGTCACAAGATGCAAATTTATTTTAATATTTAAAAAGAACCAAGGACATTAGGAACAAGGACATTTAAGGAATGTGGACATCTAACATTCTGCGTATTTGTGTGCAGACTGTTTTTTTTTTTTTTTTTTTTTTTTTTTTTTTTGGAGGTACAGTTCCATGTGTGCCGAGTGAGGAGCTGGTATCATGAGTCTAAGACACTGTTGCTGTTGTGGAGGCCTTCTGTGTGTCAGGACACCGACACGTTGATGCCTGCCGTACTAGGAGGGCGGTAGGGAAAAAAACAAAAGGAAGCCCACCTGAGAGATACCTTATCATTTTCTTTTGCTACTTTTTCCCCGCCTGAGATTCAGGTCGTTTTCAGTTCTTAACCCAGGACAGTGGGTAACTGAATAAACTGACACCATAAAGAACTGGACACTCACATGCTATTTTCTTTTCTTTTTCCTTTTCTTTGGGGTGTTGAAATATTGTTTCTTGTCTTACATCTATTTTGATTGTTTCAATTATTTTTGTGATGCATTTGAGATAGTTACTGCATTTGAAGTTATCCCTACATTGAGGATGAGTAAAGGGAACTGATCCAAAGGAAATATATATAAAGCAAACTTTGTTTCATAAACCTGTGGTTGTGCGTGTTATGTGGGTTGGAAGTCTTATTGCTCTTACAGAGTTGCTACCGCCAATCTCCTTCCCAAACCTAGATTCGGATATTGTAGACATTGCACTTGGGTGAGCAGTATAGATCATCTCTTTATAGATAGAGGGACACACGTCCAGGTTACAATTACATTGATACTGACATTAATATATTTTTTTTTGATATATCACCAAGCAAATCATTGAGAGTTTGCAAAGTTTTTGTAGAGTTATTCTTGCACTAGAGTAGTGTGTATGTAAAGAGTTTAGGTTAAGTGGAAAGTCTAAATTAATTATATTGTGTAACAGTGTGAGCAGCATTTGCATATGCATGTGTGATCTGTCATGAAGGATCGAGTGAGAGGCATAGAAATGCAGTACTTCAAATGAAAGTGAAACCTACAATTTAATTAGAATGTATGCAGAATATCCACGGGGAAAAAATAAAAACATCTGGAGAACAGGGAGCACATGAGTGGAGGTTAAAGAATGACCTGAACATGAACAAAGGAAATGATACAAAGGAAGCAAAACTAAATGCAAGACACAGGAGAGAAATGACTAACCCCCAAAAAACAAAAACAAAAAACTGGTAGAGAGAATCATTTGAAACAGGAATACACAGAGATTATAACAATACGTAATAATAATGATAACAATTAACACCAAAGGACCTCATGGAGAGTGAAAAACACTGAGGGAAGAACCTGAAGTCTATTATCAAGACGACATTAACTACAGTACTTGTCATATTTATCTGTAAAGTAACCCTGCATCATTCATCAGTCAGTTTTGTGTAATTTTATACTAAATGAATCAAAATTTGGATGTAGTTCTAGAATTAAATTAGAATTTAGCTGTAATATTTTTTAAATAAACATAGCTTATAAGTGATCAGTATCATAGCTTATCTCTCCTCCTCTCACACACTGAGCACCGACTCCCCACAGTTTCTTTTTCTTCAAAAACAGTTTCCCCACTGTGCAATACCAAATTCTATGTGCAATAACACTATTTATTACATATTACTTTTTAAAACTGGCTTGTATATTTGTATATAGTGCTGCAGAACTGTGCCACCACCCCACCCCACCCCCCACCAAGTGAGTAGGAGATGCTCTGTATCTCATTGTACAAATGTATAGAGACAATATAGGCATTCTGTTCTATTCTAGTCTCTTCTATAAATCATGTTAAGCTTGCAACTGTATTTTTACACTCTTTTTATGTGTAAAAATGAATACATTTTCTGTAAATGCATGTAAAAAAACATGTTTATTCATAAGTACACTTCTCTATTTATTTTTTATTAAATCAGATATGTTAATGCAGAGAATATTTCTTGTAATTTTACTGATATTTCATGTGTTTAAAATGACAGGAAAATGCTGTAAAATTTATATGAAAATTCTGAAATTACAGATTTTTCTAACAGTGCAAGTCTGACTTCAAATTAAAATGTTTTAATTTGAGACGTAACAATTATTTCTAACACTCTACTGAAGTTTCAGTTTCCAATTTTTGCATTATTCAGTTGATAAAAACCTAATTTGTACATTTATCAATTTGTCTACCCTAATTAAAAACTTAAACTGTTTAATTAAGGCATTGCACACTGAATCCTTTAAAATGATTACATCAAATCCACACCTCTCTACAGCAATTACTAAGCATTATAACCACCACAAAGAATTTATTGTAGGACTTTTGAACATTTCTTTTTGATGTATCCAACACTCTGACAACTGATGGTAAAAATAAATAATATTATGAAAGCTAATACCTATATCTTTTATTTAGGCAACAATGAGGGTCACAGCAGCCGTACTCTGGACAGCAGCCGTGTTGGTGGGACTTCAGAAGAGCACTTCATCACCTGACAACTTTGTAGACCGATCATCCCAAAACCTCTCCTCTGTCCCAACTGACCTGCCACAGACGACTGAGTTTTTAGACCTCTCTCGCAACTACATACGTCAGCTTCACAATGGAGACTTTCAAAAAACCACTCACCTCAGGTTCCTGAATGTGTCATGGAATAATTTGGAGGAGATCGATCCACAGACTTTTCTTAACACGCCTCTCCTGGAACATCTGGACCTGTCGCACAACAATCTCAAGAACCTCTCAAGTCAACAATACCTGCTACACACAGTGAACCTCCTGGTGCTAAACTTGGCCTTTAACAGATTTCTTACCATGACATTGGGGAGTGAGTTCAGCTCTCTTGTAAAACTGGAAAGATTAACAGTTGGAGCAAAAAACATCAGCGTGGGTGACTTCAAGAACATTGCTAAAATGAAACTACATACATTGACGTTATTACTAGAGGATGGACTTTATTATGAAGCAGGCAGCCTGGAGGATGTTCATGCTCAAAGGCTGCAGATAGCCTTTGGACATAATCAAAAAATTGACCGTAATCTGACTGCTGATGCTCTGTCTCTGTTTGCTGAAGTGGAGATGATGAATATGATAAATGGCTACAAAGACCTAAGTAAGCAGCTAAGAGAGACGGTGAAAATCCACACAACGAGTTTTTATCTCACCAACATAACAATTAAATGGCACGACTTAACTGAATATGTAAATGTGGCTCTAAATACAACTTTGAAACATCTTGATGCCTCTGATGTGCACATAATGCAGCCTCCTCGAGTTGAAACAGAAGTGATCAAAACATCACAGGTGATTTCTTTCACAGCCAGCCAGGCAGTGGTAACAAGTTTCTTCTTCTCACAGGAGGCTTTATACAACTTTTTCATCAGCATGCCAGTGGAGAGTGTTGCGATTACTGACACGCCAATAATACACATGACCTGTCCCAAGTCACAGAGTCCAATACGCCAGCTGGATTTTTCTAATTGTGCTATGTCTGATTCCATCTTCTCAAGTGTGGTGGATGATAAATTTGTAGAATGTCAGAACCTGCGTAACCTGAAGAACTTGACTCTGATAGGCAACAGTCTTAAAAAACTTGAGATACTGAGCCAACGTTTTCAATATATGTCGTCCCTGCAACATCTGGACCTCAGCGTCAACTCCATAGGGTATGACCAGTCATCACAGTGCATCTGGCCAGCAAGCATCACCAATATAAATCTGTCTTCTAATAGTTTGACTGAGTCAGTTTTTCAATGTCTACCAAATGGGACACAGATACTGGACCTCCAGAACAACCAGATTTCGGTGGTTCCGCAATCCATCTTTAAACTGAGAAACCTTTCAACTCTGAATCTAAATGCTAACCGGCTGCGGGACCTGCCAGGTTGTGGCACTTTCCCCACACTCCACAAGCTTCTGCTCAGGTCAAATTCTCTCCATGCCCCATCTGTGAACATATTGGAAAGCTGTCCCGAACTGCATATCCTAGATGTCAGTTTTAACCCCTTCACCTGTACCTGCACTCTCAGAGGTTTCATAAAGCTCGCTATCAATTCTGAAAAGAGCAACAGCCAATCAGGAATTAAGCTGCTGAATTGGCCACAGGGCTATTACTGCACATACCCCGAGGACGTTAGAAACTCAACTTTAAGAGACATCTCGATCCCAGAGGTCTCCTGCAGCATTGGCCTTCTAGTGGTTGCAATTTTGGTTCCAGCAGGGACACTGATTATTTCCATTGTGATTCTGTGTCACTGTTTGGATGTTCCCTGGTACACGGGCATGATCTGGCAGTGGACAAGAGCCAAACATCGTGCAAGACTGCAACAAGCTCGGCCCGAGGATCTGGTGGGTCTGGAGTTCCACGCGTTTGTGTCTTATAGCCAGCACGATGTTGACTGGGTGCGCAATTCCCTTCTTCCCAACCTCGAAGGCCCCGCAGGAGGGCTTAGAATCTGTCATCACGAGAAACATTTTGTGCCGGGAAAGACGATCATTGAGAACATCATCAGCTGTGTGGAGAAATGCAGGCGCTCTGTGTTTGTCCTCTCTGCTCACTTTGTCAAGAGCGAGTGGTGTCATTACGAGCTCTACTTCGCCACCCACCAACGTCTCACTCTGGGCTCAGACAGCATTGTGCTGGTACTGCTTGAGCCTCTGCCTCAATACCTAATCCCATCCAAGTACTACCAGCTGAAGTCCATGATGAACCGCCACACATATCTGGAGTGGCCTCAAGACAGGGCAAAACAAAGGTTATTCTGGGCTAACCTCAGAGCTGCCCTACAGACTGACCTGCCCAATGCTCCAGTCACACAAGTACAGGAGCATTGGGCAGAGGAAAGACTTGAAGAGAGACAGGGGTTAATAGGGTAAAAAGAGGCATCAAAAGCATTTGGATACACTGGAAATACATCGTAGCTACCCTGAATCTTTAAAGACATGGTCACCTAATACCCTATCTATTCCATCTATTCCTCTTATCCAATTCAGGTTTACCCTATATCCCAGCTGAAATAGGGTGAGATGCTGGGTACAAGTCACTAGCCTGTCACAGGACTAACACATAGAGATAGACAATCATTCATACTCATAAACACAATTTCGATTCACCATTTAACACCAATAACTGCTTGACTTTGGACTGTGAGAGGAAGCTGGAATACCCAGAGAGAACCTATGCAGACACAGGTAGAAAAAGTAAGCACCACACAGGAAGGCCCCAGTTAGATGGTTGATTTGAACCCAGAACCTTTCTGTGAGGCAACAGTGTTCACCACCATGCCACTCTTCTAGGTAGCATGAATTAAAAGAAGAAATAATAATATAAAAAATATAAAAAATTATAGTTTTTTTTTCTAGTCAATGAAGCTCTGACATGATATACATAAATTATGAAATGTTGATTGATTGATTTACTATTTTATTAGCATTCTATAAGTTATTTAAGTTAAAAACAGGCGATTCACAAAAATTGCGGAAAAATCTTCACCTGTAAACTGTAAATTGCGAATTTAACAACTATGTAGAACACAAGGGGAAATTACTTTACAAGGATATCCCTGACAAGTTGTCTGCCAATTGGAAAGCTGGTGGTTCGATGCTTGGCTGTCAAATTGTGCTTGTTTGGATTCAATAAATCATTGCCAATAAATCATGCCAAAGTATCATTCTGCAAGATACTGAACTGCAATGCATTCACTGGAGTGTGAGTGAATGTTAGATTATATGGATGCCTGCATGTGTTGTACTAAGTGCTTTGAGTGCTCAAGCAGAGTAGAAAATTGCTACATTAAAAACAGTTCGTTTAAATACTGGTACGTTGTAACTGATATCATTTTTTAAATAATGCACTCAGTATATTATTCTCTAGAATGTTCTTTATTAGTAAATATATGTTACACAATGAGAAGGAATTCAGCCGGGTCTAATGAGGTTAGGACATAAGTTGAGTCTGTATATATTGTATATGTTGATAAAATCATCTGTTGATTTGTGCTAATTTGGATTCAACAAATCAGTATCGACATTGCCAAAGATAAACATTATTTTTGTGGGTGTTTTTGGTAAAATTTTATTCCAGGTCTTTCTTCCAACTATTAAATGCAACTATACTAGAGCCTGTTGTTCTACAAATTACAATAACCTTTTTCTTTTTTCATATAAAAATTTCAGTTGTGACACATTTCAAATGATATAGCTATTGTATTAAAATATGTGCAAAGTGACTGGGGTAATGTTTGATGTTGTGAAAGTTGGCCTACAGGCTTCTGTTGTTATTAAAGTGTAAAACTGTGAAGTATTGAAAATTTATCTTGTGTGATGGTGCTATTAAACTGGTCGTCCAGGGAGTAATAAAAACAGATTTTAATGTTGAAGAAAGAGTTATTATCAGGGTCAGTGTCATTTTGCAGTTCCTGCTGTGCAGTGAATTTGAAACGAATCAGTTCCAGACCATGTGTGTGAAATATCAGCTGCCATGGAAGAGTCATGAAGAATCATGCATCTTCTGACAAAAAAAACCCCCTCAAGTTGAATGAGAAACTTTTGTTGTCAAAAATGGTAAGATAGCATGGTCATCATGATATATTAACCAGGGCAGGATGGCAGCACAAAGATGCAACAAAAATGACTCTTTTCTGGTACCAAGGTAAGTTGTTGAGGATATCCTTAACTTTTCAGTTGCTCAACGCTACTGTCAATTGCTGCTGGCCAGCGTCATTGAAACTTTCTTTGAAGTTCACATTAGACTTTAACACTTGAATGAATGAATAAACTCTAGTAGAATGTTAAAATGTAATCAGTTGGTTTACACGCTAGGTAGCCACCGGGAGTGAGCCGGTACATACCTGAGCGCCCGGCCCCAGACACCCAGAACCACCAATGCACCAATGTCTGAGGGCATCAGCCAACGACAGATAGTGTGGTGGGGGAGATAGGCCCCCACACCTGGGAGGGCCTGAGATGTTCCCAGAGAGGTGGAGTCTAAGACTTGACCTGACATATAGACACAGACAAACAGGCACACACAGACACAAGTGTACATTCCCACTCTCATGCGCACATATACAAATACTTGTCACTCGCCAAACGTGGAGACAAACATAAATGGACACTGTACACACACTCACAATCCCTAAACATACTCTATACCCTAGGTCCAGGCACCTTCACCCTCAGAGAGGTGATGGTACCTAGACCCAGGAGATGATACCCTGTTCCCTGGGGTGGAGACAAGCAGGCCGCCCCAGCAGCAGGGAGGCCCCACATCCAGACCCCAATCAGATGGCCAATTCCTCCGTACACCCCCTTCCCCGATGGTAAACAGAGAACGGGGTGTGAATAGAATAGAATAAACCTTTATTATCCCACGGATGAGAAATTTCGGTGTTACAGAACTCTTACAGCAAAGGACAATAAAATATAAAAGGAAGACACAAGGTGGTAAACAAACAAGCTGGTGAGTAAGATGACCAAAAGAATGTTAAGCTGCATTATAGAGTCTGACAGCTGCTGGTAAGAATGACTTGCGGTAGCGCTCCTTCCTACACTGTGGGTGTAAAACTCGACTGCTGAATGAGCTGCTCAGTGCTCATACAGTTTCATGCAGGGGGTGGGAGGTGTTGTCCATGATGGATATTAGCTTAGACAACATCCTCTCCTCCCCAACCTGCTCGATGGACTTCAGTGGACAGTCCAGGACAGAGCTGGCCCTCCTGACTAGTTTGTTGAGTTTCCCCCTGTCCCTCTCTGCCATTCCACCACTCATGCAGACCACAGCATAGAAAATAGCAGACACCACCACAGTGTCGGAAAATGTCCTCATGAGTGTCCTGTTCACCCTGAAGGATCTCACCCGCTGTAGCAGGTGGAGACGACTTAAACCCTTTTTGTAAAGTGCATTTGTGTTTGTGGACCAGTCCAGTTTGTAGTTGAGGTGAACACCCAGGTATTTGTACTCCTCCACCGTTTCAATGTCCAATTCCTGGATGTTCACTGGTGTAATAGGGGGTGGCTTCTTGCTGAAGTCAATCACCAGCTCCTTTGTCTTGCTGGCATTGATGCAAAGATCTGTTCTGTTCACACCAGTTGACGAAGTCATTGACGACCCCACTGTATTTCCCTCCGACACCTGACCCACAATGGCGGTGTCATCTGACAACTTCTGGAGATGGCAAGTGTCCGTGTTATAACTGTAGTCCGCAGTGTACAGGGTGAAGCGAAAAGGGGCGAGTACTGTTCCTTGTGGGGCCCCCGTGCTACAGACTACCACCTCAGAAACACAGTCCCGCAGCCTCACATACTGGGGTCTACTGGTGAGGTAGTCAATAATCCATGAGGACAGCTGATGGTCCACTCCAGCTCCCTGCATCTTCTCCCTTAGCACTGAGGGTTGGATTGTATTGAAGGCACTGGAGAAATCAAAAAACATGACTCAGTGTGCACCTGGTGCTCTCCAGATGAGAGAAGGCCCGATGCAGCAGGTACGTGACAGCGTCATCCGCCCCGATGTTCAGCTGGTAGGTAAACTGCAGCGAGTCTAGATCTCTCCCGACTAGTGGGCAAAGGTGGTGTAGAATGATACTCTCTGTTATATTCTCTCTTATAACTTAACTGGTAAGTAACGACGCCTTCTTTAGTTGTAGTAATTTACTTTAATAACCAGTCTAAGGAAAGGCGCAGGCATATCAATGCGCACATACACCACACTTTGTGTTCTCTACTTTGTAACAGAAAGTAGTACCACAAACTATAAACTGATTTTACTAAATACATAACAGTTCCTCCCATCCAACTTTGATGAACACAATAGGTACCAAACAATCAAAATATTTTCAGATAAATGCTGTAAACCAATAATTTAACTTGAACTGAAATATGACACCTACTCAGTGATTTACAACATGGAGGTAGGTTGTTTCCTCTTAAACATTTGAACTGCTTTCCTACAAAATTAACTTGAAACCTATAAGTTCAGTCTCTGAGGTGCTCTGCGATTTCTCTCAGGGTACCGTCTGCCTGTTTGGTCAGACTCCATAGTGCTCTGTGTGGGAAGTTCAGGTGTTTGAGCATTGGTAGTTTTACGTAAATCCTGAACCTCAGGTGGTGAAGCGAGGGCAAACTCTTCTGAATCTTGAGGTGTAGATGTGCTCTCAGGTTGCTGTGGAACCATGTGACTTTCCGCATCTACAATCTGATCAACATGTCTACGCCAGACTAAGTTGGCTCCAACATTTACAGTGTATGTCAGTGGTCTGGTCCGTGACAGAATCGTGCCAGGCTGCCATTTCTGACTTGGGTCTCTGTAGTCCCTGGCGAGAACTTTTTGTCCAACATTGAAGAATCTAGTTTTGTTTCTTGTTGCTTCCACCATGGAAGACTGTTTATCTTGGACATCCTTGCGAATGTCTGGTTTCAGCAAATCTAGACGTGATCTCAGATTCCGTCCCATGAAGAGCATTGCAGGTGTGTGTCCAGTTGTTGCATGAGTGGCGTTCCTGTAAGCCAGTAAGAAATTGTCTATTTTCTGTTGTAGCGGCTTCCCCTCTGTGCGACTGGCTTTCATTGACCGCTTGAAGGACTGTTGAAAGGTTTGGTAGAAACTTGTGGTAATAATTAACTAAGCCCAAGAAAGAGCGTAGCTGACTCACATTTTTAGGTTCTGGTGCCTTCAGGACTGCTTCAACTTTGTCCTTGGTTTTGTGGAGCCCATGTCTGTCGATCTTGTGTCCACAATACTCAATGGCATCCTTAAAGAACTTACATTTGTTTTTGTTTGCTCTCAGTCCATATTTTTCTAGCCTGGCCAGGACTGCTGTTAGGTTAGCCAGATGAGTCTCCTCATCAACACCAGTGACGATTATGTCATCCAGAAAACACTGTGTTCCTGGAATGCCTTGTAGGACCTGATCCATGGCACGTTGCCATACTGCTGGTGCACTGGCGATACCAAATACCAGTCTGTTGTACTGATATAGGCCTTTGTGAGTGTTTATTACCAGATATTTCCTGGATGTCTCTTCTACTTCCATCTGGAGATAAGCCTGGGCAAGGTCAATTTTTGAAAAGTGTTTGCCACCTGCTACTGCTGTGAATATGTCTTCTATCCGTGGAAGTGGGTACTGATCTATGCGGAGAACTGGGTTCACTGAAACCTTAAAATCACCACAGATCCGCACACTGTCACTTGCTTTCTTGCTTACTGATACTATTGGTGTAGCCCAATCTGACCATTCCACCTTGGTAAGTATTCCTTGCTCTTCCAAGCGTTGGAGCTCTGCTTCAACTTTAGGGCGTAAAGCATAAGGTACAGGGCGTGCCTTGTGGAATCTTGGTTTTGCATTGTCCTCTAGTATGATCTGTGCTTTAATATTTTTCAGGGTGCCGATTCCATCTTTGAACACCTGGGCATGGTTATTAAGGATCTGTTTCAGTCTTTCATCTACAGAATTTGCACTCAGGCCTCGTTCTAGTCTCATTGACTTTATTTCTTTCCAGTTGAGGTGGATGTGTTTCAACCAGTCACGCCCAAATAATGGCACACCTCCATTTTTCAGAACATAAAGTTCCAGGTTGCATTTCTTTTTCTCATATTCCACTTTCACTTTTAGTTTTCCCAGAGGAGTTATTCTTTCACCTGTGTACGTTTTCAGTTTCACTGAGGTGTGCTTCAGTTTCAGATTAGGAATTTGTTTCTGTAATCTTCATATGAAATCAGTGAGAGAGCACACCCAGTGTCCAGTTCCATCTGTAACTCAATCCCTTGTATTTTAGGTGTGAGCCATATTGCATCATTATCTTTCTCTTGCATTGTGTACAGTTCCAGGCATGCCAAATCCATTCTTTAATTGATTTCGTTTATGAAATCGGAAACGTTCGGCTATAACCAGTGGCTTCGGTTGGAAATGTTTTTGGAGCACTTCTGTGATCTCCTTGAAACTTTTGTCAGCTGGTTTGGTCGGTGTGATGAGGCTGCGCAACAAGTTGTATGTTTTCGCTCCCATCACACTCAGTAACACAGCAACTTTCCTCTCATCCTCTACTTTGTTAGCCCGACAATACTGTTCAACTCTCTCTACATATGTTGTCCAATCCTCTGTGCCATTATCAAAAACGTCCATTTGTCCAACGCCTCCTGACATTTTCTCGGTATTTTTATAAGCGTCCTTCACTTAAAAGAATTGATGTTACTCACGTCCTCTCTTTAGCCAGGCAGGTGAGCTAGCATCCACACGGAGGGTTAGTTGTTTTGGCCCTAACCTTTTTCGTGTCTTTTTGGCCACTTTCACAAGGATTTCCCCCTCTCTGTCGTCCAATGCACATCAGGGATCCGTTTTAATCCTCGTCGCCAGTCTGTTATATTCTCTCTTATAACTTAACTGGTAAGTAACGACGCCTTCTTTAGTTGTAGTAATTTACTTTAATAACCAGTCTAAGGAAAGGCGCAGGCATATCAATGCGCACATACACCACACTTTGTGTTCTCTACTTTGTAACAGAAAGTAGTACCACAAACTATAAACTGATTTTACTAAATACATAACACTCTCCATGGTCTTCATCAGGTGTGAAGTCAGGGCAACGGGTCTGATAAACAGGACATTTGCATAATGAGTCACTTGAGTCACTCTCACAGAAACAGAAATCCTTCTTGAGTCTTGGTAATTCATCAAGTCACTGTGTGTTCTCTGGAGGAGGAAAAGGATAAAAAAAAAAAATACATGTAATAAATGAAAACAGACATGAGCAGAAATCTGGTTTTATGAGCTGGCTTAAAATAAACAGAGGCTTAAATTTATATGGCCCATGCAATAAAAGTAAGTCAGAAATACTGCAGGATCCATTTTCCTTATACACACACATAATTAGCAAAACGTGATGTTTTCAAATTAAAAAAAGAAAAATATGGCATCATGATAATGAAACCCACATGAAACATGTTCACATATCAAATGAAATCAAGTGTTATGAAAAGACAAAATAACTACATTTGCTGTACAAAGACAGCCAGTTTTCTGTTATCTTATAGCCAGAAGCTGCTATAACCGAATCAGCAGTGTTCTTTTAGAATTTGATCAAACTGTTCCAGGTGAGATTAGTGACACTGGCTTATAAGATGATATTCAATTGAGCTCCTATTGCTTTTTGCGTAGCAGTCGCTGACCCAAGGCAAGATTGGCACTGCCAGAGTAAAAACATTGCTCGGAACTGGGTTAATGCGAGTGTGTGTCTGTTTATCTGTCTGCACACACACATAGCTTCCCCATCACAAAAAAAAATGTGTTAAAAACCAAACAAACAAACAAAAATGTGTCTAGAGACCAGGAGCAAAACCCTCCTCAAGGCAATAATATACACTGAATCCAATTTCTGGACTTTATCTCCATTTTTTAATATACATTATTGTATAAGTTTCTCTCCATAAAATGCACTGTTGCATAAAAAGGGAAGGTAAAAGAGGATGAAGAGCCTGGGAACTTATTTTTATTTCTGTGCCTGTTTCTGCTCAACTTCATGTTTTTTTTACTGTTACTTAGAAACTAAAATTAGCAACTGTTGACTCAGTGCTGATGCTTGCCTTTTGGTCACATTTGAGCCAGACTTCATTTGCTGCTACATGTTCCTCTATCAGTCAGTTTTGTTTGACTGATTTCCATTTCTTTTCCCATATAGAGATTTTGAACCATTGTGACTCTGATATTTTTGGTACTTGAGACTTCAAAATGTGACCATCAGACGGCAACACAGGTTAGTGGACTCTTAACCATCTTTGAATAAAATTGTGTTTTCCTTTGAATTAATGTGAATGTGGTTTTGGGTTTTCTTTATTTTAAGATTTAGATTGAAATAAATAAAATCAAATTCTGGGCAGAATCGACCCAGTAAAGACACCAATCCATCACACTGGGTGGCTCTGTGAAATGTCAGCTGTATAAAGACCTCCACCATGGTACTTCATACTACACCAGAGTCATTAACTGATAGATCAACAAATAAATGGGAGAAAAGTTCTTATTTTTTCATTATCTACTACAGACAATTCTGAAAAAGGGACATCTATCAATTAACAAAAACTTTGTTTTATATTTGCATGACATCTGACCGATGAGCTACTAGAACCATTTATTTAATTTTACACATTTATTTATTCATGACAGACACATGATGATGATTTCCAAATACCAGATTTTTGTTATCACTCAGATGATAAAAACCTGATTTGTGCTTTTATCAATCCTGTCTTATTTAAACAAGTTTAGAAAGGATACTGTTACACACTGCTTCCTATAAAGTGATCGTTAAGTCAAATCCTTACTTCTCCCCAGCAGTTTCTGAGAATTGTAGCCAACAAAAAGGTAGACAGCATTTATTTTAAACAAAAACTACTCCAAGAGTGCAAACCTCCACTAAGGCAGCTCACTCTCTGGGTAGTTTCTTACTTTTAAGGATATAATATTGTGTTTTGTATATATTTGTTTAGTTTGAAACCCATTTTAATATACCTGACATTTTTTTGAGTATAATTATTTTTTCTTATTTGTATTCATGTAGGTGCAGTACATGTGTGGCATTTATTTTTGTTGTTTATTAAAATTTAAAGTTAGTTATTTGCAATTGACTGGACACAAATCACTTAATCATATTATATGACATTATACTACATTATATATGTCACGAACTTGACTCCGAGCATTATTATTATATGCATTTTGGAGCCAATGCTGTATTGACTCCAAAACTCTTGAAAAGAAAGGCAGATGTGAAATGTAAATGTGAGATCAGAGGTCAAATTTGCAATGAAATTTGGATGCAAACTATAATGTGATCGTTAAAATCCCACAACATCAGTATCTTCCCCTAAATGTTGGCAATACGAACAAAAGCAGTAGAATTTTAAACATATCTTCTGACTTCTTCTTCAGTGTCAGACATCCAAGGTAACGTGATATTTAGAATCTCCTTTTTTTTTTAATTTTTGATCAATATTGTTAATTATTATTAAGTTGACCTTGATAACCCTGGTATATGTAACCAAATTATAATGTATTGTTAACATGACTCCACTTTTTAACATTACAAACATTTATCAGAATTTATTCAAATCATTTTAAGCTATTATATATTTACAGACAGAATGACACACAGACAAATGCTACCCGTTTAATGGCTATATTTTCTTATACAAGCTACAATGAGGGTCACAGCAGCCGTACTCTGGACAGCAGCCGTGTTGGTGGGACTTCAGAAGAGCACTTCATCACCTGACAACTTTGTAGACCGATCATCCCAAAACCTCTCCTCTGTCCCAACTGACCTGCCACAGACGACTGAGTTTTTAGACCTCTCTCGCAACTACATACGTCAGCTTCACAATGGAGACTTTCAAAAAACCACTCACCTCAGGTTCCTGAATGTGTCATGGAATAATTTGGAGGAGATCGATCCACAGACTTTTCTTGACACGCCTCTCCTGGAACATCTGGACCTGTCGCACAACAATCTCAAGAATCTCTCAGGTCAACAATACCTGCTACACACAGTGAACCTCCTGGTGCTAAACTTGGCCTTTAACAGATTTCTTACCATGACATTGGGGAGTGAGTTCAGCTCTCTTGTAAAACTGGAAAGATTAACAGTTGGAGCAAAAAACATCAGCGTGGGTGACTTCAAGAACATTGCTAAAATGAAACTACGTACATTGACGTTATTACTAGAGGATGGACTTTATTATGAAGCAGGCAGCCTGGAGGATGTTCATGCTCAAAGGCTGCAGATAGCCTTTGGACATAATCCAAAAATTGACCGTAATCTGACTGCTGATGCTCTGTCTCTGTTTGCTGAAGTGGAGATGATGAATATGATAAATGGCTACAAAGACCTAAGTAAGCAGCTAAGAGAGACGGTGAAAATCCACACAACGAGTTTTTATCTCACCAACATAACAATTAAATGGCAAGACTTAACTGAATATGTAAATGTGGCTCTAAATACAACTTTGAAACATGTTCGTGTTTCTGAAATGAATGTAAAGAATCCTCCTCACTACACAACTGAAGTGATCAAAACATCACAGGTGATTTCTTTCACAGCCAGCCAGGCAGTGGTAACAAGTTTCCAATTCTCACAGGAGGCTTTATACAACTTTTTCATCAGCATGCCAGTGGAGAGTGTTGCGATTACTGACGCACCAATGATACACATGACCTGTCCCAAGTCACAGAGTCCAATACGCCAGCTGGATTTTTCCTTTGGTGCTATGTCTGATTCCATCTTCTCAAGTGCGGTGGGTAAAAACGTAGTTGAATGTCAGAACCTGCGTAACCTGAAGAACTTGACTCTGGTAGGCAACAGTCTTAAAAAACTTGAGTTACTGAGCCAACGTTTTCGATATATGTCGTCCCTGCAACATCTGGACCTCAGCGTCAACTCCATAGGGTATGACCAGTCATCACAGTGCATCTGGCCAGCAAGCATCACCAATATAAATCTGTCTTCTAATAGTTTGACTGAGTCAGTTTTTCAATGTCTACCAAATGGGACACAGATACTGGACCTCCAGAACAACCAGATTTCGGTGGTTCCGCAATCCATCTTTAAACTGAGAAACCTTTCAACTCTGAATCTAAATGCTAACCGGCTGCGGGACCTGCCAGGTTGTGGCACTTTCCCCACACTCCACAAGCTTCTGCTCAGGTCAAATTCTCTCCATGCCCCATCTGTGAACATATTGGAAAGCTGTCCCGAACTGCATATCCTAGATGTCAGTTTTAACCCCTTCACCTGTACCTGCACTCTCAGAGGTTTCATAAAGCTCGCTACCAATTCTGAAAAGAACAACAACAACCAATCAGGTATTGAGCTGCTGAATTGGCCACAGGACTATTACTGCACATACCCCGAGGACGTTAGAAACTCAACTTTAAGAGACATCTCGATCCCAGAGGTCTCCTGCAGCATTGGCCTTCTAGTGGTTGCAATTTTGGTTCCAGCAGGGACACTGATTATTTCCATTGTGATTCTGTGTCACTGTTTGGATGTTCCCTGGTACATGGGCATGATCTGGCAGTGGACAAGAGCCAAACATCGTGCAAGACTGCAACAAGCTCGGCCCGAGGATCTGGTGGGTCTGGAGTTCCACGCGTTTGTGTCTTATAGCCAGCACGATGTTGACTGGGTGCGCAATTCCCTTCTTCCCAACCTCGAAGGCCCCGCAGGAGGGCTTAGAATCTGTCATCACGAGAAACATTTTGTGCCGGGAAAGACGATCATTGAGAACATCATCAGCTGTGTGGAGAAATGCAGGCGCTCTGTGTTTGTCCTCTCTGCTCACTTTGTCAAGAGCGAGTGGTGTCATTACGAGCTCTACTTCGCCACCCACCAACGTCTCACTCTGGGCTCAGACAGCATTGTGCTGGTACTGCTTGAGCCTCTGCCTCAATACCTAATCCCATCCAAGTACTACCAGCTGAAGTCCATGATGAACCGCCACACATATCTGGAGTGGCCTCAAGACAGGGCAAAACAAAGGTTATTCTGGGCTAACCTCAGAGCTGCCCTACAGACTGACCTGCCCAATGCTCCAGTCACACAAGTACAGGAGCATTGGGCAGAGGAAAGACTTGAAGAGGGACACAGATTAAAGGGGTAAAAAAAAGGGCTACAGAAGTATTTGGATACACTGGAAATATGTCATAGCTACCCTGCACCTTTAAAGACCGGGCACCTTTTAGGGTTAATTTATCTCATTTGTTTAATTAGCATTTAATGACCATCTGATATGATTGCAATGTATAAATTATGAAATAACACATAAACTTGTTTAAACCATTCAAGTAACATTTAATGGAAACATCCATACAAACTAACAATTTGATTCAAGATTGTAGCAAAAACATTACCTAACAAAAAGTATCAAAAATGCACTTTAAGTTTTCTGTCATTACTGACTCCGGCAAGACATCACAATATGAAATGTGGTGGTTATTTATGTTACCATCTCAACTTTGTACCACTGATGAAGAAAAAATACACATACTGTAATGTGAAAATGAAAGCAGTTGTCTATCAGTATTGTTGCTAACACTCTAAAAAGAGAAGTTCACTATGAAGGTAAAGAATAAGCCTGCATGTTAAGAGTTCAGTGCTGGCTGAGAAAGACAAGAGAGCTGGAAATGTGTCTGCAGAGAATCAGCTTTCTTGGTCATTAAGTCAGTCCACTTGCATTTAAATTGTGCCTGAAACCTCACAAGCTAAAGTCCAGGTGTCAGGGAAGCGACTGGATGATGATTATTTTCTCATTAATGCAGAAACGGTGAAGCACAGCAAGCAAGTTTTCCCCACAACGCGACACCTGCCTCTCCATGGCCAGACGGAAATCCTCCTTCACTCCTTTGGTGATTCCTCGAGTCACTGTGTGGTGTCTGGAAGAGGAAAAATACTTTTTTTTTAAAAAATAAATGCAAACATAGACATGGTCAGAAATAGGGTTTTATGAGATACCTTAAAATAAACAGAGGCTTAGATTATATAACCTATGCAATAAAAATAACTCATAAATACTTCAGGTTACATTTTCCTTACACACACACATAAATCAGACAAACAGCATTTTCAGTCTTTTCAAATAAAACATAAAATAAAACATTCCATTATAATAATAATCAAAACCACATGAAACATGTCCACACATGAAATGAGATCAAGAGTTATGACAAGGCAAAATAACTAAATTCACTATACAAAAACACCAACATCGTCTTCTGTAACAACAACAGTGATGACCACAGAAAGGCGAATAATGGCTCAAATAAACAAACGCCGACAGAAATCAAAGAACGACTAACTCTTGATGTAAAATGACAGGCCCAAATTAAAACTGGGGGATGACAAGCCTTGAAGCTGGGGATGAAGGAAGGGTGACTGGTGGGGTGGTAGGGGCGGGATGGGGACTGTGGGAGGAGGGGCCTGGGGTACCTGTCCATCGTCTGCACCCCTTGTAGCAGGAGAGTATTTAACTCCACCCCCAGGGCAGGGCTAGGGTTCCTGAGGGACAGCAACATTCAACAACTGTCAGTGAGGGTGCATTCAAACGTCTGAACTTCTACAGTAATGAACGAAGGAGTCAGAAAACAGTTTTTTCTTTCTTCACTTAAACCATGAACTCCTTCTCTTTATAAACGCCCACTCCATTTACAGCTTTTTCAGTTTAAAAGGTCAATTTTTCCCACAGGCCTTGTCTATGTAGATCAGTCAGTAGCACTGTCCTCTTTTAAAAGCACACCAACAGAAAGGGAGAGTGCAGTCACGATGCCAACTAAAGAAACGCTCATAATGGGAAGGAGGTTGCCTACTTGATCAGCATTCCCTGATTGGGCAGCAGCTCCAGCTGAATTCTACCTCCTTCTGGAGTACGCAGGTATGCAAACTCTTCCAGCATGTCAATGTCTGAGAAAAACCATGAGTTTAAGGAAACCAACATCCAACACATAAAGGAATCACAAAGAGAACTGTTTATTTACACCAAAATAAAGGCAAGAAATCAAGGCAAAAAGGATACTGGTGACATAGTTGAAGAAATTCTCATACTGGAAGCTGCCTTGTTGGCAGATTTTGTCCACTGCCTTTAAAAACAGCATCTCGCCCTGTGGCCAGTCGTACTGCAGGAGCACCACCACGTGACCAAGGGACAGGTCGTCACGACTGTCGGTGAAGGCACGTAGCTGATTGGCCAAAAAAGGGGGAAAAAAGGAAACAAAGATTGTCACAGTCTCATTAAGCCTTACAACACGGAGCATGTCTCCTCAAAGTCTGCATAAGAAAACGTATCCAAGCCCTTGCACCCACTTATTTCCACAGATGTATCCTGTCTATGTACCTTAAAGCAGGCAAGCATCAGCTGGAGACAGAACGGCAGCACAGATTTGCTGGTGCATGGAAGTAATCGCAAGTCATTACCTGGTTAAAACCAAAGAACAGGGAATGTTAACAGTACTCAAAGCAACATATAAATACAGACGCCACAAACGTAGTCATATCTCAGATTAGCGAGAAAAAAAAAAAATCAAAACTGTTCATGAACAGAATCAGTGAGTAGATTCAGGAAACTTTTACCTTTCCTCGTTTTGGTCTTGACTCTAACCGGATCCTCTGGGGTCTTTGGTGCTTCCTGGTTTGGGGGTAGTAGGCCACTGACAACTTCAAGCAGTTTCTCACAGGCCATCTGTCAAAAGAAACAGCACCATACAAAACTATTACACACAATTTGACTGGACAAAGGACATGTTGTTAGGCTAAGAAACTTATACTAATATAGTAAAACTGACTAAATGACAGAGCTGTGATGGACCAGGTCTGTCAGCTTGGTTTAGAGAAAATTGAATAAAAGTGATGCAAGTTGTTCTAAACACCTGAATTTAATCTAGGACATTTTAACCCATTTTAACTGTAGTGCCACCTTCAGGCCAGTTGGTGTCACTGATTTGTTTTTCATACATGGCCTGCAAAACATTTTATTATACAATCACATATTTTAAGTAAATATATATGTAAAAAAAAAAAATAAAATAAATTATATATGACCAATTACAAATCAAAAGTTTCAATGTGAATCAATAAATGTTACAGTAAAGTATATTTCCTGCCAGCTGTGCTTTCATAAAATAAAATAAAAAAAGTTGAAATATTCAATCAATTACTGTCTTTATTTTCTTTATTTAAGTTTTCTGCCTTAATATTGTGTGCACATTCCCAAATTCAGTTCATCACTTCTCTCAGCTACATTTGTTTTAAAACATACTGTATAAATACATTTGACATGATTTATGAAAAAGAAAGGCATATAAGCATATGCATGTCTCCTGACAAAACCAAAATAATGTACGCTAAGAGTGTGTTTGTGTGCATGTGTATACCCTGTACTCTCCCAGGGTGTAGTGGCAGGATGCCTGCTGTATGAAGGCCCTGTGGTGCTCCAGACTGGCCTGACCTGAGGGACTCTGTGGCCCAGGCTGAGGCTGCTGCACTGCAGCCATCTGGTGCAGGCTAGAGAGGGCCTTGCGGTACTGTCCCTGGAGATAATACATTAGCACATAATCAGTATATAACCAAAGACAACTTAGAAAAGATATTATATCCAAATGTTGATTAATGTGTTAGCTTAAGTGTATTTAAATTATATTAAAATAGCCAGTTTCATCTGCCAACTTCAACCAGTTTTATTGCGTGCATTTGCCTCATTCTTTAAATTCTATATAACTTAAAATGTACACTCTCCAGCCACTTTATTAGGTATATCTGTAGGTCAGAGGCGAAGGTCCAGATGGCTTTGAGCTGATAGGAAGATGATGGTAACTCAAAAACCCCCAGAGAGGATCATTTAAAAGTCACAGCCTAACTGAGTACTTTTGCTGACCATCTCCATCCCTTTATTGCCACAGTAGCCATCTTCTGATTTCTCTGGTTGTTTCCAGCAGGATAACATGCCATGTCACAGGGAATTTTTGAAGGCAAAGTGGTCAGTGAGTGCCTGCATCTGTATAATCTGTTCTTTCTTATGCAATAATTGCATTTCCCAACGTTGATCGGGGCTATTTAATTCAAAGCAGTATTAAAATGATGGCATATTTTGATCCTAAAGCTAAAATAATAAGCTAAAGATGCTGCTGCTAACAAATAAAAGGGATGCAGATGATTTGTCACAAACAGAAAAGGTAAATTAAAAACGACTCTTGCCTGGTATATAATCATGTCGGTGAGGAATATTCGGAACCACAGCCAGCTGTCTGTCTTCCACGCGGCGCAGATCTTCTTGAACTCTTTAAGAGACATTAAAATGTACAATTTTCAGCTGTTCTGATAACAACCTTTTGATGTAGTGACAACATGACTGAACATAAAAATCTCCTACCAGCTTCCAGACCATCATGGGAGTGAAGAAGGTCCCAGCTTTCTCTCGCTGTGCGAAAGCTCTCCAAAGTCTCTGACCAGTTGGTCATGTCATTCTTGTTTACTAAAATGTGTCGACCACGGCCTTTCCCCAAACCTTCCTCATCATCTGAGCTCTATAATGACACACAGATCCAAATATAATCAAAAGAATTTCCCAATCTGGGATAATTAAAGTGTCTTACTTATATCTAAACTTTTCTCACCATAGTCTTCTCTCTTCCATCTGCTAGTTTGCGTTTCTTATGCGCATGTTTCAGTGCTCCTCGCTCCACCTCCACATCACTGTACACTGAGCTCAAATCCTCTACAAGGATCCACGGCCCGGAACTTAACCCACTGATTCCTAAAAAGAAAAAAATAACACTGAAACCTATTTGTAACATTTTACTCAAAAGATTACCGTAGATATATTAAATGAAGATGGAGATCTACAAAGGTAGAAGCTAACCGTGGAACAGTGCAGGCTGTACAGCTGAGACGTAGAAGAAGGCACTACGGAAGAGGACAAGTGCAGCGCAGATGACCACCTGACTGCAGCACCGGGCCCTCGTCTCTCCTTCTAGACCAGGCAGGTAGCGACACAGCTCCTTCACTCTCTGCAGCATCTCAATATAACTCCTACAGTGCAAATAAACACATGAAAACATTCCTTTGAAAAATTTAATTTTAAATAATCCCTTCAAAGTCATTGAACGATCCACATTTTAACCATCTATTCTTTATATTTTACATGTGGGCACATTATATTTGTTTTATTATGTGTTTGTTTTTGTTTGTTTTTGATTAAATTAAGATTTTTTTTACTTATTACCCACAATGTAACTCATATGTAATTTTAAAAAAGGCATTCTTCCTGGGGTCCTTAAACACTCAAACATTTACAACACATGAACATAAAACAAGAAGGTAGCAGATAGCATTCAGCCTGACCCCACTTAGCGTCCAAATCAGACAAATCAGGTATCCCTGAGCAAAGTATCCTACACTTTATGTCACCTTTGTGCAGGAACAACAGCAGTAGCTAAATAACAATGTGACAGGCCAAGTGATAGATTACCTCTGTCCCTTGTCTCCCTGCCACTCACATCGTGCCCCAACCACAGCAAGAATATCCAGCAGTTTCTCCCAAGGTTCTGCCACCACCGACGATTTTTCTGTCAGGCCATCAATCACGTAACGCTGGGAAGCACGTGACACACTCGGTGACTTCAGAGCCCCACCTTCTTGAGAGCCTGAAACAGAAAACAAGAAAAACAAAGTAAATAGAAAAAATAAATATTTCAAAGGCTTCACTATAAAGCCCACTAGAGAACTGAAATTTTTAAGAGTGAAAGTGATCCCACTGTGACAGCCCTAAAATAGAAAGCAAAGAACAAGTTCACCACAGTGTATCTTCACCTTGTATCTGTCCATCCGGCGAGGGCCCACGGGTAACATAACCAATGTAGAATTCTGCTGCTTTCAACATGTATTTCTGCATTAGGCTGGCAGGCAGACGCATATCCATGTTGTTTATAACCAAAGGAAGCACATCACACACTGTAGGAGGAAAAAACTGTATGAAGCAAGTGTTGTTTGTTTTTTCAGATGAAATGAAATGGATTCAAAGACAATATGTACTCACCAAAAAGCTTCCTGAAGCAGTTGACAGGAGTCTCCAAATTCTCTGATGCCTCTGCTTCCAGCAATGTCTCTCCTAAATTGACCTAACAGCACATCAGGTTCTTTAATAGCTTTTAACATTACATATAGTTTTCAAAAGACAATGCAAATACTAATATTACACACCCCATGTTGAACCACAGACTCTGGAAAGCGCTTCAGCAGTAACAGCAGCATCTCTGCCTTCTCCAAAGTGTTGAAACACTGCTCCGTGGCTTTCAGCAGCATCTCACACTGCACTCGACCAGGCAGTGTCTCAAAAAGTCCTGAAAATAAAATAAAAAAATAGTCTTTAGATTTTCACAAGAAGCATTGTTCATTGTCACACTTTTTAATGCATGCAATGAAGGGTTAAAACCCTCTCACCTCTCAGAAACTGTGCCTGCTTATCCTGAGAGTCACTCCGCAGGGCAGCTGTAATAACACTGATCTCACGCCAAACAATGGGCTGATCTGGAAAGTTTATGAACCTAAAGGGAAATCAAAACTAAGTAAGAGGTCAGACTCATGATAGGAAACTTGACATTAACGCTAAAAATGTAACTCACATGTCGTACAGCAGCCGCCCGGCTGAAGCTGTCTTTTCTGCATTACGTTCAATGATGTACATTTCATACTGTAAAAACAGGTCCAGAAACACGATGTGTAAGAAGATGTTTTTACTGACAGCTTTTGCAGCTAGAGGAGATGATTTGCGTTACCTGTATGTTGAAGTCTGCAGGGTAAAGGGTCCTGGCAGTGATGAGCCAGGCTTTGGCAGCACAGGGATCATCAGAGACCAGCTCCCGGGCTCTTTTCACCAAAAACTCACAGTCCTTTTGGGCTGACATTCTATACTTCTGGGTTTAGGTGCCGGATGTGACAAAATGTCAAAATATGCATGCGTGTTTTAATGTAGCAGCCAAATGTAACGTTACAGTTAGCCACATTAGCTAGCTAGCTAGCGTCAGCTATTTGGTTTTCAGCCGGCATATTTGCAATAACTGATCATCAGACCACCGCCTATTATCCAACTATTCTATTTCAATACAACTACTACACTTATAATGAGAAGCGAAAGCAAGTAAAAGATAAATCTCTATTTACCGACGCACTCACTAGCTTTACGATAGTGACGTCACGACGCGTTGTGTCGTTTTACGACAGCTACGTCGAATGGCTACCGGATCAGGTAAAATACAACAACAAAAATAAGAACAATTGTAACACGACTATTCTGATATGACGTACTTTAAAAATAATCAGGAAAATTTAAACAACTAAAGTTATTGAGGTTTGCACTGTTAAATACAATAAATTCTAAAATAAATCTCAAAACTACCTCCGAATCAGCCGTTACCCAATGCATACGGTTTCAGATCGACAGCAGTGCGCAGGCGTGGAAAAGCGCTGCTGTCACCTGCGTTTGTTAGGACTGCAGACGCGACCTACAGTAGTGGCCCAATTACCCAGCAGAAAGCAGCGCTCTACCTGTCCAGGGATAGGACAGCGGCTGGTTTCACTGCAGGTAAAGGTTCAGTTGTGGGCCAGGTCCTCATGTTACCAAAACTACGCGACTCTTATTTTGCCTGTTGACTTTCAGTGGCAGCGGACGATATTTCCAACCAAACATGGATCAACACTTGTCCGTTTGACTCTCTTCTTGCTAGCCACTTAGCATGCTAGTTGGACAATTGTCTTTGCGTAGCATGCAGTGACTATATATCTCATCACTTCCTCATTTTATCTTAAACGTAAACGTAAGCGAGGGGTGCAGGTACTAGCACCGTTGAGCTAGCTAGCTAACCAGTCCATCATTTCTATGTGTGGCTGCTACGCTAAGCGTGCTAACTCCTCAGTGATGTGTTTGTCCTTACTAAGTAATTCATACAGAAAACAAGTAATAGTGTTTCTATGTTCGAGAGGTCTTGCTATTTGTCTTGGAAAACTTGGAAAAATCTTGATGCGACACGTTACTGAATCCTAAAGAAACGGTACACAGAGGGCGTGTTCGCCTAAGATTAGGTTGTGTTAAGATGGTTTGTTTCCGCTCAAATTTGAGTCAAAATATCAAGATCAAAATAAGATTATGACTAACAATTTATTTAGTGCGACAATAATACCTTATTGTGTTAGATTATGACTTATTTTAAAGTAAATGTAGAGGTTTTAAGCAAGAAGGTGCAGTCGAATATCCAAAGTAAATGTAATGTACTGATTGTTATAGTTATGCAATAACATGCAAGATGCAGCATAATAAAAGGGATGGTTGGACTGTATTTATGATTAGATGTCACAATTCTAACAGTGATCTGTATGCTTGGATATGGAATGTCCGTTTTTCATCGCAGGGAAGTTGGGTAATTTCTTCTAAAATATCATGGAAGCAAATCTGCAACAAAGAGGCGCAGAGACACAAAAATATTGGTTACTTTAAACTTGCAGGTGTTTTCAATGTCACAATGCAATTTCATGCAAAAGCAGCCATGTGGTCGTCTCGTGTTGTAATACTGACTTAAAACTGTGTCAAGAGTCTTTTGGTAGATTTCCTTTGACCTCTCCTGACCTTGCACCATTACCACCACTTCTCCTTTCTGTTGCTTTATATACTAAAGATCTTTTTGACAATTTCTTATAATTTTGGTGGGAACATCCATTTGTACTGCTGTTATTGTATGTTACAAGATGTATGCGTTGCATGTTTTGTATAAATAACTAAATTTAATGCTCAAGGCAAATAAAGGGTGTAGTCTGTACATAACAGGTTTGCTTCCCTCATGACGTAGCATGCACGTATCAGGCTGCTAAGTTGTGTAATACTCTTATCAGTTGGCAGTTGTTGCAGTGTAATTGTAGAAGTCTAAGGCAGGTTATTGAGTTGGAAAAGTTCAGCCAGCTTTAGGCCACATTTAGAGAATATGAGCCACAGATAAATTTTTTTATTTGTACTTCACAAATAATGTCATACTTAATATCTTTGTTTGGGTGAAGAGATATGAAAAAAACCACCTGCTGATATTTCTTCTTTTTAATGTGTTTCATAAATTTACAGAAGTATGTTGATGTGATGCTTGAGGATAAGGCTGTGGTGCACCGGGCCTCTGATGGCTGTTAGCACCATGGACTCCGAGTCAGCGCGGACACCTCAGACCCAAGCCCTGACAAAAGGAGGCCATTCCCTGTTGTCTGCTGGCATTCTGACCGCCAGGTTTGGACCTCAAGGGAAGCACTATGTTTGCGGTTCCCTTGCAGCTTTTACCAATATATTGTTGACCTTTCCGATCCAGAAAGTCCTTTTCCGCCAACAGCTGCATGGCGTGTTGGCCATCGATGCGGTGCGACAGCTCCAGAGGGATGGACTGAGGAATCTTTATCGGGGCTTACTTCCCCCACTTCTCCAAAAGAGCACTACAGTAGCCATCATGTTTGGCTTGTATGAGGACTTCTCTAGAGTCTTACTAGACCATGCTGGGAGCAGTGGCGTGCCAGAGCTGATTACAAGAAGCTTTGCTGCAGCTTTGGCAGGAACTGCAGAGGCCATCCTTACACCGTTTGAGCGTGTGCAGACTCTCCTACAAGACCACCGGCACCACGGGCGCTTCAACAACACAGCACACACCTTCCGGACACTTGTGACAGAGTATGGTGTGAGAGAGTGCTACCGTGGCCTCGTGCCCATACTACTGCGCAATGGCCCTAGCAATGTTCTCTTCTTTGGGCTCAGGGGACCCATTAAAGAGCAGCTCCCAGAAGCTACTAGCAAGGCAGGTAACTTGGTTAATGATTTTGTTTGCGGAGGGTTGCTGGGGGCAGGCCTTGGCATCATGTTCTACCCGTTAAATGTCGTCAAATCGCGGGCTCAGTCTCAGGTGGGTGGAGCCTTCAATCCTTGCAGAGAGGTGCTGTTAACAGTGTGGAGAGAGAGGGGTGGCAGTATAGCCATGCTGTTCAGAGGAGCCCACCTCAACTACCATCGCTCTCTTCTCTCCTGGGGGATCATCAATGCCACCTATGAGCTGCTGCTGAAGCTCTTATGAGAAGAGGAATGGAGAGGAAAAATGAGATCTAGATTGGAAGAGAAAGTGTTTTAAGGGAGGGGTGTTGAGCGGAGGAACAGAGCCAGTCTAAAGTGACAAATGAGAGGTTGTAAAGTAAAGTCGGTGCACTTGCTGTCCAACATTTCCAGAACTAAAAGATAACAGTAAAGTTGTACTTCTGACTGGGGCCAACAGTCACTGTAAGATAACTGCCTGCTATTGTTACTTTCTGCTGTTGTCAAAGTGTTAAAAGCAGGCAAAACTTGTGCCAGGGTCCAGTTAATATGCCCGTGTTTGGTCTGTGTTGTAAAGTTTGAGGACGCACACAAAGCTCCATCAATCTTTTTCAAAGATTTAAAAGGAAACTTTAAAACTTGAGTGATTTCCTGTTTTGTGGGAGAATCCCTCTCTGTGGACATGCTGTTTGCTGTGATGTTTGTTTGTCCAAGAGCGCCGCCTCCTGTGAAGAGAAGTTCTGCCACTTAAACAGTTTTGTGCTTTTTCCCCATGTTTAGAGCATTGTTCTTGTGCTCACCAGTTCAGATTGAAGTAAGACATAAGACGGCAAATGTTTAAGTGACTGTTGAAATCAGTATTAGCAGTGCACAAAGTCTAGGAATTTTCAACAAAAGGAACAAAGAAATAAGAAGATTTTTCCCTTTTTTCTATTTTTTACAACAGAAAGGTCTCAGTTTTCACACGTGAGTCAGTTAATTGACATTTTTGTTAAATAATGTTTTGTCTTGATTTATTTTCTGAAGTGCTATTGCCAGTGTGTGGGTTTTTTTTCTTTTCCTTTTTTTGGTTTTGTGGTTTTGTTTTTGTTTATTTTGGGGGTTTTTTTTTGTGTGTGTGTGTGTGTGTGTGTGTGTGTTTTGATAAGTGCCCTGTGGTGTACTCTCTTGTCAGTTTTTTGTTTTGTTTTTTTAAATTGAAATACAGGGAGGAAAAAAAACAGTCTTGATGTGTAAGATGGCAAATAGGAGAAGAAGACCTGTGGTTGAGTTCTGCATCACTACTGCTCTTTTATTGGCTATGAGACAAATGTTCCTCACTGGTTGTTTCCTTTTTTAAAACTTACATAAATAAAATAAATGGCAGTATCTCTCCCCCCTTTTGCTCTCACTTTAATATCTTCTCTTGTCACGCTTGCTCTCCCCTCTGTCTGTAACATCTGTTGACATAATGGGCTCAGATTTCAAGCTTGAGTAGCTGCAGTCACCATACTGCAGCTCTTGCTGAGTTCGACAACCCGAAGAGGAAAGGCATGCTGCTTGGACACTTGAGAGAGAGGCTTCATAGTAGTGGCACAGAGAGAAGACGGGGACAGAGGGTAATGTTCAGTGGCACAAAAAGCTCAAGCTGCCATGTAAATGGATCACTCGGCCTATTTCTTCAAGTCTTTTCATTCTAATATCCTCTTCAAAAGTGTATCAAATAACGCTGTTTATCACTTTCCTGAAGCAAAAGTTTCTGGATCACTACGAAAATGAAATGTCACGTTAGTAATTGTGCTAAAATGTTTTAAATCTCAGTTAAAACCTGAATAAATACAGAAGTACTTCAGGAAAAATGAGCTGACTGTCATTTTTTCACCTAGAGAGAAGAAAGATTTTCCTTTACGTAACTGAGACACACATATGTTATGAAACAGTTTTTGTGTCTGTTTTGTGACCTCATTGCTCTGTACCTATGAGTCATACAATGATAATGTGTAAACTATTCGACCTGTTTTTCCCGTTTATTAATTATAATCCCTTCTTTGTAAGTGACAACACTTATGCAATGTGCGTAAGTGTTGTCAAGGATTTTTGTTTAAAAGAAATGACATCAAGTCAGCACTGTGAGACTGAGTTTTGGGTCAGCACAGAGTACCACTTTCTAGCTTGCTGTGTCAAGAAGTCTGACAGCAGATGATGATCAGATTAAGGACAATCTGACAGAGGGACTTTAGATCAAGAAGCGCTGAACTGCTGTTGCTTCAAAGCCTCTCAGCTCTCTTTGCACCACATCAAGTGTCCTTCTGACTGCTGTCTTAGATGAAATCTAACTTTTTTTTATGTGCAAATTTATCTAAAAATCCTTTTTAATCATAGTAGCAGAAATATTGCTTGAACTCTGCTAATTGGCTCTCCACATAGTTTGAAGACCAGTACCAAAAAAGCAAAAAGGGGAGGGGGTGGCCTCATGCATAGACAAACACTGCCATCTTGAAACTGTAGGAAATTAACACTGAAAAAACAATCCTACAATCTTCATTCGTTATTGTACTGTGCAGAAATCTTGAGCCACCCCTCATTTCTTTATACTATGCTTCCAATAAACCAGATTTGTTATATTGCTCTTGAGCAATCGTTTTCGGAAGCAGGGTGGGATCATCTTGATACAGAAGGGAGCAAAAGGCACCTAATAGCCAAATAATAGCTTTGCTATTTCTTCAAGAAGCCTGGAGAACCATTCCTGAACACTACTTAAAGAATTTACTCTACTAAGAGAGTTCACACTATGGTGAAGAATGAAGGTGGTCACACCAAATGTTGACTTTCAAGTTCACTAGAATTGTGCAAACTCAGTTTTTGCATTTTATGCTGTATGTTTCATGTATCTTTACATACATTTCAATAAATTGTTGCACCAATTTACAGTTTTCCTTGCAACATATAAAGAAATAAGGGGTGACCCAAGACTTTTGGAGTTGGAGCGTAAAGATGGTACAGAGGCTATGAGATTCATAAATATTAGTTTATCTGCTGAAGTGAAATATTCACCATGGGGTTGAATATCGGTGTGCAGTGATATCTCTTATGATCTCATAAATAACACTCGATATTTGTGAATGGAGCTTCATGAATTGCTTGTTGGTAAATGAAAGTACACACAGTTCCCAAATATTCAAGACAGCATTATTAAGGTCAGTGTTTCATTTATTCCCAAACAATACATTTCTTGGTACACTAACTTCATGTTTTATGTGGGGATGGAAAAGTGGCTGCTTCTGTAGAAACACAGTGGACTCTCTGACTATGAAATGCTGTTCATACAATGTTCCCGTACAGGAAAGAGTTAGTGACACAGGCACTCTTTACTGATGGAGCCAGCCTAATGAACAACAGGAGACCCTCCTGAGACACAACGTCTTGACGTTAGCATGGTAATGGCTGCACAACTACCTTAACAAAATTTCCCTCAGTCATCAGTCTGGAAGATTAAATACACTACCTTTCCCCTCACCAGCTGTTTCTCAGCACTTAAGCAGTCTTTATTTCAGCTAATCCCCTTATCATATTTGAATAAGCAACCGCTGACTGATTTGGCTTAATTAGCTTCCTGTTGTTTGTAGGTGGCTCGAGTAAATCCTTCAAATCGGATGGCGTCATGTGATATGGAGGAGCTGATAAGTGAACACTGTACATCAGCAAACCGATTGAGCAACGTAGTCCTTTTACTGAAAGTTCACAGACATCAGTATAGACAGAAGTCTTTCTATTGACAAAATGCTAATGCCATGCAACCTTGCAAAATGTTGCATTCCTTAATGCAGAAAGTTTTCCAGAAACAAGACAAAAACCAACATTCCAAACAAAGAAAGCATCCATTATATTCAAGCAAACATAATGCAGCTGCTGTTTGTTTTTAATGTTAGCGCAAAAAACAACAGAGTATGTGGGGGGGTTGAGGGGTTTATGTTTGCATAGCCATAAACTAAAGTAGGGACAGAATAGGACACAGAGATATAAATGTATATCTACAGTTCTGACCCCAGCATTGACCATCAGCCCATCCATCAGTCAGTACTCAGTTAATAAAGTGGTGCACCCAAAGACGAAACATTGGCAGGGAACAGTTGTGGCTCAGTGTTTTAAGACTTTGGATCTTTGCTACATCTGGATAGAGTTTAACAGTCACTCTTGTGCCTCGTCAAAAAAAACCAAAAAACTACATAAATAAGGTCCCCTGTTTGGGTGGACCTCACCCACACATTCCCAGAAAATATATACTGTATGTAGTGTCCTTTGGATGAAAACTAGAGTAATATTATAATACTGCATACGATTGGGTAATGGGGTTATATCCAGGAAGCATTCACACAAAGTCAGGTATGGACCGGGAAGGGGCAGAAAAACAGTTTACACAAGGGTACATGTCTCAAAAAAAGGTGCAATCTGTAACAGTCAAAAGTGCTCTCCCTGCTGTGTAATGGTATAGTTGTGACTGTAATGTTGAAAAACTAAATCCTTACAAAGGTGCAAAACCTGCACATATAAAACAAATCAGTTTATTACTATATTTCGCAAGTGAGATACAGAATAGTTCCTGTAGTTTGTCAGTAAATGTACCGTAATCATAAACGTAGAAAATGACAATTTACAGATTACACCTTGTGGAGTGGAGCAATATTTAAAGCAGCAAAAAGATAACGTAATACTGTCTCAAAGGGGAGGGGAAAAAAAAAAGTTCCAGTGACATCCATAGTTCTTTTTTTCCTCACCAGAGACCTGCCAGTCACAGATCATGGTGCAAATATTGTAAAAATAAATACATAAATACATACATGGGTAATTCATCATTACATACATACACATATTGTATCATAAAATAAGAGAATTATGAGATAATTATAAAATTCATATGTACAAATGCATAGTCCATATGCGTCCAAGGAGAGGTTTAGCAACGAAGTGACATCGCTTCGTTTTAGGGGTGTGTTTGGTGTTTGTGTTTCAATGTGGGTGTGTGTGTGATGTGTGTGCTGTGGTGTGGTGTGCATGGCACTTACTGTACAAGAACACAAGCGTTACACACCAGATAGCTCTGTGCTGCTTCTTCTTGTCTTCACCTCTAGAGTCAGTGCGTTATTAGTGGGTAAAAGTTCACAGATCAAAAGTTTAGAGGTACATGTCCGGGTGTGTCCGAGGGCTCTACCGTGGGTGTCCGGAAGAGCTGAGTGAGTGCGAATACAGACGAGATGAGCACAGTGCATCGTTTGGCTAGCAGCCTTACCCCGTCGCCCTCTCCCTGACCCTGTACGGTCCCATTGATGCCCCCGCTCCTACCCACTGCCCCAGCGCCAGTTCCAGCTGTCTCAACAGCCCCAACAAACTCCCGATACAGCCCCACTATCTCTTTCAGCTTGTCCATGGCCTCTTGGCCATCATTGTCCTCAACTTTTTGAACCAGATTTGTATTATGGCACATGTCACAACCAGTGCAAGGGTTTGTTTGCAGACAGGCTGCCGACAGCTGTACCAGGGCACTAAAACTATTGGATAAAGAACGCAGGGCTTCATCGGGCGCCCAGCCTACCCGCGTGGCTCGTTGACATCCAGATGCTAACCGTCGAGCCTCAGCCTGAAGAAGACTCCTCTCGGCCTCTGTCATGGTAGCAGGTGTCATCCTATTACACTTTAGGCTTGCTTCTGGGGCAGGGCTGTCTTCGGTTCCATTATGATTTAGATCAGGCCCTACTTTTAACTTTGTGCTATCTTGCTTTGCATCTTGGCATGATGTTTGCTCTGTTTGCTCAGGTGCACCTCGTTCTAAGACCAGAAGAAGCTGATCTATATCGTGACGCAGAGAGGCAAAGCCGCCTTTCAGCCCACCATAATTCTTGTTAGTTAGGGAACGAAGCGAGCCGCCGAATGAGGTTGTGGGTGAAACTGGACACGAAACAAGAGGACTGAGTTCAGAAGAGGTCGTAGAGAAAGTAGACAGCGGGCGAGGGTTGTCCCTCAGCAGTGAAAGAATATTGGGTTTGAGAGAGGGTGTTGTTGTAGGAGATGGGGCAGGTGCCGGCTGGACAGGTTTGGGGCGTATGCGACGGGAGAACTCATAAACTGTGAGCTCATCATCAAAGCTAACGCCATCCTCTGTGTCTCCGCTGAAACAGTTGGCGTAAACAGTGCGGCAGCCACAAGCCTCCCGGTGTTGCTGTGGAGGAGTGCTGTCTGCCAGTGAGGAGGTCGGTGAGTCACCTCCAATCTCCATGCTGGACACACCTCCCAACCCGACTGCTGAATGAGACCGCGATTGAGGCTGCTCTGATGAAACGCTGCTGCTACGTGCAATATTTTCTCTAAAACTTAGATTAGGGTGGGAGCCGTTTGTTCCACTGGCCTTTTTCATGTGTGCCGACAATTCTTGGGCCTCTTTGATTGTTGCTATGACAACTTCAGCTCCATCATCTAAAATGGTCCCTTTGATTCCTGATTTTGAGGGCACACTCTCTTTGTCCTTGACAGGAGTTTTGTTTAGGTCTGATAAGCCACTGGCTACAGACAAACCAGAGCCAAATCCAGATGTGTCGCCATTGATGGAACTAGTGGACGGATAGTCCAGAGTTCCTAATATCTCCTGGGAACGGGTCATGTACCAAGGAAGGGCCTGAATCTTCCCTCTCAGGGCTGAGGCAGGTAGCCTGCCTCCTAGACTGGAGGAGCTGGTTCTCAGGTCAGATCCTGAACCAGATCTTCCAGATTCTCTGCTTTCTAGGCCCCCTTTAGAATTGGTTGAGGTCAGCGAGGTGGTAACTGTAAGAGGTGCATCTGTATTTTTGGGTGAAAGGCTCTCGTGGCTCAGAGAGACCCTTCTAGGTCCTGACTGGATGCTCCCATTACGACTGCTCCAAGGGTGAATTCCATTTGGAGTACTGACGCCATCCTTACAGATCCCTTTGCTTGGATCAGTAGGAGAGACGGGAGAGCTGGCAGGTAGCGATAAGGGGTGAAGATTGCTTGGTGAAGTGGGTTTGGGAGGCACTGGAGGGGGTATTGTTAGCTTAGTTCCTGAATTAGAGCGAGTGATTGGGGTTAGGCTTGCTGGCGTCTTTGTTAGCAGGTCAGTTCCACTGGTTTTCCCCTCAGCTTCAGGAATTTGCGATTCATCAGGAATGTATTTTTCTTTTTTGGAAACAGCACGCGCTCCATTTTCTAGATCTTTACTTTGTTTTGTGCTGCTTTCCTGTCTTTTTGTCTTTTCTTCATCTTGTGATAGTGATTGCTTGCTATATCGCACTGCTGTGATCAAGGATGACGACATAGGCAATCCACCTGATGTGACCGACTTGAACTCCATGGTGTCCGGCTCCATTTCAAGGAGTTCCGACGACAAACGTCCAGAGGCATCTCCATTGCATTGGGCATATGATCTCCCATGCTGGGGAGACTTGGGAGGAATGATCTGAGGTTTGGGAGGCAGCTGTGGTTTCGGTGCCAATGGTGGTTTGACCTTAACATCAGGTTTCTGTGATGGCTTTGAAGGACTGCCTTGCTGGTTGTTGAGTTGATTCGAAGGGGCTTTAAGTGTATCCGCTTCTTTCTTGGCTTTATAGGATTGGCTTTTATTGGCAAGTGGAGATGACGGCTCTTTCCGCGAGACAGCTGGAAGACTGTTCCAGGTTCCACTCAAACGATTAGCATTGCGTCGGTCAGCCAGCTCTGCATCTGTGAGAGAATGAGAAAAATGAAATGAAAACAACAGAAAGACAGGTATTAATGGACCGACACACATCTTCTCACAATTGTCCCGTCTCCTTTCAACATATCGTAGTCACAGTGCTGTCACATGTCACCAGTACACAGATAAATATACCATCAAGGGACTAAGTTATCAAGCATGCTGTAAACAAACCTGAGAGATCAGGAACTGGAGGAGTAAATCTCTCTTGTGCATCGAAAAACTCATCCTCAGAGTCTGAGACATTGTCTTTGACCAAAAGATTCGGCTTGGGGTTGGGTGAAGGTGTCAGAAACATGCTGTCTTCATCCTTTGATAGGCGGTTCTCAGCCTTTCCTGCTTTGCTCCCAGGAATTGAACTTGTTCTTACTGGGACTTTGGGAGGGTTTTTTTTCTTTCTTTTAATAGGTGATCTTTGAAAGGGTATGCTGTCAATCATTCTCAAATCTCTTGAACTAGGAATCTTAGAAATACGTCTAAGTGTCTCAGCGCCCCGATCTTCCTCCTCTTCATCGTCATCATCGTCATCACTGGTAGCCCCAGGCGGGCTTGGTAGGAAGTCAGACTTGGAGAGGTCAGCAAAGCAGAGGCAAGAGTTGTCATTCCCACGGTAATTGAGGTTAGTGGGTCTACGTGGCCCTTGATGGCGTTTTGGCTCCAGGAGGTAGGGGTGGTGAACATCAAAACTCGGAACATCCTCGCCTACGTGCGGCCCGTGAAGGCGAGATTTGGATTTGCTGGCAGCACTGCTCTCCTCAAGTGCAGTGCTCAAGGAACTGCTGGACAAGCTGGAGAAGCTGCTGGTGACTCGCAGGTCAGTGTGGTACCAGGAAGAGTCCAGGTTCATTTCTTCATCCATAACACTGAATTTATGCAGACCACTTCCTGTTGCTCCTCCTTCATCTGGACTCTCATTTCCTTTACCTTCTGTTGTCACTATTATCCTCACTTCCTGTTTGCCTTTGTGCTCCTCTCTCTCTTTTCTTTCTTCCTCTCTCCTCTTCTCTTCCTCCTCTCTTCTCCTCTCTTCCCAGTCCTGACTTGCTGGGTCTGGGCGTTTGTAATTCTGAGAATCCATCGGGTCATCCTCGTCTGTTGAGTCGTCTGAGTCACTGCAGCAGCGAGACACATAACCTAATAAAACCCAGAAAGTGCACAAACACCAGACAAGCATTGCGAAAGCTGTGTTAGTGCATTCATAAAGGAGAATAATATTTAATTTTTGATAGTAAAAAAAAAAAAATGACATCTTATCTTTTTTTTTTTATCCGTATCCGTACTGGATGGTGACATAAATAAACATGTGAGGTGAAAAAAAGGCTATCAAAAAGGCCAAAGCCAGAAAGTCATACGTTTTAAGTGAAACAGTTTTTGCTCACTTGATAGGGATTCATAGCACACGCCCTCTATTACGGCGAACCTCCCACACACACCTTCTTCAGCAGGAATCCGGTGCACCCTCACTTTTGGGCGCCCCAGACGGAAGACGTTGACATTGGGATCCACCAGGAGTTTGCAGTAGCCTCCCAGCAGACACCCTAAGTCTTTGGCTGCCAGAGAGTCCATCAGTAAGGCAAATGGCTGAGAGGGGGAGGGTATTGCAGAAAAAAGGTAAAGTAGTAGTGTTTAAAGCCAAAGGGTAAGAGGGGGAAAGCGATGGAGTGGGAGAAAGAAGGAGAGACAGTCACCTTTGCATTCATGAATTAACATTATATATAGCTAGCCTTAGGCTGTATACTGTTATATATCGCATGTATAGTAGAGAAAGAATGCTTGACCTATATTTAGTGTCATGTTCATGAATATAGTGTGGTGAATGAACATCTGTGCCACGTCTATATGTTTACGAATAATACAGCCTTGCAACTCGATGAACATGTATATCCCACCTAAGGCCCCCTCACCTTCATGTCATGCAGCGAGATGCGCAGCAAGCTGACTTTGTCCGACTCCGTGAGCAGCTCCACTCGGCTGATGCTGCTGAACTCGACCAGCGTAGAGATCACGTTGAGCTTGTGGTTGATGACCTGACTCATCCCATACTTGGCTCCCACCAGCAGCGTGACCAGCACTTCCCTGTCCTGAAGCTGGAAGGAGAAGGAAGAAAGGAAATAAGTGTTGCAGTCATTTTAATTGGTTGCAATTTCCATCGTTTAGCAAATGGATCCACCAATTTACATGAGGCCTTTAGCCCTTACCATCATTGTGGCTGTGTACGACCGTCCCCCATAAGAAATGAGCTCTCCCAGCTGAGTGAGGTAGGCCAAACGAGCCTGATTGGCAGATATTACCTATAACACCACAGAGAAGATATACAGTATGAGCAAGACAGACAAAAAAGGCGGTGGGTGGCATTACCCAAGCCTGATACTGACTATTCACCTTTTTAATTAGCCTCCTACTAAACATCTATTTTTCCTCCAAGCTGCTGTTCTTCCATATACCGCTTTAAACCTTAGGAAGATTAGCAGTCCTCATACATCTCAGCTAAAACGTAGCCTGAAGTCACTGCTGTCACTATGTGTCTCTTTACACCTCTCACATTTTCCTTCCACTTATCCATTTACCTTCTGGCGTGGCTCTAGCAGGGACTGGATCTTTTTGAGGTGGTAGCTAATGGCTTTCCTCAGGTCCTTCTCTCTCATGTTGCCCAGCAGCGTAGGAGAGATGAAGCTGTCCAAGCCGAACTCCTTCCTGTCAACGCCACATTTGCAGAGGCATGAAAGTACTCAGTGAATAAAATGTTACAAAGAAATGCATGAAAAGTGAAAAGAGGTTGTAATGTAAGGACAAAGATACACTTAATATCGGAAGTTAAATTCAGAAATTTCACTGAGCTTTATTTCTTTAAAAAAACAAACCAAAAAAAAACAAAAACTACCAGTAGATATTACTAAACAGTCATAGTTCAGCTTTCAGCCCCATTAATTGCAAGTTGTCTTCACAATTATAACTTGTGGGATAAGTATAGAAATGTACAGATAACTGCTCTGTACTACAATATATACAATGTACAACAATGTATGACAACCAGACCGCAATCCTTAGAAAAAATGGATGTTTGCTTTGCATTTTGAGACACTTCCACTCTCAAGTAATGGGGCAAATATCCTCCACACACCCACTAAACCTCTCCCATCACATTAATAGATTAGGCATTTAGTGAGCTGCCTCATCCTAGACAAATCACAGTAATTGCAGCAGTGAAAAAATGTCAAGGCCCTATTACTCAAAACCTATAATGAGAAGTACCACAATTACAGTGTCCTACTAGTGTGACCCCTAAACGGAAACTCTCCCACGCGTATGACTCACGTAATACTCTTGACTGAGGTTCTGGTCTGTCCACAACTATCTAGTCTCTCATGCATGTGCAGGGCTGCCAGGCGGAGTGCAGTGTTGCACTTCATCTCCACCGCGAAACGCTCCCGTAGCACATCGCCAACACTCTGCAGGCAGAAAGAATCACAGTTTTAGTATTACATAATACACACGCACCTTACAGTGACCTGATTTTTGTCCCAGCATACTCTGCATGTCAGACATTGCAAAGCACGTAGCTCATCAGCATATCTGTAAGTAAACCAGCGACCTGACACTGACAGGGAAAACACAATCGGCGAAGACAATGAAACAGTAAATTGGCATGACATAAGCGGCACTCTCCACTGCTTTAGTGAGCAACAAAAACACGCACAGGCCACATGTAACAATATCAAGACTTAGCATCATCAGAGCAAGTATGTAACTGCTTTGTACAAAAGAAGGACTAAAGAATGTGAGCAACGTGTTATAGGGATAAGGCCATGAAGCTATAAGGAGGGGCTGCATGTTGACTTCAGAGCTACTTTTGCAATATTTTCGAAGAATTTCAGAGCACACTCAGCATAAAGTGGGTACAAAGTTTTATTTTCTGTACATACGCAGAGAAAGGACCAAAGTCTAATTGCGAAATAATTCAGAGCAAAAGTCTCTGAGATAAACAATGCATGACCGTAATGGTGACAACAAATAAAGGAGCTTCTCTGACCTGTAAAAAGAAGTACTCAAAGGCAGAGGGGTCATCCTGCAGTAGGTCTCCTGGGTCTCTGGGGATGAAACAAACCCTGAACAGACACCTGTAATCGTGGGAGTCTTTCTTTTGCACCACCTGGTGAAGACAAAAGATAGAGGTGGAAAGTTGTAGCATTTAATCTTCATACATATCTACGAGATATCTCCACATGGATTCTTTTCCTTCACCCTCTGAATGAGCTCATCTTCATGCAGTAGCAGCAGTTTGGTGATGCTGTACTGTTGCTCTAGCACCAGGGCGAAGTACTCGATGGCCCGGATGGACAGCTTATCCTTCAGAGTCAGAACAATGTCCTGGAATGACAAAAAAACCAACAGCTCACACCTCTTAGACAAACATGTTTCGTCCCACTCCACTGAGGGCAAAGGGACAAAGCTGATTCCCTGTCTCAGATTTGCTTCAGCTGGGAAAACAAACAGAAATACAAAAGCTGCTGTAAAAATAATACCCTGCTCATAAAGACAGAAGCATGTACCTACTGATGGTGACTTACTGACCTTTTCATAATTTTCTTTTTCAGAAACAGTATCTCCCAATGAACTACAACTGTTATAGCCAACCCACACTGTGACACCTTTGGGGGAAATCATACCTTAGCTTCTGGTGCACTTAATTTCAAAATAGTCCCACCTGGTCCTACCAAGCATCTCACAGCTACATTCACCTGTGTGCTCAGTCTCGTGGTGGTTTTAAGAAACTGTGTGGGCTTTTTATTGGCTCATAAGAGGACCGTCTTGAGTCATTTCTTTATATGTTGCAAGGAAAATGGTAAGTAGGTGCAGCAATTTATTGTTATGTATGCAAACATACATGAAACATACCATATATAGGGCAACAATAGAGTTTATACAGTTCTAATGAGCTTGAAAGTCAGTATTTGGTGTGACCACCCTTATTCTTCACCATAGCCTGAAATCTCTTAGGTAGGCCTTCCTGTAATTTGTTTAAGTAGTCTTCAGTTCTCCAGGCTCCTTGAAAAACATTCAAAGCTGTTCTTTGGATGTTGGCTTCATTTTACTCAGTTTTCTGTCAAAATGATCCCTCACTGCTTCAATATTGTTGAGGTCCATGCTCTGGGGAGGCCATCCTTCTACTGAGACCATTTCTGATGAGGCTACAGTGAAGAGTAGATTAAGACCCTGTTTCCTCAGTTTCTTTAAGGGCACACTGCACACCATGGTGAGATATGCCTTGGTTTTGGCTAATTGTTTTTTTTGTTGGTGCAAAAATACTATTTTATGCCAGTCAAACTGTGTTATCTTCTCATAGATTGAAATTCAAATTTGAAATTGGTCTATTCCAAATTTTCTGTTGTGTGTAAAGACACAAGGACTAGACTGAATATGAGTGAAAAAGTCCAAAGGTAAACTTTGAAAGACCTTTATAAACCCAGAAGAACTATTTCTCAAGACTACGCTAAAAATAGCTGTTGTCAGGCTTCTTATTACTAGGGCACACTGCTGTTATGTAATAAAAATGTCAACCATGAATGATGTAGGCATCTCTTGGGTCACTTAGTTACTATATCTATCAAAAGATAAACAAGTCCATCAGGCCGATGAGCGAGCTACTTTCAGCTGTTCTCCTATTCACGAGGGCTTCCAGAGCAGGTAATTTTGCGTGTTTGATATGGCCATTTCTAACATAACCCTGGATGGATTTGCCCCATTCCTCCTGCCCCAGGATCACACCCCCTTTTGCTGGTTAGGCGAACGTGTAACGTACTATACGATGGAGCCACTCAATGAAGCCACCAAGTAAAAGCTCTAAATGCTCTTTTCGGGTAAAACTTTCTAACTAGGCCGGTAATCCTGTTTATTACATACCTTGACGGTGGTGTTGTTGTCGAACTTGAAAGCCTTGGTCTGTCCGTTCTCTAAATAGACTTTCAGAACATTGGGCAGGAAGAGAAGAGAGTTTCCCTGGTGGAAAGAAGTGAGAGATGTGGTCAGACATAATCGATATCAGATGAGAAAAGATCAAATATTAAATGATTGCAAGAAATGTTAGCCCATAAGCCCTAATGAAGAATATTTCATTATGTGGAAGACTGTGAATTGACTGCTGCTTGTAGCCTTACAGTAAATGCTTGTTTTTTGTTTGGCAGCCTCCTTCTGTATCAGATAAGGTTTTCTCACCTGAGTGTGCCCATTGACCACCACCTCCTCTGCAAAGCGCACTTTAACTGGATTACTCCTCAGACGAGCTCTCTTCTCTGCTGACATAATGGATGACTTGGGATTCTGTAGCACACACACACATCAGCACCATTACTGTACATGAAGGATGAAGCATGGGCTAAGACACGCATGAGTAACACTGACGCCAGCAGGCTTTAAAATGCAAACATTCAGAGCTGTACTCAGACGGTCGATACATACATCACAGCACAATGTAAAGTGCTTAATCCAGTCAGAAGAGGCAAGCTAAGAGTCACATGCTTGGGAGCACACAGACAGCTTATGTTTAAATGAGCGATGGCATACAGACTGTGTAGTGAGGAGCTCATTAATGTCTTCTTTGTACTCACTGTCATGTGCCGCAGGATAGTCACATTGATACAATCCTCCAAGTTCCTGAACACAGAGAAGAAGCATTCATTCACACAGACGGAGGAGGGATCATAACCTTTCTGCTCAGCTATTAAGTCAGCATCTTCTGCTCTGACCTCTACCGCTAACTCACTAAGCCTTCTACACCCGCAGTCACACATGAATCAGCGTCAAAATCCCAGAAAACAACTGAAATAATTGTCATTGATTTCTTTAATGACTGTGAAAAACGAGAATAGAATTTATTTTGAATTTTCTCTAATTTACACATAATCGAAAGTACACATACAGGCTGAATTATATACATACAGTCCCTTAAATCTACAGTTTTCTAAGAAGGAGAATTTGAGATTTACACAAGCTGGAAAGATTTCTAAACAATCATCGATCATAAGTACAAATTATTGAGATGTGTCACCACTTTGTTCTGGAAGAAGACCCAAACTGTCCCTCTCAAACAAGAGGAAATTGGTGAGGATGTTCAGGAAAAACCCAAGACCCAAGGCTCAATCTTGAACTGATAACTGCTGAAACACCTTGAACTGAGAGGGTGGCGACCAAGAAAGAGGCAGCTTCCCACATAGACAAGCCAAACACTTCAAAAGTAGTTTTGGAAGGGAAACCAGATCATTTATATTAACTCTACCAAAAAGACTGGTCAAATATCCAGAATCATGCCAGAAGATTGTGGATTGATACCTAAAGCATCTCGTTGAAGTACAAGTTGCAGAAGGGACATTTAACCAAATATTAGTTGGGCTATATATTTGAGCCTGTGTGGATACCACTGATCCTGTGTGATTTAGAAAAATGGAAAATAAATTCGATTTTTTGCACCCAATTCTTGCTTTCAAAAGTCTTTAAAGGCATTAATTCAACCCTGGAAAAAGAAAAGTTCAAATAAAATATTAAAAGCCCCAAATTACCCTGAGATTCATGCCCATGATGAGTGCATGGAAACTTCTGACCACAACTGTAGATAGATGGATCTCCTCACCTTAAGACATTTTCCACCTGCTCTTCACTCAAATCCTCCATCGCTGTATCATTAATCTGCAGCACCTGGTCCCCTGGGAATAGTATCCCATCTGCAGGACTTCCTAAACACACGCATTCCCATCAACACACACACACAGATGCACAAATTCACACAATGAAAAGAGTGAGTGCTTGCATAAAACAAAAAAACCCACAGCTGCGTACGTGGAGACAAAGGGAAACACACACGCACACACACACACACACACACACACAGAATGACACACGTGCTTGTTCAATATGGCTGACTCAACAGCGTTCGGCTGAGCTCTCCGGGACGTGAAGGGTTAAGGTTATTCTGGGTGTCTTCCAGCCCGGCTCGGCTCTGCTTTCTGTAGCTATTTATACTCATTTGTCTTCAGGCAAGCGAGCACGACTGAGGCACAGCAGTTTCAGCTTACTCTAACACACAAGCACACAGACACGCTGAGCATCTGTGCACGTAAACACATGCACCCACAAATTTTCACACACCCAGTCTGCCTGGCAAAGCCCCGTCTGTCCCTGATTTGTGACCCACTGAAGGCAAGCCGTACAGCATGGCAAGCTTTTGCACATAAACACACACACCCAAAAGCCAAAGTCCCCTCCTGTTAAGCTTTCATAATAGCGATTCCTCCTCTTCCTCTTTCTACCCTACTTCATCATCCTTCACTTTCCTTCAGCATCTACCAACATGGCCTCTCTGACTATTCCCAATCCCTAAGTGTCACCAACTGTTCATCCCCTCTCTACTTTCTGTACACTTTCACGCTCATTACTTTGCTTTCTTTAGCCATGTTTGCACTTTGGTTGTGTATTTCCCTCTGGGTCTTCCTGCTGGCATCTTCTCTCTCAATTAAATCTTGTCTTCTGTTATCACTTCACTCTCCCTATCTCATTCGTCTCTCCTTTTCCTTGGCAGCAGCTACAGCGCTAGTGGCAGGGTGGGACCCTCCTCACTGCATTTATCAGCTTATTTTACAGGATAGACATAAAGTAATGGATCAGCATCTCTCCCTCTCTCCCCCCTGCACTCTGTCTCTCTTTATCAGTCTCTCTATCCCCCATCAAAGTTGCATAAATGAAAAGTGATTGAATTTAGAAAGGATGAGCAGGTGGCTCTGTTGTTTTCGTGGCTTCTCTGGCACCGTGCCCCGGGGCCTGAATGCCAGGAATGTGTGTGTGCGTGTTATGTGTGTGTGAGAGAGATAGAGAGAGAGTGGTAAAGTGTAAATATGCTTGCTGCATGCAGCGAAAATTGCATAAAGCAGGTGGCAATTTGGTAACGCTAACTCACAGCCACTGCACGGCCGATGTACCTGTGGCGATGTCCCTGACCAGCAGGGGTGCGTTTGTGGTGAGGGTGAAGCCATGTCCAGTGCTGCTGTCCAGGACCGGGTCCCTGGTAATCTGCAATGTCAGCTTGGCCTGGAAGTTCTGATTGGACAGACTGTTGGAGCGCTGCGACCTCCCATCGCCTAGCAACCGCTCTCTGAGGAAGTCAGACAGGGTGATGGGTTATCCAACTGGAGGCGACGACAGCCATGAAGAGATACTATGTATTCAAGTAGTGTATTCAAAGAGGAGAAAGTTTACTTTTTGCTCTTCCAGATCACGTTTCTTATTTGTTCCACAGTGACTGCTGATTAAAACGTAGCACAGAAATCCTGTAAAGCGAACCTTCTCTGCGGTGTCACACAGTATTTCCGGCTCCACAGTTCAGACAGCTTGTATATATTTTAGGCCATATGCAGCCTCTCATTTCACTCACTGTCTGAAGACAACTTATTTTAGCTTCTCTACAGTTAAGTCAACTTTCTTCTGATTGGCTGTTCCTCACAAAAGTGGGATTGCTACACCCACACCGAGAGCTGCAGTAGAAAGAAACTTTCTAAAATCGAGTGTTTTGATCATTCAGGTCAGGAATACTCTCTATTTAACCTCTTTATTTAGAAACTTGTCTAAATGAACATTAACCATCATAAGAGGATATATATAACCAAAGATAATGGAAAAGCATGCTAAGTTCACTTTACTGGTGTAAAATAACAGCATTTATTCAAGTCACAATAACTACTGTGGTGTACATTTACCTTGAACCTTTAACCTTGAACATTTTCAAGGCAATGGAAGGTCAAAATGAACCAAAGTGAATCTCAAAATGATATAGAATTCAAGGTGACATGTTGTTGTCTGTTCACTATTATTAAATACACTTAATTTATAACTAATTAGAGAAAAGTATCATATAATCACCTTTCAGAAGCTGTATCTGTTATTAACACTGATTAAATGACACCAACAGATTAACATACATCCTTGGCTTGAATGCACCCTGGAAATAGGTTTACTTTTGAATGAAAAAATGTCTGACGTTTTCACAAAGGCACATCAGACATTGACACTTTTATTGAATCGGTTTAGGTTTTGGTGTGATCTGTGCGTTTTACAACCTCAACATGATTAACAAAAACAGGCCGGGAGAATATTGTGAAAGATCATTTGCACCAACTTGATAGATCTTCGCTGTGTTTTGGTAACTAAGACCCCGTCACAGGGCAAAGGTCTCTCTGGCAGGCCTTCAACACCCTCTTTATGCAAAGCTTCAACACAAGTCATATGAGAAGGCTGGGGAGGACTAAAGCAAATAAATATATGAGATCATTTGTTCTGTCAGCTATTGGATTGCTAAACAAGCTGCAGGCCAGGGTAGTACACAGTTTTTAACTGCGGACTTTCAGTGCATTTGCAGCTCTCTTCATGATTGCATTTAATGTATGCTTGTCGTTTATTTATGATGTGCGATGACAGTGATGACAACTATTTGTGAACCGAAATTCCCCTCGGGGACGATTACGAATATGCTTCTCGCCAGGAATTCCCAGGAGGAAGTTTACTGGGATTTCTCAGCAACGCGTTCATTGCTGAGAATGAGTCTTAGCGGACAGCCAAATATGAAGGATTCTTGAAAACATATTTGTGGTTTGCTGTGGGACAAGTTTGTGTATGAGAGAGGGACAGTCAGGCAGTTCGGGTTTGAATATGTACTTAGCTATGTGGCTCAGTGTGTGGGTGTAGGGAGGAGGTTTGGTTTGTGTTTGTGTCTTAGTGCGTCCATAACAGGTTGAGAAAGGCAGCTTCTTCTTCAGTTTTTGCCTCTTTTTGTTTTCCACGTGCTGTTTACCCTTTTTTTTAGCTATTGCTAACTCACAATGAGTCAGTAAATTTCCTCAGCATGCTGAACAAATACACACCTGCACTTCCCACATTTTTCATTTTTGTGTCACTCAAGAATCTGGCACCAGGCTTAGACGTGCTTAAAGTTCCTCTTCCACTCTTTACACATTGTTTAGTTGTTTTTAGCATATAAGCATATATTTTTTTAAAACTCTGTCATACTCAGTTTCTTCCCATCAAAATCCACCCTCTAAACACCTTTGCACTGATTTCACCACAAAAACATCTTCCCCCTCAGCTCAGACTCCTTTTAATTCCGTACCTGCTAAGAGACTCTCGAGTGCGTCGTATTATTGTCCCCACCACCTGCTGCACCCGACTGGCCCTCCGAGCCGGAGACCTGCTCCTGCATCGCTCCTGCTCCTCCATTTATCTGAAGCGACAAAGAGAGAAAAGTGCATGAACACGCAGAGGAACAGGGAAACGTGGGAGGAAGATGAAAGGATTTGGTTGGAATAAATGAAACTGAGCTCAGAGCTCAGTTCTGTCTTTTTTGGACTGTGCAATCAGTGCGAGAATTGTGCTCCAGCTACATTTGCATCTAGGCCCTTTTTTATATGCACCGCATGCAGCCTGCCTCGAACACTATGAATAATCAGATGTGTGAGCAGAAAGCAAAAAAAAAAAAAGGCTGTGAGAGAAAGGGGTGGAGTTTAGTCAGCATGAGCAGCAAAACATGGCGAAATGACCTGATTCTCAAAAACAACAACAACTGCATCATCACACAATAAAAGGACTCACAAGTATGCCCCAGTATGAACGTTCACAACACCACCACTCTGCAGCTGTACATTTTCTGCTGAGCTTGCCCCTTAAACAAGGCAGTGGTGAGGACATAAAGAGCGATGGAGGGCTCATTTTAACCCTGGGGAGTTCGACTGAACGCAAACCAAATCTCAAGACTTACTACGCCCCTCAAAAGGGTTTTGTTTCTTTCAGCCAATCAATACTCTGCAGCTGGAAGAGGCTTGTAGAGCGCCTGATAATTACTTGACAGCCTTTATTTGCGGCATGAAGGGGAATTAAGTTATGCTGAGTTTTGTTTTCAGCAGATACTCCCTCGTGATATACTTCATCTGCTGTTTGTGGCCATGCTGGGCGGTTTCACCCACTGAAAGAGGGAAAACAAAGGGGAAAATTTGGCAGGGACGGGAAAAGCAGTGACCTAGATCTGATCTGTTTGGCTAACGATGATGAATGCCCTCCTGAAACTTAATGATCCATACCTTGGCCTGGGGGAAACCAATCCAAGTGCTCGGTCTGACCGGCCTTCGGAAATATGGATCAAACTGCTGCATGCCAACAGTTCTGTGAAGAGCTTAAAAGAGGCAGGGCTCTGGCCGTCTGCCACACTTGTTCCTAGCATTTTAAAAACATGCCTGTGTCCAATAAATGAGGAAGGATGAGTCATTAAAGTAGGAATTACCTCACAGTACTTCTGAGTTATGTAAAAACAATGCATGTTGTGCTGTAAACGGTAGATATTAAGCACTACTACTGTGTGTAAAAGTACATCTATGGGATAGAATTTGTCTTTTTCTTCACATTCACCCACCTCTGCTTCAGTGTCTCTGCTGAATGGAGGCCAGCGCTGACTAGCCCTCCTTAATGGTAGTAAAACATGCAGTGTAGGTTTGTCCTTTAAGAGGATTAGAGGTACTCGCTCTGCACAAGCCCGCACTGGTCAGGGTGTCACTTTAGCACCTCCTGCTTATCCGGATAGAGCCAGATAAACATGGATGAAGAAGACTGAGTGAGAGTAGGTAGTAGACAAATGCACACGAGGAACCAAGTGCACTTAGTATTACATCTGCTCCCCCTTTGATCACTGGAAGAAACATTCACTATGTGTTAAACGTGCAGGTGTATGGATGGGCAAATACGTGCACGTTCAAGTGCTGGGTGAGATGATTCTTCCTCTCTTCTGTCTGTCATTTTCTCCCTCTTTCTCTCACCTTCATTGCCCTTGCAGAGTCAGGTAGTCATCTCCAGTGACAGTCTCTGTGGGCAGCACTTTTTATATACATACTGTACACAACCTAAGCACTGGAGCAACGAGTTTACTATCTTGGCCATCATCAACTGCAGCTCACATTTGCAGCTTTACTAGTAAAGCTAGTCTAGCAGATCCAAGAGGAAATACACTGTGACTGCACTTCCCTCATAGTTCTCGAAAAAAGGAGAGAAAGCAAACAGCCCGGTGTTTCACATTTTCACTGAAGACTCAGAGAGTGCGTGACTCACCGTGATGTAGCTTGTCTCTTCAAGACTCCGGAACAAACATACCCCCTCGCCCTCTGAGACATCAGCTCTGGGTAGGTTGAAAAGAGGTGGAGAGGGGTTGTTGCGATCATCAGGGCCGATGCCAATCTGGAGCTACACCACCTGTGCAGAGCAGAACACTATCAGGAAAACCTGTCAAAACACATCCACGTGACAAGTTTATAATTAGAATGAAGCAGGAAACAACCGGTTTCTGGGACTGATTAACCTCTATTAGCTCAATTTTTAACCTGTTCATTAAAAGAAAGTGAATTCTAATCAAGTAGTCAGTATACTTTCTTGTTAACACATAAGTGTGTCAGGCAAAGCAGATGTGAGCATGAAACAAGTATCTGGTTGTGGTTTTCCAAAAAGGCTCCTCCTCTAGTCCCAGAGGCTCTCTCGCTCTCATCCACTGCTCCTCCACAGCCTCAAAAGCTCATGGCGATGGAGAGAGGAGGCACTCCATCTCCGTCTGGTTGTCTAAATTAAAATTTCATACAGCCCAGTTCAGTTAACAGTTCAGTTAACTGGGTGTGCTCTAAAAGCAGAGAGGACAGCCTGTGAATCCCGATGAGCTGGAGAGAGAACCACTGCCAGGCAAACAGCGATCTTGGCCGATATTAAAAGGGGACAAGTCTTTCATGTGAACATCAGGGCAGATATGTTGGAAACCTAAGCCAGACTCTGGTTTTCAGTGGAAATGAAGGGCTTTGATGTGTACAAGGAGAAATTTGAATTAGGAGAAAACACTGGATAAACATTCTTGCTCTCATCTAAGGAAACCACTTTATTCTGCACTTGAATGTTGATCTATGATGTAAACGCTCATTCTTTGTTGCTTTCTTCTACAAGAGGGAGCAGAAATCAAGGAGCTGATAGTCCCATCATGTAGCTCCTCCATCGGGCCCTGTGTCCCACACACAGAGCTCTTTCACGAGGCCCATGTGTCCCTCAGACAAGGCAGAGGAGGACCTGGACCCACACAGACTGCAGGGCACATGAATAATGTATGGGGCTAATGCAGCTAGCTCAGCCTCCAACCGCCTCCTTCTGCCACTTTGCCAACACAGGCCAGGAGAAGAAGAGTGAGCACAGAAGGAGAGAGGGCGAATGGGGGTTGGAAGCAGGGGGAGAAAGGAGCGCGGGGGGGTGGCTCTAAGGGGGCTGAGAAAAGGGGCAGGGATACAGAAAGAGAATTGGTCAGGGCAAAGAAAAGAAAGAAAGGACAGGATATTGAAGAGGGAAAAGAAAAGGGGGAGAGTTTTAAAAAGGGTGAAGAGGGCAGCGCCAAAAGAAATGAAAGGAGAAAGCTGCTGGAGAGGACGGGGAAATAAAGAAGAAAAAGTGGAAGGTGACAGAGTCCGTTCATCAGGAGGAGCGGGCGAAAGGGTGGTCAAGTGAAGGCGAGGTTTTTTACCACCGTTTGAGAGCAAACAGTGAGACAGAAGGAGCTGTTAACAAACAGATAGACAACACTCAGACCTGTAGCGTTGGTAGAACCCTCCTCTCTGACTGTGAGAGATCGCTTCAGTTTTCTCAATATGTGCCAGCATCTTCATTTTATCCAAACCCAGCACAGTGGAAGACGGTGACGGGTCTGCTCCTTAATCTCTCTCTGAATCAATAGTGAATCTTAAATGCCATCCTGCACTGTCACGTCCTGAAATCCCCGAGCTCACCATGCAAACAACTCATCAGTAAGCCTCAGAGCCTGCCTGGCCTTTCACTCAGTCTCCCTCCTCTTTTTCCCTTCACCTTCTCACCCCTGCACCAGCCTTCACTTTACATGGCGAACGTAGAAGAATGCTGTTAGGTAATAAAGTCTGTCTTCCCTCTTTTTTTCTCTCTCTTTTGTCTGTGTCTGATTTCTCTAAGACAATCCCTCCCCCGTCTGCTCATTTTCCTCACACAATGTCTCTCTGTCGCTGACAAAACAGCCAGTTATTTAATCCCAGTTTGAGGACGCATGCAGTTCATAGAATTGGGCTTCTGGACTCTATCCTCAGGGGGGCTGAGAGGTGGTACTGAACGGGCAGTTCCTGTGCAGTCAGCTGAAGAGAAAATGGTTTTAAGCCCAATTAGCACTGCTGGGCTAAACCACGTCGGTACAGAAAAACCTGAACGTGGCACAGAGAAGTCGCATCAGGGCATGAATCCACTGACTCGACAACAGATTTTATTTAGAAAGGACCGGTTGGGTGTTTTGGACATCTTGTTCCCAATCTGTCCCGTGCACACATACGCACCCCAACCCCCTTCCCAAGCCGAGCACGACACGCCGAATACAGCTGCACCGCATGAGGTGCAGGACAGCGGCAGCAGGGGTTGGTTCAGCAACTCCACATTTCATTTTGGCTCACAGTTGTTGCCAATAAAGTTGGACACAGACTTCAGGGAACATTCAGTCCAACAGCAGCACGCTTGGCAGAAAATACTGCGTGTTTCAATACTTGGAGGACTGGAGGAGGTGGTGGTGGTGGTGTTTGGGGGGGGGGATTTAATGTGAGACAGCTGAAATGATTCAGATTTCATAAATGCAAAGTTGTAAACGTGAAGAACAACAAGCAGAGCAGACAACACAACCCCCCAGAGTCAGTCAGAGTGAAGGATTTGTTCTTTGTCTTTTACTTAGTGCAACAAGATACTTTACTCCAGGGGTGCCCAATCCCGGTCCTCGAGAGCTACCGTCCTGCAGCTTTTAGATGCATCCTTGTTCCCACACACCCGAATCAAATGAATGGCTTGTTATCAGGCCTTTGCCAAACACGATGGCATGCTGAAGAGGTAATCAAACCATTTGATTCAGCTGTGTTGGATTAGGGATGCATCTAAAAGCTGCAGGATAGTAGCTCTCGAGGACTGGGATTGGGCAGCCCTGCTTTACTCATACTGAAGGACTTTAAAAATAAAGTAAATAAATGCTTGACTGCTTATATATAAGGTGGGGAAACGCTCACAATGTGTTCTTAGAAAGTCAAAAAAAGTTGATTATTTCATTAAATTTGCTAATGAATGTCTAAATAAAAAGACGCTTTTGAGTGCTCACTGTAGCTCTATGCGTGTAAGTAAGGAACTGTAAGTCGCTTCGTGTAAGAAGCTCAATATGTGGATGTTGTATAACCACAGAACTTAAAATGGACCGTGTCTAAAATAATGTTCAACTTTGGTTAAAGTAATTAAAAAGCGACTCCATGATGAATCATCAGATGCTTTTCATTAACTCTTTTCTCCATAAAGACGACATTTGACGACCTTCCCCGCACCCTTAATGACAGCTTTTGACACCTCAGTATATATCAATAAAGCTGTGGTTTGACTGCCATTAGGACAGTTTCCGGCCTTTTCCGAGGTTAGCTGCAGAGGTAGAGACCACCCTCACTAATTTCTGATACACACCCAGTAATTTTCTTCTATAAGCAGGCCTGAAATATGACAGAAGCTGCTCAGTTCAGAAAAGCATTTCAAGTGTTGCTCTTAATAGACTTTCAGGGGGTAAAGAGTTAAAGCGTGTGTATTTATATGGTATTACACATACATACATAGATTGGAAGAGGTTTTTAGAGGTGCTTTGATATCCAGTAAAAGGATACAAAGTAGCAGGAGGCAGAGATCAAACCACCAAACCTGTGAGATGTCCCTACATAGTCTTGTATTTTTAGCCAGATTGGCTGTGGCTCCGTGGGCACCATGATGTGTATGTCTACAAATATTACCACAGAATTTGGGGGAGACTCTTGAGGCGCATGGATGATGAATCCAGCTGACTCTGGAGAATCTCTGACTTTTTGTTTAGGGCTACCATGAGGCTGATGCTTTCTTGTGCCCATTAAATATTTAGATTCAACATCCACTAAGCATGCCAGCATAAAATGCTGTACAAAATTTCCAAGTGATGGTCTGCCATAAAATTAAGTAGAAACATCACCAAAGCTAGCTGTAGGGGTTTTTGTTGACTTTCTATTGGTGGAGGTTGCGTGTTTTCCTTATATGATGCGGCATGTGGCAGTGGTCCATGCTATGCAATTGCAAAAAATAAGAAGGAATAAAATCACTGATAAGGTCGATTTTAAAAGGAACAGCTTGTTTGCTTGTTTAACTTCACGGCATGTTGTGTTTTGCTGGTTGTTTGTTACTGCAACCTGTCTTCCAGACATAATCCCATCTTCTGTTTCTCATTCCGTCTGTCAGCTCATTCCATTAGCATTATGGAGACCGAGCTCACCGTGCACCGCTTGTTTCATTCCCCCTTTCATCAGCGACCTGGCAAGGCTTGAGCTCCCCTGTGCACTATTAAATAATGGGTACGTTGTGTTGTGTCACAGATCTATATCAATGGTTCTCATGGTTCTAAAGAGAAGGAAACATGCAGACAGACATAAAAAGAGAGGAGATGTCTGATGTCTGAGGAAAGCTTTTGGATATACCAGGGTGATAGATGTAGCAAGTCTGGAATTTCTGCAACACTTTTTTTCTTTTGCTGTCTGAGTCAATTTCCTTCAAGTCGGTGATCCTTAAGAGGAACACAATACAAGTCTTATCTTTAAGTAAAAGCAATAAGAGTTCAGTCTGTTTGCTACAAGCTATAATAATGCCCGGGTTCTGTAATAACGCAGATACAGCAGGCTTTCAATATTTCATATCACAGCTAAGAACAGAAAACCTGATTATTAGGAGCCGATGATTTGCTTGGGCTTTTAAGGAAAATTCTTTTCATTCTCAAAGTCTTTTGCTATATGTTCACAGAAATGGGGGGTTGGCCTACATTAAGATACCACTGCCAGTCAGTGGTGGCATCACCAGAGAGCTGTCACATGAATGAGGTCACGTCTCCTGTTTCCTCTGGCGACAGCTCCAGGAAGAAACAGGTGTAAAATACTCAATAATAAACCCATGATGCATGGATATAGTCCTTCATATATCCACCAGAAACAGCCTCTACAATCACATTAGGCAACCCGTGACTACTAATTAGCGGAAATCTTCCTCTTTATAATAACATGAACTGAAGATGAATTCTTGAGCAGGTCGTACTGGTCAGTGTTTTGGGAGCAGGAGCAGCAAAACACCAGCTCAGCAGCAGCACAGTCTGCCCCGGAGACATGGAGCTGAGACTAAAGATGAAGAGAGAGGGAGAGGATGGTAGACTGGCTCTGGTTAAGTGGGGCAGAGGAGCAGTCAGCAGAGAAGATCGAGGATAATGCAGCCAGGCATCAAGTCTTTCCTGATGTGCAAGTTCTGCCCGTCGCTTTTCTTCTCTGGCGGAGTGACCTCAGAGCAGCAATTCCCATCACATGCTTCAGCATACATCCCTGAGTCATAGCACAAAGCCTGCAGCGCTGGCAGGAGCGCAGGCGGCGTGCTCACATGTATACACGCTGAGTGAAAGCAGCTTTATGTTTAGGATCCGCCAAAACGCCATACGGACCGCAAACAGAAGCATGAAAAGAAGATATCAATGAGAAGATAGCAATGAGTGGAAGCTGCATTACTACACACGTCTGGGTCGCAACAAAGCGGTCACATTAAATCACGCCATGCGTTAAACGGAGGGCCCCAGAACAAGCGAAACGCATTGTTCCGGTCTAGTTATGTTGCGCTTGTCATGCCTGACACGGCACGGGAGCGTGAGAGAGAAATAGAGCAGGGAGAGCGGTGCATGGCCAAAGGACACGAGCGAAGAAAAAATCGGAAGAGACGATTGTCTCAGGCTGGCTGCACATCGCCTACGCCCATTCATAGTGTGCGTGTTTTACTACCCAGACTCCTGGCATCCCCCCTACCCACCCACCCCCCTCCTCCTCTGATCAGCCAGGATTTCGTCCGTGCATTTCCCATCTGTAGCTAGTGACGGTGATTTCACTGCGCACACGACAGCGTGGATTTCCAATACCGATGCATAACACATGCGTTTGAGAATATGGTGAATTATAGACCGAGCACTATTTTGTTGAGATTTTGCTATAACTGTATATTATATTATGTTGATATAATATTAATATACTGGGGGTTGTGAGATTTAACCTCAGCGCCTCTCTCACAAACCCATCATGAATGCCCCTAAAAGCATCGATATCTGCCATCTCACAGGCCAGACACTAACTTTGATCAGCCATGCCCCTCAATCCAGGGGGCTAAACAAAGAGAGAAGAAGAAGAAACGTCACTCTTTTGTTGTTTCCCTTACAGCGTAATCTTAATCGGATTTAAATCTCCGCCACCTCCGTCAAATATAGGGTCCCGGGTGTAGCCCGCGGGTGATGGGAAAGTGACCACGAGTTAAATTATTCATATTCAGATGATAATCGGTGCAAATGGCAGGGCTGTCTGAACGCAAGGTGCCGGTCGGCGCCTGCGTAACCAGCCGGGCGCTCCTGTCCTTCATCAGACAGCAAACGCCGCGAAATAAGTAAAGGACTCACCTCGTGGTTGATCGGGAGACCGGGAGTCTAAGGAGGGGGGGATTGGTGGTTAGGCTTCCCCCCTCTTTTCTACTAAAAGACGAGAGATTTTATACGAGACGAAATCCGTTTCTCGAAAATATCCTCCCGCGCCAGATGATGATGGTGATGTGGTGTGCGGGGGGTTTGGCTAAAAGCTGGATGCTGTCATCGTACTGGGACTGCTCCCTGCCTAATCCTCGGCCCTGAGCTCAGAAATAACCCACCCCCTCTCTCTGCTCGTCTCTCTCTCTCTCTCTCTCTCTCTCTCTCGCTTTCTCTCCTTCTCCACCCCCTCGCTGCCTCCATCGCTGTCTGTCCGGGAGGACCCCCCCCCCCCCCCCCTCTACCCGATCATCCCACCCCTTCTCCACAAGGTCAGTTAGTTACAGCAAATGAGTTATTATAGTCATTGTAGTCAGTAAGGATTCATTTGGGCGTTTCTGATAAGTTCTTCGGTTAGTATGTTAAGTGAAGAAGTTATAGAGCAAATCAAAACCATAAAATTAGATTTACTGTCAAATAAATCAACATATAATAATAATAATAATAATAATAATAATAATAATAGTAGTGTGTGTGTGTGTGTGTGTGTGTGTGTGTGTGTGTGTGTGTGTGTGTGTGTGTGTGTGTTGAAATAATCTTAATTTTAAAAGCAGCCCACACGCACAGATAGACTGCTGTGCTATACAGGAAATTTGCCAGGGGCCCCAGACGGCCGGGTTCCCAAAGGGTTCCCGATTTATTGTAGGCTATTTCAGCTGGCCTCAGGTAATTTAGTTAATTACAACTTTGCCTGGCATCATACACATAATCACTCAGTTAAATAACAACGGTCCCAAAGCGGAGCCTGTGCTGCTGCCACTCTCAAAAAGATCTATGCACTTCCTAAATTAAATGTTTTTAAAGCTAATCACCGAAAAACAGGGTCAAATTGACCCTTGTGGACCACACCCGAGAGACCAACATTATTATTATTATTATTATTATTATTATTATTATTATTATTATTATTATTAGTTTATTTTCTTAACATGATATTATGTTTTAGCAGAAAGACAATTTCCTGAGGAGTATTAATTCTTCTGCATTACACTGGATAAGACTATTTTAAGTATCCAGCAGAGCATACATAAGAATAATATAATAAATAAAACATAATTAGAAATAACTAAAATAACTAAACTATTCCAATTTTAACTAAATATACGATAAAACTGTTAAGGTCTAATAAAGGCGCCACTATACACGTTCGCGTTCTGATTCCTTTGTATGGTTTGTCCCTATGTAGGCACCGTATTTCGTCTTAATTTCCGGTGTTGCGTATTTCCGTTTTAGCTAATTCGTCCATGCGCCTGAAACGGTGAATTTTTCAGGCGAACCAGACCGAGTAGAATTACAGCAGCAATGTTTAAACTGGAAGGGCTGGGACCCAAAATGGACCCGGAGGAGATGAAGAAGAAAATGCGACAAGATGTCATCTTGTCTTTACGAAACTTCCTTATTTACGTCGCTCTGCTTAGAGCCAGTGAGTAGCGTCAGATGACATTGAAAGCTGAGTAGACCGCTCACGGGTATCTAATGCAGCTCATTATCAGTAAACTGTGTCATTTGCTCACCTTCTCTTTGTAATAATCATGCATGTGAAGTAACCCGAGCACATCAAAATGTTGCCACAATCAGGTATATTATGTTGTGGTTTACAGTATTTATAAATCACATACACCTCACGTGCCAGGGAGTACTGAGCTTGATACACAGTACTGTGGAAAAGTGTAGGGTCATCATTTATTCTTTATGTATTGCTAGGCAAATGGGGGAAATTGTGCAGTGATTTAACGAAACATGTGGAAACATACATAGAAACGGGGTATATAACAGAAAAACACAGTTAGTTCAATTCTAATGAGTTTGAAAGCCTCCACCGTGTTTTACAGATGACACTTGTGTAGCTCCTGACCTCCTCTGTAAATACTGACAATGATTTGAACACAAAATGCCAAATTTGGATTAGTCACTCAATACTTGTGCACAGTACTGTATATGTTAGTGTTGGTGCGTGCTTCTGTCTTTCCTGTTCTCTTCCTATAAGAATTTGTTTACCTGTAGCAGGTAAGACGGTGTCTGTTCATCTGTACCTGAGAGCTGTGTATCTATTTGGACTGGTGCTGGTTGAGCTTATATGACGTTTGTCTGTGTTTACAGCGCCGTATGTGTTAAAGAAGCTGGACAGCATATGAGCGGAGCAGCTGGTCGTTTCCTCCTCCTCCATCCATTCACAGAGAGCTGATTGCATCAGAGACGGCATGGATGTCCAGAAGCAGACTGCTGGTTCCATTACAAAATCACAGCGGAAAATTACCAGCGTTTGTCCATCACTGCAGTGGAGAAACCGGCTCACACACATTCAGTTTTGTTTCACTTTGTAAACTTTTTTTTCTTTTTCTTTTTTTTAACTATTATTATTAAAACACATTGTCACTCTTTGTTTATACATGTTTTGTCTTTAATAGTTTCTTCCAGATGTCATAATAAAGTCAATCCATGTTTATGTTGCCAGTGTAAAAGTGTTTCTTCAGCAACTAATATTTGAGAGATATACTTAATACACAGCACGTATTAGTAGCACTAATATGTATGTAGTATGAAACTATAGATAATATACAACTATTTCTGGCTCTCTGAAGATAAATTATTGCTGTATTGTTGCTACAATTTAAAAAATTTGATCAAATATTTTGGCTGGTTTGTGCCCGAACTTCCTATATCGTACCATGTGGGGGCGCTGCTACTTAAGTCTGCGGACTAGTGAGACTGCAAGTGATGGAGGCGTCAGCAATGGACGCTAAACCGGGCTATTGTGTGTGAGCTGTGTGGCTTACCAACCGCATAAGGGTGATCACGCCTGCAGTTTGAGGTTCGTTTTGGTGAGGAGAGCATCAGCTGTGCGCACGCGGGATCCTTCGCGTTCCTCCGTGTTACCGTTGGACCAGGCCCGCCCATACTCCAGAACATCTCTAGAAAAGCCGGTGAATCAGACAATAACGCTGCTAAACACTGGAGCTGTGCTCCAAGAGGCTGTTCGCAGCGGATGAGGAGATAAGATCGGTTTCTTATCGATCGACCGGCCCGATGGATTCTCGATGATAATCTGATATCCTTAGTGTTTAAGAACCAGCTCCATTGGCCGTGATGAACTTTCCAAGTCACTTCCAGCATATTTTCAAGCAGCTCAACCACCAGCGCCTCCAAGCTCAGCTGTGTGACTGTGTAGTGGTGGTTGGAGGTCAGACCTTTCAGGCTCACCGCTCCATCCTGGCAGCATGCAGTTCTCACTTCAGGGCTCTCCTCACCTCCAGCGACACTGCAGATGAGGCTGGAGGTTCAGGGGCTGACAGGTGTCGAGATGGTCCCAATGTGATAGAGCTCGATCCGGAGGTGGTGACCCCAGAGTCTTTCTCCACCCTGCTCGATATGATTTACACCTCCACTCTGTCCCTAGGGACCTCCAATGTGATGGATGTGTTACTGGCGGCATCGCACCTGCACCTCAACGCCGTGGTCAAGGCCTGCAAGATACACCTGTCCAGGAAAAACTTCCCTGCCTCTGCGCCTAAAGGTTGGAGGTCTGTGCAGCAGCAGGAGCAGGAAAGTCCATCTTCCCAGGTAGCAGGCAGTTCACAGCAACGGGTCAGATCAGGCCTGGAAGAGGACCTCGATAAAGAGGAAATGGGAGAGGAGGTGAGTCAGTCTGGTGGGGATGAAGACTGTGTGGTGATAGTGGGGCATAAGAGAAAGCTGCATAAGGACAGGCTCAGTGACAAGAAGAGAACCTGCAGACTTCCTGGATCAAACTATAAGGAGTGTTCGCCTATTGTTACCAGGAGCTGTGTGAGCCATGAGGAGAGAGGAGAAGCTCCGTTGTTTTCAGGTTGCCTGCAGATCACTGACACACTCTGGGAAAACCAAGGTGATGATGAGGAGAAGAAGTACAAAGCACCCAAAGGAGAATTAGAGGAAATCCAGCTGCCGAGCCAGTCGGATAGCAGCATAGCAGGTGTGTGGGAGAAGTGTGAACATACAGATGGAGACAGTGTGGTCAAGGTAAAGGTGGGAGAGGAAGAGGGAGACAAACCTCAGATGGCAGTGATTGAGGTGAAAAAAGAAAATCTAAGCTCATATTCTCCAGATTTGTTAACCAGTAATTCTCCTCCGTCTCCACTGGAAGCCTGCACAGATAATTTGAATGCACAATTCAGTGGCGAGAAGATGGTTGCAGCCAGCCCAGCAACATGTAATGTTGGCTCTTTACAGTCAGAGCTGTGCACAGATCTTCGCACCGAGGAGCAGGGAGAAACTGGAGATTTGGATGAGGACTCGGCAGATGGTGAGGGCCTGGACAGCCTGTCAGACCTGGCCTTTTCCTGCTTCCTCAATCCCGGCACTGAAAGTGTCATGGGAGCTCTGGAAGAAGATGACAGTCTAGCCAGCCTCACAGCTGCTGCCACAGCTGCTGCAGCCGCCGCCAGCGAAGCTCCTCCAGCTCTGGTAGATGCAGGTGAGCACGATCAAAAGTCAGACGAGGCAAACACCTCTACTGCTCAGTCTTCAGACTCTTCATCTTCACTTATCTTTCCGGTCACCTCGGTCCCCTTGCAGCAGCTTCTCCCAACTCAGAGTCCAGGATTTAGTGACACCATCATCCTCCAGCCCACCCAGAGCTCTCTAACAGGGTTCCTGAGCACCGTCAGATCACCACTCAGTGCGGGAGCCCCTGTCGTCCAACCCTCGAGGGCAGGGAAAAGCTCAGGAGCAACAACCTTCCGTCGAATCGCCCCCAAAACGCAACCTGGATCAGAAGCCGGCACAGAGCTTTCCCATGGCTCTGGGGGGGACGTCGCCGATCGGCCACCTCTGACAAGAGCTTCAGAGGATGTTCTCTCCAAGTGCAAGAAAGCAGCTGCTGAGGACCACGTGCTACTGGTGGAAGGGGAGAAAAAATATGCCTGCAAAATCTGCTGTAAAACCTTCATGAACTTGACTGACTGCAAGAAGCATATTCGTGTCCACACAGGAGAAAAGCCCTACCCCTGTCCCAAGTGTGGCAAGCGCTTCAGCCAGTCCTCCCACCTGTATAAGCACTCGAAGAACACCTGCTTAAACTGGAAAGATGACCAGTCTTTGGCAGGCACTTTGCTCTAAATATGGACTGTTATTTATTACTATTTAATTAAATTAAGTCTATAAAATGTATCCAAACTGATGCAAATGAACTGATGATGGCTTAAATTGCTGCTGTGCTACAAGTTAATGAGAATAAATGATTCATTTGGTCTTTTTTATAGATCGCTAATCTATTTTTTAACATGAGATAATACAAAATTACACACTTTTGTGCATGAAAGTTGGCTTTTTATTCTTCAGAAAAATCATATTTCATTACAAAAACTGGAGTGTTATGCTGTTTCAGTAACGGGAGACATGAAGTATTAGCAGAGAAAGTGCAGATAAGTAAGTTCATCGTGGTAAATATTGCATTTTAAAATGGGGGAGATGAGTTTTAAGAATACATTATAGTGTATTTTGAGAAGTTTTAGGGTTAACAAGGGCCAATGGTTTGTTATTTAGGCCATTAAGTACTTGAATATATTTCACAAAAATGCACCAATCATTTCCTTCCTCAAAAATGCACAATGAATATAACAAGTGCTATCGGTGTCAAAAATGACAGATTAAAGTGAAACTATGAAGCCAACACTGATCATGTCCCCGACCGTGACTGAACTACATTCTTACTATTCTTTTCATCCACATTACTTCATTATTGTTTTCTGCTGTCAGCAGAAGAGGCACAGCGGCTCACTTTGAGGCTCTTAGAGGGTGAGTTCACTAGGCATGTCTGTGCCCTGCAGACCACCCAGCAGGTTTTGCACTGCCAATGCCGACATGACGCCTCTCGTGGAGTAGGTGGCACTGCCAATGTGAGGTAACACCACTGCATGGGATAAAAACAGGGCAGAAAATATTTTTTAAACAGTAAATTAAACATTAGAGGTCAGAAGCAGACATCTACGTGGGGAACAAGCTTTCTGCTCACCGCAGTTCTTTAGCGTGAGAAGCTGGTGGTTTGTTGGAAGTGGCTCAGGTGTTGTGACATCCAGTCCAGCTGCGGCTATCTGTCCACTGCTCAGTGCCTCATATAGATGCTCCTGATTCACCACAGCCCCCCTAAATCAAATAATTCACTGTATGATGATGGGGATTTATTGTTATTAAAAAAGTACAAAAAAAAAGTACCTGCTAGTATTGATGAAGACTGCGGTGGGTTTCATCTTGCTGAAGAAACTCTTGTCGCACATGCCCTGGGTTTCTGGTGTCAGGGAGCAGGAAACAACAATGAAGTCGCTCTCAGACACAAGTGTGTCCAGGGGAACTGATCAACAGAAGAGGTGACACAGGACAAACACGTAGATTAACAATCAATAAAATATCCACTATGAAACTATGAAGCCAACACTGATCATGTACCCGACCGTGACTTATTCTTTTCATCCACATCACTTCATTATTGTTTTGAATGAACGTCTTTCCCAAAACCCAGTTTGTTGGAATATAAATGTGAATATACTCCTCCAAAAATTGTTATGTACAATGTAAATAAGGATATAAAGCAATTTAAGCCCTATATGAGAACACGCATCCTGTTTTTTGTAAAGTGTTTGCTTCCAGTGCCAGCATCGCCTTTAAAAGGAGAGGAACAAAAGGCCTGACTGGGTATAAAAAAAGAGGATGTGAGTAAAACTGAGACAGAGAGGTTCACCACTCTGTAAACACTACATACAAAACATTAAAAGTACAATAATCACGTCTGCTTCACAAAACAAGGGACAAGGCTGTGTCTGTGATCTCTGGGCCCTTGGGCAGCGCTGCATTTATCACAGACAGAAATCTGCAGTAGAAGTAAATATGTTACACTTATTGTCACATCTAAAGATGATGGAAATACCAAGGCTTGTGGATGTATTAGTGATGATGTAAGATGGTGTTATCCTAATTTATTTAATCCCTTCAGCAACTTGAGAGTACTGTGATTTGATCTTTATTTTTCTATTCTATTCTATCTATCCATTCATTAAATCTACCACGTATTAAATCTACATCATTAATTGCCAGGAATAAAACCTTTGGACAGGCCTTGTGTCTAAATTTGCACGAGAGCTCAGATGCCATCTTCACTGTAGTTTCTTTGTTTCAATCCAGCCATTTACAGTTAAATGTGGGGTTTAACTGATGTGCAACACATTGCATTCTGTATAATTCCCATTTTGTGTCCACATGCCTTTGGAAACAGGGTTAAATTAGGTTTACAACTACTGCCCTCCCCTTTCTACCTTGCTGTGCTTTATCATCCCCCTCTCGCTGTGTGCATTTCTCTATTCATTCCTTACCAAACTCTCCGTTCACTTCAGCAGCGTGCGGCTTGGCTGTTCTCCCAGAGTACAGAAGTCTCTTTACTCCGAATGGCATGAGTCTCTGAGCTATGGCCATGCCTGCACACGAACACAAGCAGTTATTCAACTACCATCAAGTCTTAAATGCTAGGAGGAAAATCTGATCAGACTTTGCAAATTAGATATGGTTATAAAGTCAACCTATGCGTCCCAGTCCAATGACTCCTACAGTGCTGCCAGAAAGACCGTAACCACACAGCCAGAGAGGTTTCCATGAGCTCCAGCCACCACTTACAGGAAGAAAAAGTGTGATCATTGTATAACTAATATCAGCAATTTGAGCTGAACGGTTAGAGAAACAACCGTTGAGGTGAGACTGACTTTTTCACCTCCTCCACTCCCTCTGGTAATCTGCGAGCGGTGGCCAGCAGCAGAGCCACAGTCAGCTCTGCTGTGGCATCAGTCAGGACATCCGGGGTGTATCCAACACGAATACCACTGTTGAAAACAAAACATAGGTATAACTGAGGAGGCATATAGTGTGTCCTGTTATTGGTTAAAAGTGAAGTTCAGTTGGTTCACCGTTTTTTGATCTCATCGATGGCTAGGTGGTCGAATCCCACAGACAGCGTGCTGATCACTTTCAAGTTCGGCCCTGAAATCAAAGACAAAACAGCTAAGCAGTCACGTAGCTGTCAAATAAATGTAATCAAATCCCGAGGTTAAAAGCAACAAAATGGCCATCTTCATCCAGACAATATAAGCTGAATGATTAACAGTGATTATGGACAGACCTAAGGGGTTCAGGCCTGATAAATAAAGTCACTGTCCCCCCTCAGCGGAATTCTAACTCATGCACATGGTTTAAAGTAGTTTACTGCTTCTGCAGCAGTTGTGGTAACAAAGCATGGCTGAGGTGGCTGAATGGACAGGCCTTTCCAGCTCAGACTTCCAGCAACCCTTTGAAACCAAAAACAGGTGCTTGAGCGGCTAGTTTTAACTTTTTAAACATTACTCTATGAGTGTACAATGTATGGTTGTAATCTTGTATAGCGTGTTGGAGTCTAACCCCCCATGTTAAAGTTGGCCTCCTGTCCATTCCAGTGTGCTACAGACCCTGACAGACAGATCCAAATCAGTACTACTACACAGGGTAATCAAGTGCCCCACTTTGTGTGGGAATGCACAGCATTTATATTTCCTGACCCCCACGGTCCCTCAGGGAATGAAAGTTAGGAAAACACACATGAGGTGATTAGCAGAAAGAGGGAGATAGGAAAAACTATTTTTTCTGGTGATAAATATATCAAAAGCATTATTAAAAATCACCCACACTCATACTGTTTATTTAGTCTGCTTAGATCTGGTCACCCTACCACCTGAGGGCAGTGCGTACCTGCAGCCTCCAGGACCTCAGCATCGATCTTGTCCGACAGCAGGCACAGAAGACCGTGAGCCCCCTGAATACCTTTGAGAAGGTCTGCCCTCGGAACAGGCTCATCGGAGTCCCACTGAGACACCTCACACCTGCTTCCAACGAGACACGACAAGAACGAGATGCATGAAGTAGCATGTCATTCAAACATGCAGGCTAGCTTGTGCAAGCAGAGAAAACTTCGAGTAATGGTGTGGCAACAGGAGTGTATAAACATGAATCACAGCGTGCATGAGCCGATCTGCACAACACTGTTAACGACAGCTTGCTGTTCATTCACACACAAAAACACTTCGTACACTCCAGCCGCTGACAGGATCTTCAGCCCCTCTTGCGGGATGCGCCTCGTTATGAAAACCTTCATGAGTTTTCCCGCTGACTGCATCCCACTTTAACGACAGAAAACCTGCACACTCAAGACTGAAACTTGAAGCTTTTAACCTTCAACGTCAGCAGAGCCCGGGCTACTCTCGAGACGCCAGGAAGTAGTCAAACTCACACCACTGCGCCTGCGTGGTAGGGACTGGGTGCAGATACTTGACTCGCTACTTCTTTTCCCATACAATTCGAATAAAATTTAATGATAGCCATAAAAGACATGTATCCATCTGCCTGTTATCTTATTGGTTAGAGTTCAAAGCCTGCTTCCACGTGTTTTTATTCATTTTTGGGGGTACAATAACAGGATTATCATACAGGAATCCCAGCAAAGGAATGTTTACATCACTCTTCCGATTTTACCCCTTGCCACCTGGCGGGATGAAAATGAAAGGAGTGGACAAAACCATAACAATAAACTGTGGTCGTAAAACGCATGCGCATTGTAATGTCAAAGTACACAACTGTAAAGTTTTTTTCCCCGGGGATCCTCATTACAGGCATGTGTATATAAATTCATAATCAAACAGCTTATGTTGGTTAAATGTGCTATAAGCTATAAATAAAATAGACCTGACAATCAACACAAAAAACTCAGACAATTGTTTTTTTTAAATAATGGATGCTTCAAGTATGTTTTTAGTTTAATAAAAATTAAAGAATTAATTCACACAACTGCATGCTAAAGTTAAAAGACAGAAATGATTCAGGTTAGCTCACTGGGCGAGCAGGCCAGAAGGCAGTGGCCCAGGTTTGAATCAGACCTGTGAGCCTTTGCTGTGTGTCACCCCCCCCCCCAAGCTTTTTGTCTGTCTCCACTATCGCTACAAGTCAAATAAAGGCAAAATGGTCCCAAGAAAATATTAAAAAGAAACACCTACAATCTATAAAATATAGAGATTATTTGTTAAATAAGGAGTGGCTCAAAACGTATATCCACTGTATATCTAAAATGATTTCTCCCTGTTAGCAACATGTCCATACCAACACATGCAGTTTGTTGGGACTCACCCTATAAGCTCAATGCTACCCCCTACAGTGAAATGCACTTACCGCGTGCAAACCGTTTGACTTAATATTTCCTCTTTTGCTGCTTCATATTTATTTGATTCTGCAGCAGCACAGCAAAAGCAAAACGTGCAAAATCTTTCAGCCTACTGCTCCAGAGACTCGTGGACTAGACATGAACTAGACGCATAATTTTCTTCACGCGCCTGAACAATTTGCTTGCGTAAGACGTCACCGTCTCCTCCTGCTCCGCGCGACGCTGCTCTTCGCTCGCTGGTTTAAAAAAAAAAAAAAAAACTCTCCAGAGGAGTAGCCTCTGCGCTCTGTAAATGGTCAAGTCCTCACCCTCAGAAAGCAACAGAGGGCGGAATAAGGAGCTCTCGGTACGGAAGGAAAACAAGCAGGCTCCGAAGCAGGAAATTAGAGTGAGGACCCAGCTTGGAGAGGTAAGAAAAAGCCCTTCTTGAGGCTTTAGAGGTTATCTGTTGAATGCCAAGACTGGCTGTAAGAGGCTACATATTACTGCTAGCTTGTTTGTGATCACTGCAAAAGGAGCTACTCTTTGCGTCGAGCCCGTCTGTCAGTATTACAACCATGTAGTTACGATAACTCACTCGATAACAGCTCCAGGAAAGAAATAACTTTATTGTCCGCATGCACCGAGCTGAAGCCGTATCGCATATTTGCTGTCATATTACGAAGGCGTTACCGCGGTGTTCATGTGTCAATAATAGAGCCAAGGTAGCGGCAAGAGGCTCTCTCTCTCTCTCTCTCTTTTTTTCTAGTAGTTTAACTTCAATATGCTTTTAACTTCAACACCATTTACGCTGAACGCGTCTGAACCTGCAAACCACGGAGAACCAGCAGTTATCTAAATTTCTGTTTAATCTTTATTGGCCGATATATTTTTTTTTTTTACCCCAGCCACATCCTTATATAGACTGCATGTTTCAGCACAAAACTAACGAGCATGACGCTCAGTTATCGGTTTATCTGTTTTAATATAATGCCATTTGCAGTGTTGTTTTTGTGGCTGCTTCTAATCGTGTTCGTGTTGTTATGTACACAATAGGGGGTTTTGCAGCGCTAAAGTCATGCCGTTTGATTTCTGTGGGAGGAATGGTGGTAATTGATCCATTGTTATTAAAAGTTACAATCTATAAAATATGACGTTTTTTTATATATAGAATAATTAGATGAGCATGCTGTTTTTAGATATTGCTGAAAGTTCTTGGTACTTTAAGTCAATTATGGTAAGATGTTGCAAATATAGCCATGGTTTGCCATTAGTGGTGTAATCCGTACAGAAATATGACAGCACGTGGATGCTCGTGGATGCTCTACATATATATATATATATATATATATATATATATATATATATATATATATATATATATATATATATATATATATACACACACATATATATATATACACACACACACATATATATATATATATATATATACACACACATATATATATATATATATATACACACACATATATATATATATATATATACACACACATATATATATATATATATACACACACACACATATATATATATACACATACATATATATATATATATATATATATATATATATACACATATATATATATATATATATATGGATATTGTATTTCCTCATATTGCACAACTACGCTTTACCTGGATTTGTGAAAATGGTTCAGCAGCAATTTTTCCTGACTTCCTAAAACCACACTGATACCAAGCTTATTTATTGAACGAAACTGCATTCCAAACATCCATGTTTCATTTCAGAAAATAATACTAGTACTGACCCCACCCACGGCACAGTTTTGGCTGAGGAACCAGCAGAGCCTGTCTAGGTCTGCAAGAAACAGCAGGTTAAGTGCAGACGGACCTGCACAATGGCTCTGTTGACCCTGCATAGGATCCCATCCATTTCCACCACGCCAGTGAGTTCAGTTATCTCCCCGTTTTGCTGTACACAAACATTTTGCATCGTGTCAGCAGATATTATGTTGTTTACTTTTCTTTTATAAAGAATGATTCAGAACGTTGACTACAAGCCATTCATGCCAGCCCCTGAAAAGGTCTGCGTGAACTGCAGCCGCTCCTGAATGTGTCCCTTTGTGGATATCATCACTACATTTGCCTGAATGATAACAAGGCAGATTTGTTTTTCACTTGTAGACAGGGATGCGATCGCACTGATAGGCTTACATGGTAGAAATACCACAGATATAACTCTTGTTAAAGCATTGTCAGATAGTGATTAAATCACTTGCATATAAAGGCCCACTGCATCAATACTCTATCATCTGCTTCTGTCACTCACATCTCCTCTTCTCTCATTCTCCTGCTGTATCATAAATTTTTTTTTTCAGCATTATGTCAAAGGCCTGGCTTTCCCCTCTGGTCTCTATCATTGCAAATTAAACCATAAATAACTTTACTGTGCTTCCAAGTCTCATTTTTTGCATATTTATGTCACAGAATCTAAACGCTCTGCTATCTTAACTTGTGTTTTCTCCTTTTTTTTTTTTTTCCTTCTTCAAACCCTCATCGTTCCGCTCCTGGCTCCTGCCCACTTCTCCTCTTCTGTTTCTTTTTTTTCTTTCTCTTTTTCTTGACTCTGTCTGGACTTGTCAGTTGCGTAACAGGTAATGTTACTGTCTCAAGTTTCTTTCTCTGTAAACCCTTGTTACTACTGCTACTTCTCTTGTTTCTTTCCCCCCCTTCCCTCTTTACGCATTGCATTTCTCTTTCATTTACTGTTATTTTTTTTCTGTTATTTCATTGTTTACCTACTTAATGTTACTCCACCTCCCCTATGCCACTTAGCTCTTTGTGTCTGTCTCTTCACTGCTGCACCTTATCTGTATTGTACCACATTTCACCCGAGGAACTTTTTTCTCCCCACTGTTCTGTGGCCAAATTTTAGACAGGAAAGACATCACACTCAAACATGTACATACATGTGTACATACAGTGCTTCTAGTGTTTCCAGGATATTTGTTGGCTTCTTTCAGGACCGTTGTCTTTATTAAGTTGGAATGAATTAATTCTGAGAGCATTAGAAACACTGTGTAACAGGTTTTTCATTTTAAGTAGCATTTGAATCTCCAGCATCTTCTCTGACCCTCTTTTGGGAGCTAGATATTTTCACTTTATTGTAGTTGCCAACAGCCTGCCTAACAAAATCATTACAGGCTTTGTAAATGTAATTATAGGTAAATCAAAGTTAACGTGGTGAACTGCACACATACAAACCAACCAGACTTTTTTTTTTGTTCATGATTCCTGATGATGAAGATTTATTTTTTAAATGTATTTATTTTCTAAGGATGAAGGCCTCCAAAGAAGAGGAAGACTTCAGAAAAGGTAGCTGTAACCCACATGACATTTAAATAGTTCTAAACTGCATACCTAGGAAAGACAATAACCAGTTACTTGATGGCTGCAGCAGTAACCTCCTCTCTGTAACTCTGTAGAGAGAGCTTTGCCCTCGTTAAAGGGGCAGTCCTCCTGCTGGAAGATGGCAAGAGCGGGAGCCTTCATCAGGAGATGTCTCGCACCCCGACTTCTCCTGTCAAGCAAAGCAGCGGCGCACCAGACATGCGCCACACACATCTCCGTGCAATGATTGAACACCTCAGACCAGAAGATACAGTGAAGCTGGTGAGGACTCGTGTCTTTACAGATCATATCAGCAAAATCAGAAAAATGTCACACTGAAACAATTTATTTTTGTCTTTGATCAACAAGTAAACTTATACGATTGTATCACTGGCAAAGGCCGTAACTCCAAAATGTTGAGTTTTGGTAAATATTATGGCTTATGATGTTAAGACAACCTAAAGGTGAGTGTTGTTGCACATATTGATTTTTTCAAAGGGTAGGTGACTAAAGGGAAAATTTCAGTGACTCACTACAAGTCACAAACCTTTAGAGACAGTGAGTTACCAGCTTTTTGGTCCTCAGTATCACTAGCATCAAGCTAACTTGCGTAAATATTATTCTTGTAATATTTCTATAGTATGGTATAGGAAGATTTGTGGCTATGTACAGAGCTATTATTTGGTGTTAATGACAGCATTCACAAAGAAAGGCACAATACTCCCATTTAATTTTCTGTATAGTAGCCAAAAAACTACCTGCCTTAATCTCAAACTGGCTTAATAAGGCATCACACAGACTTTGTACTATGAAATTAGCAGCACATAAAGCTCCTCCTGGATAAGATCCCGAAAATATCCAGTCACCAGTGCATGTGTGAAACTGCCTGGTAGGAAGCATCAGTAAAATATCACGTGTGATGGGTGGGCAATTTAATCTTGAAAGTATATCGCAATATTCCAAGCAAATTTGCGACAAGAACATTGTTGAGGATGTATGGAGAAAAATACGGAACAACATTTTATTGATGCTTGCAGGCAGCTGGAGTTTTAAGAGTAATTAAATGAAAGGCATTTTCAAACTTTGTTTTCCAATGAGCTACTGTCTTTCCAAATTTGAATTGTGAAACAATGTACCAGCAGCAGCATTATAACACAGAATAGGGGCAAAGTCAGGTAGTGTTTGTCCTAAAAAATCTTTTAGTTAAAGTATAAGATAATTGTTTTATTCTTTGGGTTAATAACAGCTGAAGTAACTTAACCTTGCAACTCTTCAGGGGGAGCATGATATTGTCACATAAGAAAACTAAAAAATGTTTTCCATTTGGGTTGTTGTCTCTTGGGTTGAGCTTTTCAGCAAGTTGCTTATAGCCCTCCTTTTCCATTTGGATTGGTATCATCGCTTTGACCAAACAATATATATTAGTAATTTCCATCCACTGTTTCTGCTTCCTGTCATATGAAGCTTGCTTCAGCATTGTTGATGTAAGACATTTGTTTACTTTTGTGTTGCACATCACTAGCTGCTTCACTTTTATAGCCAGGTTGCATTTTTGCCCTAAAGTGGTGAAAAACTTTTGTTCTGTCCACCTTCAGTGGGAACAATTTACTTGCATATTTTGCCAGGGACACGTGGCTCTTGCCCTCAGACGTGCTTGTCTTATTCTTGCTCTAGGGAATGTAAATGCATGGTGTTGCTATAGCAATGAAATGGTGATATGATATTTTTATGTCACATCAAAATTTCATTCAATTCAATTTTATTTATAAAGCACCAAGTCACAAACTGTACTTGTAGCTTTTCTCGTTTCAGCTTGTTTCAGCAAAACTATAGGTAGAGGCCTTTAACCAGACAGGAGCCAGCCATGATCTCTGTAAAGACAACATTTACTTCCCTGATTTGAGTTTTCCTTTAAGGCCAAAGAAAATAAACTACGCAGGATATTTTACACCACTTGCAAATACCCAACCTTATTTGGCAACTTTAGACTTAAAAAGAAAACCATGATTATTTTTTTTTTTCTGCATGTAAAACACAGTGCTCACAAGTTGTGTGTTTCCCTGTCATCCCTCCCTCTGTGTATCTTTTCATGCAGGCGGTGCAGTTAGATTCTGTTAGCTCAGTAAGAGTCAGGTATCTGATCGTGGTTTCCACACTGGCCAACAAACATGAGAGCATCCTGCTGGGCATGGATTTCCCCAACTCAGACAGGTGTGTGTAACCAAGACGAAGGTGTACAGTTGCACAAGATACGATTTCTGTTCTGTTAATAATTCCTGGTTAAGGTTTAACAAGTACAATTTCCTCCTTTGTCTTGTGTGTATGTGTCCTCCCCTTCTGTTTCTAGTGATCATTGCACCATCGGTCTGGTACTGCCAATATGGAGCAATACACAAGTTTATCTGGACGGAGATGGGTAAGAAGCATGTTTTTAAAGAAGGATTAAGGATTATATTCAGTGTGAAAGCAAGCGTGAGGAAGTGATTGGTAGGCTGCTGCACAGACGGTGCAGCCTGATTTCTGGGATTTTGGCCAGAGATAATATGAATGAGTAATGTCCTTATTTTTGGAGTTGAATCATTCTCTGTGAACTACAACAGCTCCTGTCACTCAGTCACATCATTGCATAAGCATGGAGGTCATGTGTTTTTAATAATGAAATGAAAGTAAAGTATGGTTAGTTTCTTTATGCGACTGTGTATTGAAAGGTTAGTGAGTTTAGCTGATTTAAAGTCTTAATAAATTTATTCTTTGACTGCATTGTAGTGCGTGAAGAACATCAAATGTCCATTCCAGCACATTTAGTGTGTCTTCAAATAGCCGGCTATGTCTTGATTAAAACAGTTTGGGCTGCTGATGCTCAAAAAAGGATAGAAGAGCTGATCTCTCAGTAAACTGAGAGGTGTCGGGTTTAAAAACAGTTGGGCTAACATGATGGAGTGCTTAATCTGCTGTGTTTTAAATGCGCGTGCATGCTTTAGTGTCATCCAAGTGTGTTTGCCATGTCACACCAGTATGTTCCCCCTCATCAGGCTGGATCACACCTCCAACTGTGCTAATCAATCACTGTCCTCGCGTTTTCATTCCACAAGAACAAGAACTAATTCTAATCACACTGAATTATTTCTCTCTTGTGTGTCAGACTGTGATGTAGTACAATGATGCTTCTTAACACTGTTACTGTCTTATTTCTCGTTCTTCTCTTTCTCGTCGTCAGGCTTAATAATGAGCGTTCACATTTCTGTGTGTTTCCTGTAGTGGCTTTAGCGTGAGCTCAGCAAAAGAGACCAGAATCTTTAAACCGGTTTCCATGCAGACCATGTGGTGAGTGATGCTTATATCCCCACTGTGGCAGCGTCCAGCTGCTCACTTTGCATATCAATAGCTTTCATTTGCTCTAAATTTCAAGATAAGTCGTTAATACACATAGTGATGTTCTGTTTGCTTTTCCTCTCCCCTCTCTCCTCTTGTAAGGTCAGTGCTGCAGGTGTTGCATGGCTGCTGTGAGCGTGCAATCAAGGCAGCTTTGATCCCAGGCTCTGGGCTGGAATGGGCTCGGCACTACCACCGGCACATCGAGTCCGATCGCAACTGCCTCAATGAGTGGGAGGTCATGAATGACCTGGAGTCGATCCGTAAGGACAGCGATGGACAGAGGTATGCTTTTATTTGTAGTAGCCAAGGGAGTTGATGTGATAGAAAAAAATAATGTACGTTAAGATAATTTACTAAAGTATCATTTTAAGTTATTGGTCCCGGAGTTGGAAAATTCACAATCCACCACACGTAAACGTTGTGTGCTTAAAATCCCATGTTTTAAAAAAGGAACAGCTGTAGCATCAAGTGGAAAATACCTCAAAAATACTAATTAAACATGGCACTTTCAATGCTTAATGTTGCTATTAATGTAGTAATAATGAGAAACTGTTCTTATTGCTTGTGCCTCCCTGCCAGTTGGTACTAAAATTTCCCTTTTGTTCTCTGGGAAGTTCGGCAGAGAGAGTTTCCAGTGAGATCCTGATCAAAGAACACCTGAGAGACATCATGAGGACTGAAGACCTGGACAACCTCACATCCAAAATGGTGAGAAGTGTGGGAAGCTAGAGACAGGAAGTTGGTTTTAGAAAAAAAAAAAAGTCAAATTATTAGAGCATAACTGAGGTGAAAAAATGTGACAAAATGCATTCATTCTCTGCTGTAGGTGCACGCTACCCTGGAGACCAGGATAGGCTTTGACATGAGACCCTACAAGGAGTACATCGACAATGAGATCCTGGTCACCATGGCTCAGATGGACAAGCCCTCTAAAATATTTGACTATCTATACCTGGTGAGTCATTGTTAAAGGTCAGATAGAGTTAAAAGACATATTATGTACAGCCACTTTTGTTTGGTCAAAAAAATTGACATGGCTTTTAGTGCCAGGATGTTGTCATGTGACTGTAACTTCCCCTTTCAGATCTGTGTTGACAGCGATAGGGAAGATGGCTCTGTCAGCCCTTTCCTTTTCATCTTCTCTGACCGTTCTTTAACCTTTTTTGTTTTTATTTGGTTTCAGGGCTCCGAGTGGAACGCAGCTAACTTTGAGGAGCTGCAGAAAAACAAGTTAGTAGTTGAACCTGTAACACTTTCTGCAGCTCTGTGTGTTGTGGTCTGTCTCTGTATCCCATTAACTCACTATAAGGGTAATATTTAACTATGCACTATGTTTTGCTCTGGCTCTGAGTGTGTCTCTGCACGTTTTTCAGCGTGGGCTACATTCTGAATGTGACGAGGGAGATTGACAACTTTTTCCCAGAGTCCTTCAATTACATGAACATCAGAGTGTACGATGTGGAAGCCACAGACTTGCTGTCCCATTGGCCAGCTACATTTAACTTCATCAACACTGCAAGGTACCAGAGGCTTTTTAAATCGAGACTTGTAAAAAGGGTTGTAATTGTTCCAGTGGGACAGAAGCTCGGTTAGGGGCTGAAATGTGTGAATCTAAATATCCATAGAGGTCTGTCTATGACATACTGTAAATAAGAGGGAGACAGGTGGAAAGGTGAAGAAGAAAGGAGTGGAGATAATAAAGGTAGATGATTTAAATGCACAAGAGAGTGCAGACAGGGTTTCGTGGGTGGGGATGAGTGTCAGGGGTTATTTGTGAAGAAGGATAGCAGCAAGAGTGAAGGGGAAGGTTTGCAAGATGGTTGTGAGACCTGACAGTGACAGTGACAAAAAGACAGAAGGCTGAGGTGGAGGTGGCAGAGCTGAAGATGCTCTGGGTACACTATGTTCCCATGGTCTGCAACAAGACTGTACAAGTCTTCACAGTCTGACATGTTATAAATTCAGAAATGTTCTTCTGCATACCTTAGTTTTAACAACTTATTATTTGAATTACTGTTGTCTTTCTGTCAGCTCTAAGCAATCCCCTCTGACACTGACAAAGCATTTTTATCCAGAGAACCACTGCTCAGCTGATATTTTGTCTTTCCAGACCATTCTCTGTAAATCCCAGAGATGCTTGTGTGGTGAAATCACCATTCTTCCATCCATCTTGCATTATCGAGGAGTTGGAACGGTGTACTTAATATAGTGGCCAGTGAGCGTAAAATATAAAATGTTAGAGAGATTTAGCAGCACTGGCGCACTATATGCGTTACTTTAATCCTTTATAGACGAAGTGCTTCCCCCTGTTTCCAGTCTTTATGATGAGCTATGCTTGCTTCATGCAGCTTCATATTTAATGGATACTGCTGAGAGTGTTGTCGGTCTCTGTGCCCACTTTTAACAGAAAATGAAAGGCTACGTTTCCTCAAATATTGAATTCCATCAAGATTGGAATAACCACCAATTTCGCAGTTCACACTGTGACTCGGCTTCCCATTTCAAGTCTAATCTGTGTGAATGATGTCTACAAACGACGACTGAGTTGTGAAACATCATGACAGGCAGTATTCACACAATGAAAATAGAAAAATACTGCTTCTGTGTTTTCAGTTTACAGTTTGGAGTCTTGAAACAAAACCTGTGAGAGAAGGCCAAGCTACCCTACAATTAAAGCTGCAAATCTTAAATTTGTTCAGCTCCTCAGCCAGTTTTAAAGCTGCCACATGTTCACAAACCAGAAGCGTTTTACTGCCGAGCATTATTTTGCATGTGTGTATACATCCCAGCAGTTCTCCCTTCACGACTTAATATTTGTTAAGTAAAATCCAAAATCACGGTGTGAGTTTACGTCTTCATCTTTGTGTATTACAGGAAGAGTGGTCAGGCGGTGTTGGTTCACTGCAAGATGGGCGTGTCCCGCTCTGCGTCTACAGTGATTGCCTACGCTATGAAGCAGCAGCACTGGACACTGGATGTGGCACTGACCTACGTCAGGGATCGCCGGTCCATCATCAAGCCCAATGAGGGCTTCATGAAGCAGCTCCAGACCTACAGCGGCATCCTCAGTGCAAGGTTAGGCCTAGTGCTCTTTTTTTCCTGTTCTCTGTAGTTTGGGAGCTCAGTTGAGGAATGTGCTCTGTGTGCATTTATCATTCCAGCCAGCAGCGCCATAGTGCTCTCTGGAAGCGAAAGTCGAGAGACCAAAGACAAAAATCAGTTCGAAACGAGGAAAGAGGGGAGGAAGAAAAGACAGCCGAAAGTGAAGAAGAAGAAGAAGAAGATGAGGAGGAGGAAGAAGATGATGAGGACGATGACGGACTTGATGAGGATGATGGCGTAGATATTCCAGATGAAAAAAATGACTCAGGGGAAGACTGTGAGGTAATCAGATCCTGAGCAATCTATCACTTTTTAAAATCCGGATTTGTTTATTTTTTTACCTTTACAGCTTTAACTCCTTTATATCTTATCAACCTCATCTAGGTGTTTGAACAGCCTGCCCCAAAGTCTGACACTATCCAAGACCCTGTGCAGACAGGCCCTGTGATTACTGTAAATGAACCAGAAAAGGTGAGCAGACTGCCTGACCTACATTTGTCCTCATATGTTCACGCAGAGTGCATCAAAGGCTACTCATCTTTTTACTTCTCTTTAATCTCCAGGTCATGCCGAGTGTTAATCGTAGTGGCAGAATGAACCTCTACTCATTAATGCAGTCCATCAGTGAGATGGATGATGTGGATAAAGGATATGATCAGGTAAAAGAAGCAGAGTGCTGGTCTCTCTAGCCTCCTCTTTGTAGTTAAGCTGACAGTTTGGAAATGGCTAATTTAGATTGAGGACATGTAGCGAAGCCTGTTGTTTGAAATAGCTCATGAATAAGGTTTTAACTATATGAGTCATGGTTCTTACCTCTCAGCTGTAAAAGGCTGATGGAGCATTGTCGTCACCGCAAGAATGAAGTGATGTAGGATTTTTTTATATTGTCATTACTACTAGGAGACTGAGGGGTAGCACTGGAGGCCGTTTTTATAGCAACTTTTTCTTCTTGTGATTATGTTAATATTTCTACAGACATACATATTGGAAAAAACACCCAAACTAGGTTTCATTTTTAATCAAAATCTTTAGTTTGACTCTATATAAGGACCTGTAAGGCCTTCCATCCCCCCTTTTTCACACCTTGTGTCCTGCCAGTAACTATACTACCAAAATAGTAGCTGATTTAGTCTTCTGTGTGAATCTTTCTAGAGATTATGATGTAATCCACTTCAGGGGTCAACATTATTTTTGGCGGCATTTATGGTTGTGTTGCTTTAGGTGCTAATCATCTCACAGTTACAGTTAAAAATATTTATCTGTCAAGTTTTTGTCTACTTTGTACATTTCCTTACATCAGTTCCAATAGTTTTGACATTTGTGAGTCCTTTCGTTGTTATTCCTTATCTTGAAGCGAGGACTGTTATGCCATCTCTGATAAATTAAAAAACTGTTGTGAATAAGTAGCCAGAAATAGAAGGTATTGACGGTACTGAAGCAGGATAATCACAGTAGTCGCCGGCTACAACGTGTAGTTAGATTTCGACCGAGGTTTACATCAGGTAGTCACATAGCGTTCAGAGGCATTTGGGGTTGCGATGTATCTGTGGAGTAGATTTCTTGCTGAAGAATTAATCCCAATGTTATAACTTTGTACTTTCCTACTTTGTTCTTTTCAAAGATGCCTGGCAGTCCGAGGCGGTCACCAGGACAGCGGAGGCGTAGCTATGGGCGCCGGTGTCTCACTCACCAGAAAGCATGTGTGGATGTTTCACCTGAACCATCCAGCCGGCCGGGCGCGGGCCAAAGCAAGCCGCAAAGTGATTAAAAAGATGAACAAGCAGGGAGGTACAAGAGGAACTATAAACGAGGCACAGAGGAGAAAAGAAGGAACGTGTGCTCTGGGAACATGCCAAGGTTTTTATACAATGATCCTAAAGTCTTAATTTATATTTTGCAGGTCTTGGATTGCATATGTCACCTCATAAAAGCTATAGTAGATAGTTGATTTTTATAAGGGCCATGCTGCAGTATTGCTGTACCAGTGAAAGCCAGGATATCTGAAATCATTGTGCATTATTGTATTATTATGTTTTATGTTTATGAAGGTATCCAAACATATATGAACCAGCATGTCCCTGCCGAGCTCCCTCAGTCCCTCTTCCGTTTTTTTAAGCTCTCCTTTCAACACTTCAGACGTATCTATGCAATAACTGTTTTAATTTCCTTATACGAGGCTGTATCCTGCCAGCCCAAAGCAGAAAGTGTTCATTTCCTCCTTCTCACAACACATACCGTGTGCAGATATGGAGGATTTCACTGTATCTAAGCTGTGCATTATGGATTATGTCATGGCTAGTTTTATGGCATACGCCAGTTTGCCAAACTGTATTCCTCTGTGCCGGTGTGCCAATATATTTAAAGGAAATGTCGGTTTGCTAGGAACCTTTCCCACCCATTTTATTTTCATCCATTATATTTTGGCTCCAGGGCTACATGAGTGCCTTCAACCTGAGAATGAAAAGTGATTCTGTAATGATGTTTTTAATGTTTTAGCTTAAGTACAAGGTGGTGGTAATATATTGCATTTCTCTTGTACCATTTGCCACTTTTTTGTCATCATAAATGTGACTTTACAAGTTTGTGCACAATTACAGTATATATAGTCACATAATTGCTGATGGCCTGGGTGCATGTTTTGTGTTTTATACCAGCCTGTGAGAAGACACTGTTCAGGGTTTGAGTTTGTATTTATATGGACTTTGAATGGATCAACTTAAATTATTCCATGTTCTGTTTTCACTAGATGCTGATGAGGACATTTCTTATTTTATGCTGGTATTACTTTTTATCCAGTGAACCCAAGCTAAAAAGAAAGAAAGCATTTAACCTGCATGCTCACTATTAGGGAAAAAAAAGAGGAAAAAAGAAAACATGCACTTTATAATCCCAACACACTGTTCCCACCGCCTGAGCCAACTTCACACTGTACTATGATTAAAATGATCAGTGATTGGTTTTTATTGTCATCCATTTCCTTATTGTAACAGACTCTCTGCTGCCTGCACCTCACTCTTGTTTACATGCACCTGAGTAAAAAATAAATTATTGTACTCCAAACAAGAACCTTTATTTTTTGATTAAATAATAAACCAGAGGAGACTGATTTAATATAAAAGAGACATGGCACAGGGACAAGCCTTCTTTTGATTCCTATTTTTTACTGTAGCAGTTGTAATCTTAATATCAGCACAGTAATAGTTAACAAAAGAGAGGGGTAATGGGGATAAAGAGCAGATTTATACAGAACAGCTGATTTGACTGATGAATTAAAGTCAGGTCCCAATGTATTTCCTTCTGGGTTCACTTAGAATTATTCCTCCTGCTTTCATTGCAGCTCTGAAAGACTGAACCTGCAAAACAGAAAAGCCAGAGAGAGAGAGAGACGTGAAGCAAATGGCTACCTAAGTGAAGGAAAATGACAGTAACTTTATTTCCAGTCCCTGCTGCATGTACTCACAGAATCTGAGCGGTATGTCCAGGGAATCACCCTATACACCATCCTGGTGATGCCAGCCTGCTGGCAGCGATGCGCCAGCACCTCGCCCACAGCCTGACAGGCTGCCACGCAGTTTGTAGAAGCCAGCTCCTTCTTCACAGCCCACTCTTTGGTCGAACAAGAAAGCACCGGAATAGGGGAGCAGCTGGAAAACACTTGGGCTGTCACATGGTGTTGGCTACGGGAGAACATCAACCTGAAACAATGACAGGCATGAGAGGAAATTAAATAGAGATAATTGTTCTTTATGCATGAATATGCTATGTTTCATATCAACCTGACTGATTACATTACGTTTTTGTCCTTTCATACTGACAGTTCTGAACCCAATGGGGTAGAACAAATACAGAATATTCGTATAATCTAGAATAATAGTAGTGAATATAAAAACAATTATCTTTGTTTCCCAATTTTAGTTATACAACTTAACATTAATTTAAGAAAATAATTAATAAATTTAGATAAATAGATACTTGTTTGTAGGCTGTAAGCTGTGATCCAATGTGGGGTTGATGCACATGACTGTTGTCTCCATTTCTCTTTGAATTTTGTTACCAACAACTGCTACACTTTTAAACATATCTTTCTGTTCATTTTGTGTCTTTGACTGTTTCTTTAGATCAATGCATGTGCGCCACCACGTCTCAAGAACAATGACTGTGTCACTGCTTGTTACAAAGTCATAATCCTTCATAGACTGAAGTCATTTTAAATGTGTAATTTAGTTTGATAAGGTAACTGGTTACATTACTAATTACACTGATATAGTTATTGTATAACCTTCTAACAATGTGTTACCTCATAACATTTGGTACTATAAAGTTAGAAAGTAATTCACAAGTCCTCACTAACAATAGTTGTTAAATTACAGTAAGCTGTATCACGACTATGCTTATTTCATCACAACTAGATTTATTTCTGGAATACTAAAATATGAATGAAATTTAAAAACTGCCATTTGAAGAAAAAAACAAAAATACAACAGCTAATGTGACATTACAGCTCTTATAATGCAATCATGTTGGGGGGTCTGTCTATGGTGTCCCACAAGGTTCTGTATTGGGGCCTTTATATCTGCTCTCTCTTCTGAACATTTATGAACATTTCTTATCACTGCTATGCAGACGAAGTTCAGTTATAGGTCGTCTTTTAAGGCCCAAGAATTTTATAATCTACAGATCCTGAATATATGCTTAGGCTATTAAAAGATGGATGGCTGACAACTTTCTCCTACTTAATAATGAAGAAAAACCTGAAGTCCTTGTTTGTGCCCCTGACAGATTGGTCCCCTTCTGATATTTGCTAAATCTTGTATCAGGAACCTTGGGGTAACTTTGCTTTCACTTCTCATGCTCATGTCAAATTTCTGGTTTGATACTGATCTTTTTTAACGTTTGGTTCACTCTTTTTCTTTTTTAACACTCTGGTATTTTATTGTGATTTTAGATAAACAAGAGACACCCTAGCAGTGCTACTCGGTCAGTATAACGTTACTCTGATTTTGGACTTCAAAGTAAAAGCCCTTTACAATTTCATATATGAGCAATATTCGTCTGAATCCAGAATTCCGTTATAGAGAAACCACCTGTTTCCACAGACTAATTTCACTTTAAATCAACAGGATGCACCCTCACAGTGGTACTCAGATTCTGGATTTCACAGTAAGAACTTAAACCTTTACAGACCTGTGGTAGAACTCCCGGTGTGGCCAGGTTGTCTTCCAGCCCCGATCCTTCACAGCCAGAGCCATCTGCTCCAGGTTGCGGGGATTTCTGTTTACAAAGGTCGGGTTCACGGCTTCATTTTCATCCGCGGAGGGCTCTGGCTGAGAAGCTGCTTGACTCAGACACCGAGCTGTGTGACAATTAGAGTCTGGTCAGCTTTCATGACTGCAGATAGAAAGTTTAAGGCTTTCTAGCTTTACTTGCTTACCCGTCTGGTTTGAAAGCAGGGCTGGCCGACAGTGTTGAATTTGACCTAAGAGCAGCCGCACACTGCGACTAACTTGGCTCAGAGCCATGTCCTCCCGAGCAGTGCTCCCCTCACAAATAAAAAGTACAATCAATTTGTTAACATCCGGTAAGACGCCAAAAACAAGCAAACAAACTATTCAAGAAAAATCCACCGTTACATGAGGAGTCCCATCTTTGACATTCCGATAATATCCGGTTCACTCTGTGCTACTTAGGAAACAGCACAGATAGAAACCGAACACGCGCTTAAGGTTCCGTTTACACTAACTCCGGAACTTAAAACGGTGGGAAACGCCAACAACTTTTTAATTCTACTAAAACTATCAGGCAACAAGAGTAACCAGTGATCTGAAGATTCTTCCCTGCAAAAGAAGTTATTACTATTATTTAATGTCAGACTCCTTTTGTGTAGGAGTTGTTGTTACATTGTTGTATTTACATCTTTTACACTAATGAGCAAACGTCTCGAGCCACCCCTCATTTCCTTATACTGTATGTTACTTGGAAAATGGGAAATTAGTACAGTGATTTATTGAAACGCGAAAACATACATAGAAATACAGTAAATTAGACAAAAACAAGAGTTTTTACAATTCTTATGAGCTTGAAAGTCAAAATTTGGAATGACTCTGAACTCTATGAACTCTTTTAGTCAAGCTTTTTTTGTCATTTATTTAAGTCGTCTTCACAAATAGTTTCCAGACATCTTGAAGGACAAACAAAGCTCTCATTTGGATGTTGCTGAGTTCTCTGTCAAGATGATCCCACACTACTTCAGTAATGTTGAGGTCAAGCCATGGCTGATAGTTGTCCTATTGTGTTTTGGATCATTGTTATGCTGCTACAGACTGAGAATCACCTTGTTGGTACAAAAAATAAAATGTATACTTAGTGTGATGTTGGATAGAATCAAAGAAATGGAAAAAAAAAAATCGTTTTTTTTTTTTTTTGTCACAGGCTGTTAAGAAAAAACGACCTAAAGACAAAAAATGTTCCTCAGAAGCCAAATATGAAACAATAACAGTTGGCTCCTCTAGACTTCTGCACAGTACTTTCATCTGTGGTAACTTCTCAAAACAGTACTGTGGCATATAAATGGTATCACTCGGCTGGCAACAGATACTTCAAGTGCTTCATTTAATAAAACTCAACATTTAATTTATTTTCTGCTGAAAACTCTTCAATTTTACAGTGTAAACAGGGAGGGGAAAATTCATTCCATTGCAAGGTTTTGTACAAAGTGGTGGTTTAACAATAGAAGACACCATCTGTCCATAACACATAATGTATAAACAAACAGTCCTAGTAAGGCACCCGAGAAAAATGTATTTATCAATAAATACTTGGTGTGGTGTTGTTGGAAGACATGACAATGTGGGAAAATCTTTGGCTCATAAAAATCATCCAAGTCATTATCTGAAGAATTCTAAAGAACTTGCACTTTAATACTTCAGGTCAAAACTTAAACTTTCCCTTAAACTGCAAAACAAATCCATTCACTAGTGTACTTTCCCTTTTCAAAATTGATGCTTATTATAAATGTTGAGAGAGTGAAAAGCACATGATTACCAACAATTTCTCATGCTACTGATAGAGTAATTAGAAAGCAGTACATTACACTTTGAAAAATAATTAGCATGGGGATACAAAATATATGTTTCATATATGATATGATATAGTGGTAAATTAACGTATAGGGAATCATTCTACTGATGCAAAAATAAGAGTACATCATTCATCGATCATTGTGCAAGTTAACTAAACCCTTTCATAGCAAAAGGGAACCAAAGGTCGAGTACCGTTGTTAAGACAGGGTCGTTCTGATTCATAGACACATAAATTAACTTTGCTAGCAACCCTGAATAACCCGTTGGCTGATCATATAGGGTTTGAGACATTTATTATAGATGTGAAGGAGAAAGGGGTGAGTTTGTAACCATCTCCACTGTAGAACTTGTTCTGAAACTCCACCCTGTGAAAGAGACGGGCATAAGTCAATCTCCAGCAACAAACAGAAACCTCAGAGCAAGTACCATACTCTTATTCTACAGTGGACTTTTTTTTGGTAATAGTCTGACTTGTTGTTCCTAAAGGTTAAGTCAATCTTTTCTCCAGCACCACCATCCTGAGAAAACTACAGCATTAATGCTACATACTGTAGGTGGTGTCTCCTACAGTCAAATTCCACTTTGCATGCAGGGTTATTGCCAGAGGCAGCTGTAAAGTCTGTTTAGCACAGTCATTGCCTTCACTACATCTGTCACACGACAGACAGCAAATAGAGTGCAATGTTTACACCAGCATGTAACAAAAACATGTGACCATGGATTGCTGGCTTAAACAATGCACAGACACATAAAACCTGACACACACTCCGAAATAAAAAATAAATTAAAAAGTGGTTCAGGATTTTACCCAGTCCAATCATACAGCCTATTTCTTTTAAAAATCTTAGTTAAGCAAAGCTATTTTCCCCCTTCGTCTCAACCCTTCTGTCATTCTCACCAGTGCAGACGGAGCGCGTGCAAGAAAGCTGAGAGCCCCTCCATGACCAGAAGGATGCAGACTGTCAGCACAGCGAAGAAGGCGAAAATCACAAAGAGGACTACAGCTCCCACGTAACCTTGCCACGTCAGCGCCTTACGCATGACCATCTCCCACAGCACCTCTGACAGCTCTGTGGAGACACAAGTGAATCACTGTTAGAGAATCACAGCTGGCTGGAAAACAACAACATGAGTGTGTATAACTAGAGAAATAAAATGGATTAAAAAAAAAAAGAAAGAAAAGAAGAACAGTATGAGTAAGTTTCCTTTAAAAGAGGAAGTCTCGTGTGTGTGTGTGCATCATGTGAGTATGAAGATAAGCATTGTGTTTGTATGTGCAGTGCCACTGACGTGCGTGTGCCAGGCTGAGAGCCCAGAGTCGGAGGTAAGAGGCTGTGTTGGAGATGCAGCCCAAGCAGTACTCGATGGTGTGGATGGCCTGATGCATGAACACATCCGCAACATCAAACTCCTACAGAAAGCACAACAACAAAAAAAACAAAAACAAAAGGAGTTCACCAGACCGTATTAAAACAGGTAAACTAATTTAGTTACTCTAGCTTCACCCTCACCTCTTCTACTAGCGGCCTTCCTTCTACTTCCCCCTGATGAACATTGATCGAGCCTTCGTCAGACACCAGTGGACGCCTGTCTTCATCCAGATGCTGCAGAGAATTAAAGATCAGTCAGAAAAGTAAATGCAGCTACATAAAAGGAATTAAAATCCAACCAAACGCAGACTCACGACTCGACGTTGTCTTCTCTTGAACATAATGTATTCAAACGTGGGCTTCCCAAGGAGGAGGAATGGCACAGAACACAGAGCCAGTATCACCAGGACCTTCTGCACTATAGCCTACACAGAGTTACAGAGAAGAGGTTAACCTCGTTTGACCGTTAATTTATTCAGTTCAGGGCTTGCATGTATTTATCTACTTAATGAATGCAGCATTTTTGTCATTCAAAAAACAAAACGGACACACAACTACATCACTGTTGCTTGATAATGCAGTTAAAGTGCTGATTACTATATTTGGAAAGTCCCTTATTGTGTTCATGTGCTTGTAATAGATGTGGCATCTGGGGTTTGACCTGCCAAAGCAGTGCTGCATTTACATGCTAGACTTTCACAAAATAAAAACCACAAACAACCACTGAAAGATGTAAATATGGTAACAACATACATAAAGACTATCATTCAGTTTATAATAAGATTTCATGATAACTACTGCTCAGTGTGACCAACTAACACACACGTTTCGGGAAGTGGGAAGCTAAGAAAATGAATAAAGCAAACCCGATATGTTCCTATTAGTGAAGCTCACAAACGACGCACACACCTGTCCATGATAAAGCGGAGGGTTGTCAGGGTTTTCCGTAAACAGGAACATGTCTATGAAGTGGATCAGTATGCTGGGAGCACTTTTGGACTGAGAAGGAGCGTAAGCAACCCACTTATAGACCACCATGAACACCAGGTAGCCAAACAGAAACAGCAGAAAGAAAAGCTCTGGGATCAGCACAAAAATCAAACTGCTGAACTTGCGAAAGTGCCTGTAGAAAAAGAAAAAAACAACAACCAGGGAGAAACAAGGATAAGAACATGAGGATGTGAAGGTAACACAGAGCTAATCTGAAACACACAAAACACATGTGCAAGCGAAACACATGCAACCAAAGGGTAAAGATTATTTACCAGTAGTTGAAGAATGACAAGCAGACTCCAAAAGTCATGTGAATAATGCCGATGATGACTGACATCTTCATTTTGTAAGAGTTTAGGAATGTTAGTTTGTTGTTGGACATCCCCCAGACCTGACGACAACAGAGAGAATAACTGGAGTTACAATCGAGACATATATATACACATATTTATGTCCATATTTGATTGGAGGACAATGAATATGATGGGCACACCGGGTCAATGCCAAATGGATAGGGGCTTGTGAAAACGCCGGGCACAACAGGATCCATGGATAAGTACTGGCTCCCTGCCAGCACCGATGAACTGAAAGAGACCCCACGAAGGTAAAAAAGTGTGTTGAAAATGGAGTAAACAGAAAATAAATATTACTTATTATATTATTGTTTATGATTTATTTGACCTGTATTTTGTGTGTACTAAAAACTCAATAAACACATTGTTGGGAAAAAAAAAAAAAAAAAAAAAGCAGGGTGAATACACGAAAATGTTCTTACTTCCATATGTTTTTTTCAAACATTGGGCCGACGTGCCAGGCCGAGCTGAAGGTGGCGAGGCCTTTGCTGAAGCACTCGTTGTAAATGGCTCCCGTGTAGATGGAGAACAGTCCCATCAGCAGAATCAAATACCTTCCACCGAACATCATCCTCCAGATCTGACACACAAAGTGGTCAAGGACATGTTTTAGCACATTAGAATTATTTGACTTTTTGTTTTTTACATTTAAACATAAATGGGAAGCTGTGTGACAAAAAACAGAATGCAATGATTTAGTCCCAAATATTTTGCGTCATCTTGTTGCCATGTTTTGTTTTGTTTTCCTTAAAAATGGTACATGCTTTCAGTTTAAACGGTTAACATGTTTTATATGTCCTACTGTGAATCAAATATAGGTTTATGAGAATTGCAAATGAATGCGTTTTGTTATTATTTAGGTTCTATGACGTTTTTGGAATTGAGGTCACAGAAACCACTGCTACTTTTGCTCTCATTTTTCTCTTCGGTGATTTTCATGTTGGTTCAACTTGTAATGCCACTAAAAGAATGAAGCCAGAGGCATGTTTGTGCATGCAAATTTCAAACCACATGCAAAATTTACAAGGTACTGGCGGATTCCTTGGCTCACGCAGATTATGAAAGCATTCTGGAATTTCAGTACACTTTTTGGGGCATCCGTTAAACAGGAAGTGAGTTCATTTGGTTATTAGTGTGGTGACAAGCAGGTCCTGTGGAACAGAGGAACAATCTAAATGTGGTCTGTTGTTTTACTGATGCTGCTTGGTCTGAAATTAAGTTGCCTTTAAGTTAGACATTTTGTTAAATACAGAGTGTCTCCTCTCCTAAGTTACCTCATTGTTGTTGTTTCTAAGTTTGGGATCCTTTTCCTCGAGGACCATCCAGAGAGCAGTCAGAGTCATCAGTAAACCATGGCCCACGTCCCCAAACATCACCGCAAACAGGAAGGGGAATGTAATTATGGTGAACAATGCTGCAGGAGCATTGAGAGACGAGATTTAGCCAAAGACAAATACCTGAAAGACTTCACTTTGAACACATTTCATGAAGAAATTATTTATGTCATCTAATGACGCACCTGGATTGACTTCACGGTAGGCTGCCACTCCGTAGGCATCTACAATGTTCTGGAAACCTGTTGTGAAGGAGTTGAGGGGAAACAGAGTAGGTCGAGGTGTAGAGCAAGGCAAGCGGTTGTAGAAAGAGTCAACCCCACTACCGCTTTTCCTCTGAGGTCAGAGAACAGGGTGGGATAAAAACAGGAAATTAGGCGATTTGCTCATCTGTGCTTTTTACAGCTCTATGTTTCTGCTCATCTGTTGTCTCACCCCTCCCTCTCTCAGCGCACTCTGCAGTTCAGGCAGCTTGGCGGTGGGACACCAGGCCTCAGCGATCAGGCATTTGTCAGTGACAGAGGGGCTGCAGAGATTCAGTACCGACTGGATCGCCTTGCATTTCTGGACGCGCACCTTCCACTGGGGCAGAACGGCCACCGCCTTCATCAGCAGCTGCTGCAAGAAGCTTTCTGTCTGTGACAACACCTGAAGTCGCAGAAGGAAACACAAAAAGAGGCATGATGAATGTTCTAGAAGCACTGTAATATAATATCCTCTGTAGAAACTATAAAACCAGAGATTACAGTCTTTTAATTATTTTGATGTGAATATGTAGTATCAAAAACCAAAAGAAAATCACTCACTGATTTGATATCTTCAATTCTACCTTGAAGTCCCTGGAGAACCTCCTCTCTCTCAGCAGAGCTCTCGGGGTATGCAAATGTCTCAGTGCGGAAGCTGCGAGGAGGGAAAATCCAAAGAAATTCAAGTTCAAAACACAGCAAGGTGCAGTTTCAGAATCTCAAAAATAAAAGAAAGAAGAAAAAATCCCCACCAATCGCAGATCTTCTTGACTTTCTGTCCAATCTGATCTCCCCAGAAGGAAATGAGGAACACGGTCCATTGCACCATTTCCCCCTGCAAATGGAGAAAGAGCAAACTGCTGTGGTAAAACACCTGGAATGAAACTCACAGCAGAAACTCTCTGCGATCCCCTCTCCTTTTCCCCGAGCTCTTACAGTGTCAGGGTGCTGAAGTCGATCCTCCATTTCTCTAAAATCCACAATAATGTAACCGCGACACGCCCGCCATAACAGTCGCTCGAACGAGGGCACCTTCCAGGGGTGGACCACTCCTGCCACAAAACTGAGGGAGAGGAAAACTGTTATATAGAGAGGAAAAAGACAACATTTTACTCTTTAACATTTAATTGAGACCTACCTGAGTCGGACATCTTGGCGGTTATCAAACAGACCTTGGCTCTCCACTGCAGGTGGCACCTGTGAGAATAAGACAGAGAACATTCTTTTTTAGTTTTCCTCATGACAACAATTACAGAAAATGGAGCAGAAATGGAGTTTTTCACCACGTGTGACGCCGTGAGAGAGTGAGTTCTGGTCAGGACTCCTTGATACTGGGAGAGCTGCGTCAGCTGAGCCCTAAGGCTATCTCTGTTCCTGGATACCTAGTAGGAAACATACACGATATTTCATTAATCCCAAAAATTGTTCTGTCTCTCGTGGTGCACTAAGCAAAAAACCGAAGACTAACTCCTCAGGCTCTATTTTGGCACTCACCTCCTTGAGTTCCCTGGCGAGCCTCTCGCTCTCCTCCTCTATGGTGATGAGCTCACGGGGCTGAGGGGCAGAAGGTGTCGGACACGGAGGAGGGAGTGGACCCTTTAAGGATGGCGAGCGATTTATCTCCTGCTCCAAGAAGTCTGGAGGGTGGAAAAGGTGGATGATGAATCATGGAAAATAAAGAAGATGAATGGAAATGTAAAGGGGAGCATTATGAGTCAGTACTCACGGAAAGTCTTCTCGAGATCCTCGCATCGTCTGACCTCGCTGACAAATTTCCTCTGAAAGGAGTTCACGTTGGGGTTTAACTGAAAGCGGAGAGCAGAGAATAAGGTTACTGAGCGAGTCTACATGACCTTCACCAAAACCCATGACACAGTCTGTTGCAGGTTAACAATTGCACTGGACTCCATGAACTGCACCAAGAAGAAGAAGAACGGAATAAAGGGTTTAATAGACTCACGTCTCTGAACTCAACCAGGCCCAGCTCTCCCAGCTCGCTGACACAATTATAGGCCGAGCCGGACTGAAGAAAGAGCTGCACCAGGCACACCTCCTCGCTGCGAAATATGGAGCCCATGTCTGTACAACACCAAAGAAACAACTTTACACACACACCGTCCTCTGGATACAGCTGAGTGAAAGTACTGCACCATATAAAGAGGAATATGAATTTAAAAAAAAAAAAAAAAAAGACAGACAATGGTGTTAACAGATGGCATCTACTTTCAGTTAGAGCAATAAAAACTACTCAGTGCAGAAGTATCTAAGTGGAAACTTAAGAAAGAGGAAGCATCAGGTCCTCCTGACCAGATGATCAGGTGGGGTTTCCATTGTTGCATGTACATGTGTCTGCCAAAATTAGCACAGGGACTCTTTTTTAGTTAAATAAATTAATCAAAGATGTACATATATATTAAAAAGCATTACTATATTTTAGAAGGGCCCAATAAGGTGCATTATTACTGCTTTCCCCTAGCTACATACAAAGCTGTTTTGTACAAGCGCTCTACAGTAAACCCCCCCTTTATGAAGGTTACAGTGTTTGATCCTTTTTTTTAAAAAAGCTTATAGCGCTGGATCATTTTTCAAAGCATTGCTCGCACTATAGTCAGACTAACCTCATTCATTTGGAGGAATGAGCGGTGAATTGGAACAGTTTCTTCATAAACTGAGCGTTAAGAGTGTCATGAGGGTGAGAAACCGACCACTAAGAATATATACAAAATTACTTATATCATAAAATAGATGTTACATGAAAGGAGCATGGCTTCAGTTTATAAATGTAAAAAGATCCATGCTGTTAAGGAAAAAGCATTTGACTTCGGGTCTTCTTCGATCTATCGACTATTGTCTCTGCTTTTCAGCTTTTGTTGCCTGGGGCAAAGTTTCGTTTTCTCTATCATCGCTAGCACACAACTCCAGTGAAGGAAAAGCCGAAACACTGAAGCGTTTAAAAAATATTTAACCCATTAATATCAGCCACATTAAAGAAAAGTAACAGAGGGGTTTGGTTTAGTCTCGGCGACAACTATAGGAGATAAACCCGCTTGATAAAAACACAGATTTGAGCTGAATGTCGGAAACCTCACCTGTCTGGCTCTTTACCTCCGCTGCAGTTCGACCTGGTGTCTGTCAGGCAGTCTGGTACCCAGCGGGACGGACTGACCCGGGACTGCTAACCTGGACAAAGCAGACGCGTCTGCGAGACTTGGGGTAGAAGTTCTCTGGCTCCGCACTTCCTGTTTGTGAGAGTCACGTTACTGCAGGAGGCACGTGATAGTTACCATTTGAATCTCGCTCCACCGCGAGAGGTCGAGATTTTAGGATCTTTAATGGCGGTAACGAGTCCAATAAGTGGATGTTTTTCTTTGTTCTTTTTTATTAGAATTTTAGTCTGACAGGAAGTCAGAAGCTTATTATTAATAATTCACGGTTTGATATTAGAGTTAAGCTCATCTGGAGAAGCTGGTTTGGCCGTGTACAGTCATCTGGAAACCGCAGTCACGTGCGTTTGATAAACCCAGACCTGCCCTGTTTTTTTCCTCTCCTAACTTTATTAAATACATACAAACCGAGGTCAGTACCATAATTTGTAGCATGTGATGTCTCCAAAAGATACATGCTAACGTTAGGGACACTATTCAAAGTAAAAGTCAACCATACATTTAAAGTGATTTTTAATTCAGTTCTGTTACATTTAAAGAAACTGAAAAATAGTTCCTTTCTTAGTAGTTTCATTATTATGCAGCAGGCAAAGGAAGAATGTAGAAGTTCACAACAATGAACACTTAAAATTCAACTGAGATGTTGTGTAGGATTTGCGTAGAAATCACAGCCTCTAAGCATGCAGATATGTATCATAGGCGTGAAAACCATGGCCGTTTTGATTTCTTCAAGCTATTCTTTCTCTAGGGTGGAATGATTGTACAGCATAGATCTTTAATGATTTAAAAAAAAAACAAAAAACAAGAACTCAGTGCACGTTTGAATTTATTGTGGATTTCCTCTAATCCACACACAATCAAGTCTTTTAATTAATTGGTGTTGAAGGTTCTGTCTTTTTACTTGAAAAGGCCAGCGCATATTAACTTCTTGTTCATGTGATCATGAGTTCCTCTTTGCCAACATAAAAGGGATTTGTTATGCAAATGTGTCACTACTTTGTCAGGGGGGGAGGGGGGGGGGTTGCATGTATGTCTGGAGGAAGACCTGAACTGTCACTGTCAGATAAGAGGAAAATGGTTACAATGAAGCATGCCATTAAACTGGAAACTGCTGGAACAGGCAGCATCACTGTCCACAGTGAAGTGAGTTTTAGAGTGTTACGTCACGACAGACTGAGGATGCCAGTCAAAAGAAAGAAAGAAAAAAAAAAAAAAAAAAAAAAAGGGTCCTGCTCCAAAATCAAGACCTTCAAGCTCAACTGAAGCTTGTTGATGGATACCTAGATTGTCTGCTCAAGGCAAGCCCTTCTAAGGAAACATTTAACCAAATATCAATGCAAGTACGTAAAAGAGGGTAAAAAACACAAAACAAGCCAATCCTCCTTGTATGTGAACCGGTGACCGCGACTGTATCAAAAATAAAGATCACTCTCATTGTTTGGTATAAAGCTCAAACATCAAGAAAGCAATGAGTAAAATGCATTTTGATTTGAAAGGAACTTTATATTTTGGATGTATCTACAAAGTAACCATTCTAGCTGAGGACCCCCACAGGGACAGACACTTGTATGGCAATACAAAAGATATTTTATTTAATTGTAAAAGGGCAGATGTGCAACAGGTAAAACAGCAGGTAATAAGAAATACACACCCAGGGGGAAAACAAAAGACAAAAATGTTTAAATGGAATCAATAAAACAGGAAATGAAATGTGGCAAAGGTTTTTCACAGAAGTACATCAATTTCTTACACCTGTTGATCTCACTGTACATGACTGTAGATGTATCTTATCTTACCCCAACGATATTATAATGAAGCTGGTCTACACTAAGAAGCAATAATAGTTTCCAAAGACCCCCCTCTCCTTTCATACATACACAAAAAAAAGAAAATACTACAGTAAAATCATAATTGCTGGCAAACAGGAAAGGAACTTAGAGGCTTTTCATGTCATTTTACATCATTTAGATTTCAAACACATAAAGCCAACAAACATGTCGCACTAACCATGCTGCTTCAAATCGCTGACAATCTCACAGATTTCTTCACTGGATATGAGGACTGACTCACTAAAAAAGATGCAAAGTTAGCACAGATTTCTTTTTTTCTTCCTTTTCTGATAATGAATGTGTCGGAGGTAGCGGCAGCTCTGACACAGACTGTTCTCGTCTTAGTTGCCCTCCTCCCCTCATCTTGAATTTCTGCTTTTATTTTTTACAAACTGTAAAATTTGAGGCTTCTGTCCATTGCTGTAGAAGTCAGGAACCGGGCATTCTCTCCAAAGGCCACCCCAGTCACCAATCCTGTATGGTCTATGGTTGAAAAGAAAAAGATCAGGGGTAAATGTCACGTGCATACTAGTTGAAAATCTCGAAAGAGATTTGACTTTTTTTTGTTTGTCTTCATACCGGTGAAGTTGAGGACCTCAGACCACTGCTTGCAGATGTAGACACGGATGTCAGACCCTCCTACAGCCAGGTAGGTACCACTCTGATCAAACACAAGGGACTTCACCTGAAACAAAAAATGAATGGATTAGGCTCAGAAGCAAACCTAAGATGGGTTGGACAACTTCAAAGCTGGTCCACAGTGAAACGCTGGAGTTCGGCTTAGTAAAAATAAAGAGAACGCAGTGAAAAACTGATAATCTGGTTCTTTCTGAAGTTAAAACAATCCACCCACCAGCACCCTGACAATTATACATGCAACTTTTCATCCACAGCCATTTATCTCTGCGTGCAATGACAGCCTACAGGTGATGCTAAGACTATTTCTCAAACACTTAAAAAATTCCTTTAGAAAGAAGAAATCCCAAATTTCTTACCTCATAGTTGTTGTCCAGAGTAATGGTCTTGAAGTTCTTCAGCTTCCTCAAATCCCACAGTTTCAGAGAGCTGTCCTGGGCACCTGGAGCAAACGAGGATAAGTTAATTTTTTTCTATTGGCACACCATTTTTATTCTTGTAAGGCTGAAGACACGGGGAAATCTCCAAAACTATGCAAGTCATTGATGCACAAGTCACTTTTGATACTCTAAAGAAAATGTTCATGCAGCTCTACAAGTTTATGCACATTACAGACTGACGGCTAATCTACGCAAAAAATGCTATCAAGTCAGTCTCACCTGTGGCCAGATAGTATCCGTTCTCAGAGAAAGCAATGGAGGTGACAGGTCCAGAGTGACCGGGGAAGTTGGCCACGTTGGTGCGCTCCTTCAGATCCCAAATCTTAATCTGGGAGTCCGCAGTACCAGTGCCAAAAATGAGACCATCAGGGTGGAACTGAGCGCATGTGAGAGCTGAGGGGTGCAATCAGAAACATTATGCCTGGAAGAGGACTGTTATTATGACTATCAAACGCATTAAGCAAGCAAAGAGAAACTTACCACAGCCAGCACTTTCATCAGTAACTTTGGTGAGGACTCTGCCCGTCTGGATATCAGAAAAGGCCCAGTACTACAGGATAAAAATAATAAGAGTTAGAGCGGTGAAGCAGTTTAATGGCAAAAAGGTCGATCATTCAGTGATTAAGTTCATGGCCTGTCGGTAATTTCAAGCACGCACCTGATCCTCAGAGGAGCTGAGCAGGTAGTCTCCAGTAGCATGAAGAGAGAGACCAGTGACGCCTCCCTCGTGAGCACGCACCACCTGCACACAGTTGCCCCCGGTGACAGACCACACACGGATGGTGGTGTCTGGAGAGGCGGAGAAGACCACAGACTAGAAGAGAAAAGACGGCAAGCGAGTGAGGAACAACGGATTAAAGGAACAATCGTGTTAGTCACATCTCCATTAAAATGGAGGTGAATGTTTGCATTTAGGTTCTCAGAGGACATGTTACCTGAGATGGGTGGTAAATGACAGAGGTAACCTTCTTGGTGTGACCCTTAAGTGTTGCCACGATCTGCTCTTCGTTCTTGTCAAACACCACCACGTTCTTATCAGCTCCACCTGGGAGATAGAACAGGTTTAATATCAGATTCTTTGTCTGGCATCCCAGCAAATGAAATACAGAATGAAAGATTGATTCAGTGTACCGGTGAGCACTTTGTTGGTGTCTGAGGGACACAGATCCAGAGACAGAATACCCGGCACACTGGCACTATGAAGACCCTGAAAGCAACATAAGAGAGAATGTTGATACATTGGATCGCTCTGTGAAACAAACGCATCCTCGTGATCCTGCACAATCTATACTTACAGCATGGGAGGCCACTTGGCGGTATTTGCCAAGATCCTCGGCTCTAACCAGATCCTCTGGGACAGTTTTGCCTCTCTGTAGAGAACCACAGTAAAGCAATTAAATGAGAGCGAGAGTAAATTATGCACAAACAGAGCTTGTGGCAAAACAAGTAAAACAAGTGTTTGCACATTAGCAGCTAAATACAAGAGAAATATAATACCTTCTTTCTCTCTGTAGTGAGGATAGTAGCCTTGTCTTGGAGCTGCAAACAGAAAAAAGCACATTTAAAAACATCAAGCAATTATGACAAAGGTCATAATGGTAAAAAATAATCAATTTTAAAAAAAAAAATCAATATTACCTTCTGGATGATTTCTGGAGTCATTCCCACTTGTTCACTAATCTCCATAGGCTCTCCACCAGCCCCCTGGTGTAAAAAAGGCAGAATTAAATATTGTTTAAATGGCATGATTTGTCAGTCTGATCATTGTCTTATCAGCTGAAAATAAAGCCCAGCTACTCACTGCTGCAGCTGGCTGAGAGGCGGGCACTGCCTGAGGGGCAACCAATCCGGCCTGGGGTTTGAGCGTGGCAAGAGCTGTGGAAAGAAGAAATCAACTCATTAAAATAAATAAAACACACACATAATATCAATGAATCCAGGTTCATTTGGACCAGACGATCACATTAAAGCCATTTCTACATGTTTCATAACTGTGTAGAAACCCAAACTGCTGTCGACCCACCTTCTCTTGCAGCTGTGACCTCTTTGGTGAGTCGAGCGATGACTCTGCAGGCGGCATCGTGCTGATAGAGGGCATGTGAAAGTTCTTGGCGAGTAGTCTGCAGCTGCTGCCGCAAGGTGAAGCTATGAAGCATTACAGCATCCTAGAACAGATATCAAAAAGAAAAAGTGAGAAAGGAGCACATGTATTATTTCACAAATTTTAAAAAAGGAAGATAAACAAACAAAAACAAACAGACTCACTGGAATATGTGTTTAAATGAAAAAAGGAGGATAACAAGATCGAATTCGCTTTTTTGGTCTCAGCTAAAGAATTCAAGTTATTTAAATCAATGTACCAAACAAACATTTTTTGATCCTCTACTAATAGAAATGAATTAAAATTGATTCTAAAGACCCAGGGTTTGTCACAAAACTTGCAATTCAACAAAGGAAAGGGGCAAATCTTCCATTAGATTATTATTTTGTGGCACAGATTAGATTTATAATAATGTGTTGTGACCCATCATACAATGCACAATTGAAAACAAACAAACAAAATAAACCCAAAACAACTGTCCTGTTGTTAAAAACTGCCAGAGAGGGATAAATGGTGCACTGTAACACACTTTTAATTGTTAAACTATGTAACACCCTACAGATTGATTTTACTTCTACATATTTATAACTAATTTGGGGCAACCGTGGCTCAGGGGGTTGGGAAACGGATCTGTAACCAGAAGGTCGTCGGTTCGAGCCCCGGGCTCTCTGTCCTGGTCGTTGTGTCCTTGGGCAAGACACTTTACCCTACTGCCTACTGGTGTTGGCCAGAGGGGCTGAAGGCGCGATATGGCAGCCTCGCTTCTGTCAGTCTGCCCCAGGGCAGCTGTGGCTACAACTGTAGCTGCCTCCACCAGTGTGTGAATGTGAGAGTGAATCAATAGTGGAATTGTAAAGCGCTTTGGGTGCCTTGAAAAGCGCTATATAAAGCCAATCCATTATTATTATTAATTTATATTGATTGATTAATAGCTGACTCCCTACTTGTTTAAAGGTTCTTAAATGTTGTGTGTGTGTAATGTGTTGTTGATGTAGTGTTAAACATTAATAAGAAAAATCAATTTAAAAACAAAATGATACATACAATAGATACAGTATAAAGTGCTCTGTTCTTTGATATCTCAGAGTTTACAGGACTTACCCATTCATCTTGAAGGGACTTGAGAATGGCAGGAATACTGGTTGCCGATGGTGCCTTTGGTCTAATAGGATGAGCCACTAAAAGACAGGAAACCTCTTCAGTAACTTATCAAGGCTTATTTGCAATGAGATTTGAGTATTTAAGGGCATATGACGCACTGATTTTCTTTTCATATATAAATCTTGATAATGTTCTATGTTTCTATGAATATCACAAAGAGTAGTTCACGAACACCAATCGAGGTTTGCTTCACCCCTGAAGGCCACACAAATAAAATTAAAACGTAGAATATTCTGCTTCTTCTGAAGTTGAAAATAAAAGTTGATTTGTTTGGAAGGTTTTATTTTTCCGCTTCACTTGAATTTTTCAGGTATTGTTTGGTTTTTTTATATGATAAATACAATACAGTACAATGCAACACGCCTGCAAACTTCAGCCTACTAAACCAAAGCCGAGCATCATGCCACTGATAACGACCTCTCTCACGGAAGTAGCATTACTCTGTATGAGCTTTATTACGGTCTATTGACTTATAGAAAACACCCAGAAACCCACCTTTGATGTCTACGAGCTGCTCCTCGGACAGCGGCTGTCCGTTCATCGGGTCCGTCCCATTCTCTGCGATGTACTTCTCGATCAGCCTCCGTTCAAACACCTGGTTGGACACCGGAGAGACGCACGGGTGCTCTGGCACTTCATTAGAAACTGTAAAAGAGTTCAGTTCCGGCTTTTTAACACCACATAACTACCAGCAATTTAAATAAACACACAATTAAAAAAAGAGAGCTCGCTGAACTATATAAAAGCAGAAGGCGGTGCTGCATGGCCGCTAACGCTAGCTAAATCAGCTAGCAGCATTAGCGCGGTACCGTGCTAACCGGCCTCCGTCATATCAATGAATTCAGCTTCACCTACTTGCACAAACCAAAGCCATGTTCCAGGCAGAGTCCTACAAGTCTCGTCTTAATTGTGATTTAAGCTCGCGCTTTACTTTAAAGTTGTTGCAGCTAAGGTAGACTTTACTTCTGTTTGGAAGTAGCACGCTGTTCTTTCATTGCCGCTACAACGAAGATTCTTCTTCTACGCTTTGAGTTAGCTTCAATGTCCCAAACTCTGCCACCTACCGTCATGCGCTGAGGAGAACGAGAACGAGTTTTAGCCAAATAGACGCTCACGACACAAGAGTCAGAATCAGCTTTATTGATCAAGTATGTGTACACATACAAGGAGTTTTTGCACTCAGTGTACATGACAGAGTAGCCAACGTACAAGCAGAGTAACAACATGACACCAACACGGCACAGACAATAATACATTTATGGCATATTTATAGTCCAAAGTTGCAGAGTGCAAATCTGTTGGAATAAATAAGAGATGGACAGCTAGTTAGTATATATACAGTATACCCATGAGGATTGACTATAAATATATATACGGCATATAGCTATGTACAACAGGACAGAACAGTATATACAGTATGCTTTGATTCAGCATCAGGTATGGTGGATGTTTTAAATACAGAGACTATGTGAGTGTCCTAAATGTTTATCAGAGTGATGGCCTGTGGAAAGGAACTGTACAGATGGCTGCTTTTTTGGGCAAACGGTGCTCTGTAGCACCTACCAGAGGGTATGGAGTGATATTGCCTGCTTGTGTCCTGACTCTGGATTTGTTTTTCCTGCAGACTTCACTGTCCATCATAGTCTGTTCTTGTCCTGCATGGATGCTGATCCAAACAATACCGACATGAGTGAGCAGAGAACAAACTGGATTATTCCAGAGTTGAATAGATCATCACCTCCTGAGGCAGGTTGAACCTCCTGAGCTGGCGCAGGCTCTGCTCTGCCTCTTTGATAATAGTGTCTATACGGAGTGACCACTTTAGATCTTGGAAGATTGTGGCAAGCAGGCATAATGGAGAGGGACTCCTCAACTCCACTGTTACTGCTACAGTTTTGAGCGTATTCAGCTCTAGGCTGATCTGACTGCCCCACAGGGCCAGCTGTTCAACTCCACATCTGTGTCCTTGATAAGGCCGACTTCAGACTGTCATCAAACATCACAATTCTGACTGACAGGTCTTTTGAGAAAGAGTCATTTGCGTAGAGAGAGAAGAGCAAAGAGAAGAGGACCACCCCTGGGTGGCCAATATACATACAGTGTAAAGACGACATCATCTAAAATGTGTTTCTTAAAGATTATTTTTTTATTTTTTGAGTGATGACATTTTGACATTATGAAAATATTACAAGCTTTGGGGATAAAAGGTTATCCTGCACACAACATTCAAATATTAACTGCAGTATTTGGTGAAACATGTCACATAACTATTATAAGTAGAATTACCCCAAAGATTTAATACACTGCATAAATTGTTAAAAATGCAGACGAGCTATTTAGAATAATAATTAAGTATGGACAACATGATGGGTGAGAACTTAAGTCTATATTGCTGTACAGTATTGAAAAATGAAATTTATCAAACGTTACCACAACAACTGGTGGGTAGCCCTAGAGACTGTCTTAAACACAGGAGCAGTGCAGATCATATTGGTCCTGAGGGTCCGGAGGTAGGTAACGGCAGGAGATTTCAGGAGCACCATCAGGCAGTACAATATGAGACAGGAAGGATTATGCTCAACTCATGCTAGGGCTGCTCGATTATGGCAAAAATGATAATCACGATTATTTTCACTGAAATTGAGATCTCGATTATTTGACGATATTTATTTAACCCTTTAAGACCTACCATAGAACCAAGTCCGCCAGAGCTTATATTATATTTTTACATGTTGTAGTGCCATTTGTGGGAGCATTTCAAGTTGCTATACAACTATTATAGCCCATATTTTAATAATATGTATGCATTAAGTCCATAGTAACTACATTAATTGCAAAAAAGTACAATAAACTACAAAAAAAAATTGAAAATCATTTTTGTTTTTTTTGCATATATTTCTACTTGGAGAAATTTAAGAGGCTTATCCTTCAAAACTTTAAATACAAAAAAGTTGCAAAAAATAGTTTACAACAGGAAATTTATTTTGAGTGTCTTCATAGTTTTATTTTGGAGATACATCAATTTTTATATACTGCAGGAAAAACGAAAAAACAATCCTATGATGCAAATTTGCAAAGAAAACAGCTGGTGCATCAAAATAAACTATTTCCAGCAGTGCAATTCGAGTTCTAAGCATCCCAGAAACTATTCAGAAAAGTCAAACATGACCAGTATAGGCTTTTAAGGCCTACAAGTAAAAAAAACTACAATTTCCGCGAAAATGACGTCACTGCCGGTTTCGGGCAGGAAATGGCGGACATGTGACAGTCTGTTTAACTGTGGGAAGTGTTACGAACAGCTGATCGGATCGGCAAAGCGTGTTTCTGGAATATTATGTTTTTGTTCCTGCAAGCGCTTTTTATGCAATTTTTGCAAAGCTATATGTGGAAGGAAACCGTGACCGAGGACAAGCTGATGGCATCAGATGTAAGTACAACTCCTCCGGTTTCATATGCAAAACAAATTATTGCGCTAGCTTACACGGTCCAGGTTCTACAGGGATTTAAAAATAGTTATGCAAAACGGAGCGTGCTGCTCTGACCGGATCTAAAGGGTTAACAATGACTTTAAAAAATAATATAAAATAGTGTGCAACACCACTGAAGTTTTTTTTACCTCTCTTTTCAACCAACGGCAGTCACTCTCCTCTCCAAATAACTTCTGCTTAGCTTTCCGAGCTTCCCTCGGGTCCTCTTAATCAGCGGTCTCCAACCTTTTTTGCGCCACGGACGGTTTATGCCCGACAATATTTTCACGGACCGGCCTTTAAGGTGTCGCGGATAAATGAGGGAGGGGCCAATAATCGGCTCAGTCATTTTTAATGATCGTTGAAAGCCCAGATCGTAATCGTGATTAAAATTCGATTAATTGAGCAGCCCTAACTCATGCTTCAGAAAAATTACATCACAAAGCAAACTATTAAAACCGTGCATAAGGCACAGGTGAGGTTCTTCTTCTCGGTCAGGAGCTTCACCGTTTGTGTGATTTCTCCATGTTCTCTCTTTTATGAAAAGTTCAGATTCTTTGACGTGTAAATACTGCAGGACTCAGAGGTGTCTGTGTCTAGTGGCAGCGTGGAAAAGAAGTCTTGTGATTTGTTCCCCCTTCCCTTATCTCCATCCTTTTTGATTTGGAACTGAACGCAGTCCTCGGATGAGTGGAGGCAGTCTGAAGCTCCGGGCACAGGGAAGGAAATCCTGTCCTCGTCCTCATTAGATTTAGCCTGCTAGCAAGGGATGAAGACACAAGCTTAAGCAAATATCATAATAATCTGTGGCATCTAAATATTCACAGCTGGAGAGCTGTATTACCTCAACAGTTAAGTTATGACTAGGGGAACTCCCAGCTGTTGCTCTGTGCACATCCTGGTTCTCGGCTCTTGGAGACCCTACCGTTACCGGAGCATAACCCTAGAAATACAAACAACAACAGATATGCACAAAGACACAATTCAATTGAATGATTTTAGCTCCCTTAAAAAAGAAGAAGATTATATTAGTTAATCAGTCTTACAGTGTGAACAGGACTGGCTCTTGGGGTCCATTTTCTTGGTGTTCCAGTCTGCTGAGAGTAGCTGTAGTGACCTGGGGGCTGAGGAGAGGGGGGACTGTAGTGCTGCAAAAGAAAAAACAAAACCCCACAAACATAAATAAACCAATAACGACAAAGACCTAGGAACTCATCCGACTCACAGACCATCACAATTCACCGGTTACTGCTCGTAAAAACAATAAATGTGACCTTTAGTGATCATCGTGGACCGGTGTGTCTGTTAAATGTTTAGCCGTGATATCAGGTTGCTCCTTTCTAGTGATGTGTGTGGCATCATCATGCTGACATCTACGGAGCTTCAGTCAAAATACTTCGGACAGAATATATAAAAATATCTACAAATTATCTGAAATAATTAGAGGGGATAGGTTAATTGGATAATTCAAATTGCCACTAGGTGTGAATGTGCGAGTGAATCTGAGTGTGAATGGTTGTCTGTCCCTGTGTGTTAGCCCTGCGACAGACTGGCGACCTGTCCAGGGTGTACCCCGCCTCTCGCCCTATGACAGCTGGGATAGGCTCCAGCGCCCCCCGCGACCCTGAAAAGGATAAGCGGTAGCGAATGGATGGATGGATGGATATCTGAAATAAGATACTTCAGTTCATCAGACTCTCTGGAGCAAAAAAGAAATGTCAAAAAACGTCAACAAGTGGCTTCTGTCGGTGTCAAAGTGCATGCATCTGCAATAAGATTGGCTCGACGGCTTGTAATCATTTATTTAGCTGTGGACTCTCCTGGTTTCCTCACCTGGATGTTGACCCTCGGGGGGTTGGCTGGCAGCGTGCGGTGTGTTCTAAAGCACGTGATGAGTTGGGAGAGGCTACAGTTTGGGTAACGTTTCATGAACAGGATGAAACCAGCCAGGGACACGAACATGCCAGAAGGGACAGTAACGGATTTGAGGAGCGCTCGCCAACTCCCTCCCCTTTTGTCTGAGAAGATGGCAGACACATGGATTTTAGGAGGAGTGGCAACTATGGATCAAACAACTTCTGATTGATACATGCTTCCAAAAACGTGGCACAATACCCACTGATCACGTGCAAGTAGGTGGAGGATACCAGGTTGCCATTCCTGTCTTTAACTTCATACAGCCCATCATGCCTTGAGGTCAGCCTTGCAATGACCACCTCGTAGATGGAGCCGTTCCTACTCAGTGAGATGATACCCCTGTAGTGCAGGTCATGGTCCGTTATCTGCCCCTCACGGATGAGCTGCACAGGGCCACGTGGGGGTTTGGGGTCAAAGGGGCCCAGGGAGGATTCATCAGGAAAATGGCCAGGGGTAAAAATGAGATGGGCATGAGCAAGAGGAAGATATAGAGGCAGGATTATGGACTCTTTGGTAAAGCGTGTGATGTTGAAGGAATGCCCTGCATCCATCCATGTGTAAAATCATGAAAAATGGAGTAGTGGTGAATGTGGAAGTATGAGAGGGCATCAGATAGAAAGGGAAGGATAAAACAAAACCATTAGCACTGTAAAGTCACAAAGTTAAAGGTAGTCAGTCAGCTTCTTAAAACCCACGTTTCTGCTCTGCTCACCACGGACGGTGAGGGTGCTGCGACCCAGCACCTTCCCGTTGTCGTCTCTCATGGTGTAGTTGCCTTGGTCTGCTTGCGTCACTCTCTCCGCCACCCAAACCTTCCCCCCTCTTAGCAGCCGCCCCCGGCCAGCGTTACCGGTTTCGGGGTCTGTCCGGTTCCAAAGCACGACCGGCACAGCCTCAGGCGGAGCGCCCCGGTGAGAGAACTCCAGCAGGGAGCCATTTTCGGGGATGCTGTGCTCAAAGGTCTCCCCATAGTTTCTGCGGTAGGGTTTAATGCATTCTGAAGGAAGACGAAGAACCACGAGGTAAGTGAAAGACAGAAAGAGAACAAGTTTATTTAAGTACAATTTAGAGATGCAAAAGTTACTTTCTTTTTAACTAAACTGGTGAAAAGGAAAGTGATATTGCAAAAGACCCACTCCTAACACACATCAGTGTACTGTAAATGATCACAAATCAAAACGAAAAGAAAAGTGATAATATATCTTTCTTTATGATACTTTGATGAGTACATTTTCCTGACATTACTTGTGTAGGGACCATTCGTAGGCTATGCATGCTTACGGCAGTGTTCAGCTGCAGGAGAGGTGGGAAAGATTGGTTCAGGGGGCAGTGGCAGGTAAAGTAATGCCACACCTGCTGTATATTTATACCAATTAACCTCTCCTCTTTTTATGCAGCAGGGGTGTGGCTGGCAAACGTTATATACACACACACAAACACACCTGACACGGAGTCAGAACAGTTGCTACAACTTCTCTGCTTTAAGGCAATGAATAGATTGCCTATGACATCAAAGCATAGGGACACATTAAGTTATTAAATAACTTAATGTTTCAAGCAAAGAGAGGCAGATCATTGAAAAAGCTGGCTCTTTTGCATCATGACACAAAGCAATGAATTTCGCCAAAGAGAGGCAACTGTCATACCCGAAACGATCAGACGGACAGTCTCGTAGGTGAAGCCCATGGACAGCTTGTTGGCATAAACTCCCTGGTCAGCATGACTCACTTCTTTCAGGACTAACGACTTATCTTTGGTCCACTCAAACCGTGGGTCCTTAACCTACAGTTGCATGGCAGATCCATTTTTAGGCAACACAGCAACCAAACACACACACACACACACAAAAAACCCCCAAGTGTCAACACTCGTCCACTCACAGTGGTTTTCTCCAGCAGGATGCGTTTCGGCCCGTCGGGATACGGTGTAAAAGTCACGATTCGCGACGTTGAGTCCACCGGTAGACGAAACTCCTTCCCGACGCAAACAGTCTGAACTTTTTCTCGGTCACCTGTCGAGGTGCAAATGAAAGTCAGCAACATCATTGGAGACCATGTGCTACAGAAGAAGGATGCATGAGCGGTAAAATGTGACTTTTGACTCACCTAGTAATTCCCAACCTGCAGGAAAAGTACGAGTAACATAATTAATAATTTTCTTCAGACCTCAGATACGGACTGTAAACTCTCCTACATATGTAAAAGGTTGACCTACTTTTATGTTATTAGGTCATTTAAGGTCATCTATTTTGTAACAGATTTTTAGAGTCTGCTATGTGATTTAACTTTTAAGCTCTTTAATTCAGCATATGTACACGTTTATTAATTGTTACTGTTCACGTACTGACTTTATACTGCATATTTTTCCACTGCATTTTCTCTGGGCACCTCTCACATTTATTATAGTTTTGCATGTTGGAAATTTATATTTGTGAGAATTATATTTCAGAGTTGAAGTGCTAAAAAACAAAAATCTCTGCTCTTCAAATCTGGGCTGGCCATTCTTCTTTGCCTTTGTTTTATTTAATCCAAGACCCTTTAATGAAATGGCTTTCTAGAAACATTCTGCAGATAATGGTGACGTTATCGACAAATGTATTAATTAGTCACTTTTTAAAATAGTAACATTGACTTCACTTTTACTACGAATAACCTAACCGTAATATAAAGCACCAGTAAGTGCATTATTAATAATTATTTAAGCAGAAAGAAACAGAAAAACTACGGGTAGTCTTATTAAAAACTGGTGCCACACTTACCCAGTGCAAAAGGAAGGGTGAAAAGTGCAGTGTAGAGGACGCAGGAGGACATCTTCTCCTGTAAAAGACAGCGGATTGTTTCATCTGTAAACGTAATTGACATTCACACCAACCCTCCTCCGAAAACAAGCGGCCAGACGGGACATGCGATCATTAATCAACAAGCTGCAAAAGGCGGGGAGCTCAGCGACAGCCCAAATGATGTCGATGCGGACTCAGCGCACTGCACACACTCATGTCCCCCCATGACGTCCTGTCCGCTCTTTGAAGTCATGTCCACTCAGGTGTCCAGCATGTTTCCCATCTTCTGAACCATTGTAGCGCTACTACTGGCTGCCGGGTCATCAGTTACCGATCATCAACAAACGATTACTCAGTTTGTGCGTAATGTGAACTCACCTGCAGGATGTGAGGGTAATTTAAAAAAAATGTTTTTGTGGATGAGGATAAGAGGATAACGACGACCTCCGCAGAGCGCGCATGCCCACTGCTCCCCCTTCTGTTATGGCGATGGATACGTCGTATTCTCGGCCGCTGATACGCAAAGTGCGTCACATTTTGCAGTTCTTGTAAGGGAACATATTTTCCCTCCCTCTTACTATGCTGCTAGATTTTAGACTTCTGTAGTAACTCGTCAGATTCTGACTGTACGTGCAAATGATGAGATGATCTTAGAAAATATAAGAGATCATAACGCGACATGGAACACCTCTCACTTAAATTTTCCTTCTTGTTAAAAAATTAACAAAAGTTAATTAACAAAATTAACTTGTTAGTTTCTACAGTGAGGGAAAATTACTTGATCTCCAGCTCCCCAGAAATAAAGAGTCTCTAGATTTGATGGTAGTTTCATTTTAATGGGAGAGACAGAATATGGACCAAAAATCCAGGAAAAAACACATTACATAAAAATAATAAATTGATTTCATGTCATTGAGTGAGTGTTTTATCCCCAAGAACGACATAAGCAAGTTCTTTGTGGAGAAACCCTTGTTGGCAAGCGCAGCAGATGTTTCTTGTAGTTGGTCACCACGTTTGGACTCATCTCTTTTACTCCTCTTTACAGAAACGCTCTATTGATTTTCTATGGCAGGAATGTCAAACTCTTATTACACCATATTACACATACAGCCTACTTTGATCTTAAGTAGGTAGACAACATCCCTCAGATTTCTCAATATAAGAAGTCCAATTTCATTGATACATCTTAGTTTTACTACATGATAAAGACATTTTGTTCTATTTTAATATATAGAAATCAATAGAAATCTATAGAAATCACCCAGCACAACTCTTCTGGCTTAAATGATAAGAAATAAATGTAAAATGACAAAACTGATTTATCTGTGTGCCACATGGGCACACCTGACGTTTGTCTCTCTCCGTTGAAATGAAACAAACATAAAAATTAGAGACTGTTCGTGTCTTTGTAAATGAGCAAACTTGCTGTTTCAGGAGTGTAGGGTGTGTGGTTTATCTTTATTTGGGGAGGTTTACATGACATAAGTGTCACATGAGATAAGTAAAGTCCTTAACAGTGCACATGCTGACACTTTAAATATGTTTTTAGTATAGGTTATATACATGATTAAAATAAAGCAGGTTTTATGGTGCCGGACCAGTTATTTCCCAGTGTTTTTATGTAACATGTTTAAAAACGTCTTGACTGCGATTCCTTTAGAATTCATTCCTACTGAATTCACTTGAAATGGGACGGCAGCCAACAAAACGGTGCAAAAAGTTGTATTTTTATCCCCTTTAAACTGCTTTTATTTATGATATGGTGGTTTTAAAAGCGATCTTGGAGGCAGAAACAACACAAATGCCTGGTTTGTTATTGAAAAGTATCCTGAGAGATGGGCCCTGTATGCAGTTACAGTGGGAGAGGTGGAGCCTAAGCCACGCCCAGTCCTTCTTTTCTCCACCCAGCAGCTGCAGGACGCACAGAACTCAATCACACAAAAGAAGTACGGTCTCATTATTCTTTTTCTGTTTGTCCACAACTTCTTCTTAGTCAGGCTTTTTAATACTGAACATCACCTGTGTCACTGATTTGCTATTTTCGGGGTTAATTTTTGTGTGTTATCCGAACATTTCATTATAGAGGGGAATGCGGTACGGATTTGGTCTTGGAAGCTGAGGGAAAAAACACTCAGAAAAAAGAGCCTCAAGTCACCTCTCTGCTCTTTTTCTGCAGAACATGTCGCTTGTGTTTTTGATGTTTTCCATTGTCTTCTTCGGTGAGTAGAGCTCATTCCCACATTCTAACATATAAACACCTGAAATCTGAAATACAACGCTCGATGGTTTGGGATTATTTACAACAAACGTTAATTGATTTCCATGCCACACACTCCGTGGATACAGCATGTACAAAGTTATCCAATCTCTCCGTGGAGCCAGGTGTTAAGTGGCACTCTGCCGGAGCGAATTAAAGTGCGTGCATGTTGTAGTAAAAGACGTTTGGTGTTGTGGGGCTGCTGTAGACTAATGCAATTTAAATCAGTAGCAGAACACAGGAAGAACAATACGCATTGTCTCCACACCCATCTGCTATTCCCAGAATTAGTGCTTGGTGCATTTCATTTATCAATAAATTATTTGGGAAACATAAACACCTATCAACGTACATCCACCCATAAATAAAAATAAATAAATAAGCAAGCATATTGGGTTTTTTTTTTAATTGTTTTTCGAAAGAAAACAAAACAATCTGATTAATTTCATTGAAATATAAATATACAGTTACATATTTATGTGTTTTAAACTATTCACGGTATTTATGCATTGTCATTAATGTCTTTAGCCGCAAAGTGAAAGGAAACGTTTACACGACGGAAACCAGAAAATTCAGCACAGCCGAGATTTCTTTCCGTTAGCTGGTTTGACAAAACATATAACCTCAGTCAGAGATAACGGGTAGCACGACGGTGGCAATCAACTTTTTCTTATTCTTTATTTGTCTTCTGCTTCCGGTTCTGTGAGCGCTCACACGTAAATATGGGCGTTTTGCAGCGTCACGTGACTCATCGTCCGCATGCGATAATCCCCTAAGAGTGGCGCTTAAAATGGTCATTTATAATATTTAAAGAAAAAACATATCATATCCATTCAAGTTAATCACGTTATCACTGCTGTTTAAGGTAACAGCTGCAGATTAGAGCTCTGAAACTTTAAACTGGATCTATTTAAACGTTAAAGGCCATTGTCCAATATCCGAATAGGCAGCGTTTCTGCCGAATGGCAGTTTGTCAGCAGATCAAAGTGTAATTATTTTATTGGTTGTCTTGATGCATGCTCAATCATCCAGATAAGGACATCCCAAAAAGTTAATCCTGTGTCTAGATGAACAGAGTCAACTTTTTGGTATTTTATTAGTTGAAACGGTGTTCATGGTTTATGTTCAATGTTCATGGAGCTGCAATTCCAGCAGTGCTAAAGAAACTTAGCAACAGATTAAAACCACGTATTCCTATATATAACAATACGTGGTTTTAATCTGTTGCTAAATTTTTTTTATACTTTTTATATCGAATTGATTAATTATATGTGCACATTCCTGTACACTCTGTGCTTCATTCATTGGTTTTTAATAAGGTTTCGCTTAACAGTTAAAACATGCTGTAAATAAAAGAATCAGTGAACACGTTGCGTTTCTGGAGGATTTAAATTGAAACCTGACCTGCTCCCTAGCGGTTTTTGATACGGGCGAAACGGGCGGCTGCCCAGGGCGGCATCGTGGTGGGGGGCGGCATCACGGGCATCGGCAAAAAATAAAAAATTGCTCGTACTCATGCTGCCCCGACATCAGCCAGCGCATATTGGGAATGGCATAGGCACCGATCGGTTTTCTATCGCCCATTTCCTGGGAGTAAGGGCGCCCTCCGTTTGCGAGGTGCGCCTGCTGTTTACGGCACAGAGAGGAGAGGGCGGGGGATTCTCTGGCTGGCTGAAGCAGCATCTAATAACCAACTCGCAAAATAAAACAAAATAAAAACTAAACAACAAACACGAAAACACCAGACATTATGATACAGACTTATAATTTGCACCGATGTTTTTTCGAAATTCTATACGCGAAAAGTGAGCGCAGGAGCGCCTGCTTGTAGCTGTGCTGAAGTCAAAGTAAACTTTATTGTCATCTCCGCTATATACAGTCCAGTATATAGAGAGACGAGACGACGAGGCTCCAGTTACCGCGGTGCAAGTAAACAAACAGGGAGTGTTCGCCCCGGGCGCCAAACAGGCCAGGACCGCCACCAGCATAAATGACCACAGTGACTCTTACTTTGAGCTTAGCCATCTCAGCATAGCTGGTCAAGCCATAGATCTGGCTTCATTAATACACCTCGCTGTTTGTAATGTATGGGTTTGAGTTAATGGCTCAGTAGTGCTGATATCTAAAAGTGGCCAGTTGCTGTTCTAAGATGGTCAGCCATTGCTGGTTTGAGAATAGCGGCTGATGAAGTGAGTGCATCAGAGGGACCAATCAGGTTGAACCGTTTGGAGACAAAGTTACAGGCAAGGCAGAAATGGTTTAATGGTTTGGAGCTGCTGTGGTGACTGAGCTGAAAATAGGGTAATTTACTGATGTGAGATGTTGTTCATGTATTTCCTTCATTCAGCTAATAATAACTTGGTTTATTTCTGATGCTTTATGACGAATGTGAGTTAATTCATCAGATTGAGAGTTATACTTTACTCTGCCTCGTGCTTTGGGGATGAGAATGCTTTTTTATGCTGCTGCATTTGTGTAAATTCAGTGAGGTTCCAGAACCTTGTCTTCAAAATTACTTTCAGAGTGTAACAAAATACCGGTATGTGTGTGTGTGTTTGGTATATTAATGGAAACAACTGATATTATGTTGTCAGATGTTTGTGGTTTCAGTTACATTAACACTACCTCCATCTGTCTCTTCTTCTCTTGCATCTTTTTGATTAAAGGTTCATCCTCTGGTATACAAACTGATGAGGTGTGCTATGGCAGGAGGTGGCAGTTTCCATCTAATTATATACCCTCACGTTATACTGGACCAATATACTTTACTGAAACTAATACGGGATCCAAAAAAGTTGTTATAAATAATGGGATGGTGAGCAGCCTCTATGTGACCATTACATTTCGGCAATATGATAAATGTTGGGCCTATGTTTGAAACAATTAAATCAAAGTATATAGAATATGTTATAATCTGAGGAATATATATGTGCTGTCTATCTTTCAGGCAAAAGACACACGCTTTAGAGTCTCTCCTGGCTCAATTTATCTTACAGATGTAGAAAAAAGAGATGAAGGAATTTATTCTGTATCATCTGGTGGCTACCAGCGACAAGATGTTGTTGAACTGAAAGTCTTGGGTAAGAATTTGAACTGTACTGTATATTTAGATCAAAAATATATAGGTATGTGTTTTAGCTACCTGTTCCTAAGCACAAGTCCCCTCCTTTTTTTTCTTAATCTGCATTTTAAGAATGTGCTAAAAATGTCACAAGGGATTACTACTATACGTGGGAGGACTCTATCCCTAGATGGGCTGAAATCCTGGAGTTTACTCCCCTTCACAGTCCGGACCAGCCAAAGATCCTGTGGAATCGCACAGACTCTCAGATCAGAGAAAGCAGAGCTGAGGTGAAAAACGGTAATTGGCAGCTGTCTTACCTCACTCAGGCAGACAGTGGGTACTACAACTTCATGGATAAGAACCACTCTGTGTTGGCCAAGGTGCTGCTCAAAGTAAAAGGTGATGTGAGAAGCTGCCTGTGAGATTTCTGCATTTTACCAGATTAAATGTTCTAATGAAGTCTGATCTGTGTCACTAACAGAACAAACCAGACACTATGAAACAAGGTGGAATGAGCACATTCTCATTGAATACCCTCGGGGTCCTAAGAAGTGGACCGTGACTTTTACACCTGAGGGCCAAATGGATCCCGAAACACTGATGGATGGCAGTCTGATCATAAAAGATAATCGCTTTTCTGGCAGAATTCATGCAGTGATGGATGGCATAATTATAAATTCTACAGAAATTAGAGACTCTGGCACCTTTGAGTTCAGAGACCCAGATGGCAACCTGATCTTGAGTGCTCGGCTTGAAGTGACCCCTGGTAAGCAACAGAGCATTTCTCCTCATAGAGTAGAAGTTCTAACTAACATCAACCCCCACCCTCTACACCATATTCCCTAACTTTCTCCATACTCTTACAGAAATGTTGCCACAGTTTATATTTATGGCCGTTATTGCCTTGATTGTCGTCGGGATCATCTGCTGTTGCTGTTGTTGTAAAAAGTGCTGTAAAAGGGACAAGTCTGCTCCTCAGACTGCAGCCTCACCTGCACCTGCTGTATATTATCATGTAAGTATTCTTTTAAGTGGAAATTAAGACCAGCTGTGTTAATATTTGATGTTCTTATTTTAAAATTTTAAAATTCTTATTCCAATTACAGATTGAGAATCAACCTGCATGCCCAAGTTACTCACATCCTTCAGCTTTGTCTTATCAGCCTGTGAATTCTCATATTTCTACACAACCTTCAGCTACCTCCTCTGAGCCACTGGTAGGTGTAAAGCTTGATTTATATTCAAGGCAAAGATAAAAGAGAGGTGAAAGGAACTCAGCCACTTTTGTTGTTTTAAAAAGAAATAGTAGTTATTTATGGATTGGGGCACTAAGTCTTTATCTCGTCTGGGACTGCCTGGCAACTCACATTAGCGCTCATCCTCTTTCCTCTTCTGACTCATGTGCTTTTTCCTAACTTCACAGTTGTACCACAAAGTGAATATCCATGAGAACCCCGCTCAGCCTGAGGTACATACACACAAACAAACATACAAAAATCCCCATGAATGCATAAAACTAAGAACAGAAATTTCCTCATTCAGAGGCATTTTTGGCCTGTCAGTGACTGATTCATTTTAACCACTGTGCTTATGCACCTTTTTTTGTTTTACCGATGTCTCCAGGTTTCAGTACCTGAAAACCAGGCTTCCACTCCAGCTCCCTCAGTCGGTCCAGACTTCCTCTCATCAGACCCGGAGCCGCAATTTGAACTGAAAGGATTAGACATGCCTTTTGCACCATCTCTTACTTCAAACACAACTATCTGTGATGTTTATAACTCAGACAAACTAAACTTTCCGTAAACAGTATGCTGAAAATTCAGGTAGAGTTTATTATTGTTTCCATTTTCATCTTTGCAAAGCCATACACGGACAGGAAAAGGACCATGCAGACAGATGTTAATCGCACTGTGTTGATGCATGATCCGTTTTTTTATCTTTCACACAAAGATGTGCTGTTGTAAAATGTATGGATTCCAAATATATTTTTTCAGTTAACAAGATTGCTTGTAAATTTGTAAGTTCATGTCTTGCAAACAGTTTGGTTCTGGAAAGCTTTGGAATTTTTATTTTTTTTCCTAAATTTTCCTCAGGTATGAGAACATAAATCTCACTCAGTGTTGTCCTCCAAATATTCTGTTACAGCAGCTTAAGTGTGAATTACAGGAATCAGGGTTTTATTAAATTGTGCAATATAAACGCATTTACAATAAATTAGAATTGTTACTTGCATGAAATAGTGTCTGCTTTGCTTCTCTTCACAGGCTATTTATGGATATTTATGGAATGACAGATAATGTAGTCCAGTATCTTGGCAAAGTGTGTAATAGATACGGTGGACCAACGTGCCTATTACATGCTTTGCCGTGATATCAGGCTGGATAATGTTGCTAGCTTTTGCTTCCATGGGTATTTTCTACCTCTGTTATGTGCATCCAGCTCCATACATCACTTGTTTGTAGCTTTTATCATTGTGTTTTGAGGGATGGTGGGCAATTTTTAAATATGCCTTTTTATATTGTCAAATTCTCAAATGCAATACAAGTATAACTGCTTCTGTATATCTTTAAACAGAAGCTTGTATAAAAGTTTTATCGGGCATTGAAAAACATGTATCGTTTATATAATGTATGTAAAATTCTGATAGTTGTTTGCATTGCATGAAGATGTCTGAATATGGAATTAGTGTAATGATTTGAAAAAGACCTTAAAGAGCTTATATGAATTTTTCAACTCTGTCCCTCTGTCTCGCTCCCTCTTTCTGTCTCACTCTCTCTCTAACACACACACACACACATGCACACGCACACGTGTGGGGACACAGTGGAATAACAACACCACTACTTCTTACATTTTAAAAAATCTAAATGGAAGAGCCCCTTAAAATTTGCATGGAAACTAGAGGGTTAGATTTTCAACATTACAATTAGCGTTACAGTTGTAATAGCTTCTAATGCAACTGTAACTCATTTAATTATAAGAGCATTTGTATGTTGACAGACATTTAAAAAAGCTGGTTTTGGAGAGTTTGCTACTATGCAGCTCTTATAGCAAGTTGATGTGCAGATGTTAATTCCTGCATGGATGTTCCTTTGCCTACATGCATGTAGTTTAAGTAATTACATTATTTCGTAGATAAATATAACTTGGTGTCATCTGCATAGCAATGAAAATGCATGTGTTTTGTAATAACATTGCATGAGGGGAAACGTATAATGTAAAAAGTATTGGTTCTAGGACAGAACTCTGTGGAACTCCATGAAAAATTCTCTAACTTACATTAATAATACCTGTCTACCTGTTCATTCCTGGTCCATTCCTGGTATAAAGCCTGAGAATAATTGCTACGGCATGGGATTAAACTTTTCATCTGATTTTATATATATATTTATTTATTTATTTATTATGGACCAGTACAGTTCAGTCCAAGTAAAGGAGGCTCAAAATTTGTGGTAAATGTTTGAAGGTAAGCTGCTCCACGTGCCGTGTGACCATGTCTGGGCTGTCTTCTGTTGGAAAACATTAAACCCTGGTATGTGATGATAAATAGAATCTGTTCTCACCTGAGTGAATGTATATGTGTTTACATTTCGGGGAAAGGACCCCAATTCAGGACTCCCCTGGCTCAATTTGTTTTACAAATGTGATAGAATCAGGATCAGGAATTGTTTTTACATCTCATTTGGTGGCAGGCAGCTATTGTTGTGTAACTGAAAATCTTAATGAGAATTAAACTATCCTGCATCAACCAATCTGTTTGATAATAGAATTTTTTAGATAGACTGTTTCTTATAAAGAACCTTTCCACTTGAAGTACTTTTTTCTACTGTTTTTGTACTTAAGTGCTTTCTATGTAGCATTCACACTTATCATATCGGTGAGTAACTTGGGGTTCAGTATCCCAAGAATCCTTTGGCATGCAGATTATAACAGCCAGGGATTGAACCACCAACCTTCTGATTAGTGGATGACCTGCTCTACCTCCAGAGCCCTGTTAGATATGCATTTCTAAATACAAGTTCACCCTGTCTTTTGTTCTTGTTTAAAAAAAAATCCTAAATTGGATTTCTTGTTAATTAGTGTGAATGCTGATAAGTATTGACAGTATTGTTATTCAAATCTTTATTATTATACTATTTTATTATTATTAGTGTGAATGCTGAAAAGCATTCACAGCATTGTTATTCAAATCTTTATTAGTGTGAATGCTGAAAAGCATTTATTTTTGTCAATACGACTTGTAGTATTTTCTTGGGAAGCATTTGTTTCACAATGACTTTTCTGTTTATTTAAACCTTTAGGACCTACCATAGAACCAAGTCCACTAGAGTTATATTTATATTTTTACATGCTGTAGTGCCATTTTTGGGAGCATTTCAAGTTGCTGTACATCAGTATAGCTGTTATAGCCCAAAATTAGGTAATATGTGTGCATTAAGTCTATAATAACTACATAAATTGCAAAAAAGTACAATACACTACAAAAAATTGAAAATCTTTTTTTTTTTTTTACATATATTTCTAGTTAGAGAAATTTAAGAAGTTTGTAAATACAAAAAAGTTGCACAAAATAGTTTCTAACAACAGGAAATTTATTTTGAGTGTCTTCACACCAATTTTTTATATACTGCTAGAAAAATGAAAATAAATATCATAATGCAAATTTGCAAAAATACAGCATGTACATCAAAATAAACTATTTTCAGCAGTGCAATTTGAGTTCTAAGCATCCCAGAAACTATTCAGAAAAGTATGAAGTCAAACATGACTTTTAAAAACACCAGTACAGGCTTATAAGGGCTCCGAAGGTAAAAAAACAACAACAACAAACTCCGACCGGTTTTAAAGGGTTAAAGCAGCAGCAGAGAGGTGTGTGTGTGTGTGCGTGTGTGTGTGTGTGTGTGTGTGTGTGTGTGTGTGTGTGTGTGTGGTGCCACTGGATGGTGTCACTATAGCAACCAGGCTCACACCTGCCTGCTTAATGAGCTCTGTCTGTCACATAACTGACCCCATATATATCTTTGCTATTTAGCGTTAACTCTGTTACAGCCAAAGCTGAATTGGGATATTATGTAAATCTACACATAAAGCTTCCATAAGTCACTCAAAGGGTACATGGATCTTAAGTGTATTAAAAGTAAATTTCACTCAAAACCAAAATGAGTCTTGTAGTGGCAGAAAAGCTTGGAGATTACCAAAGTAATTAGATTCTGTTTCAACTTCATTTTCTTAGAAGTGTTTCAAGATTAATCTAGAAATGTTGACTTAATTCTTAAAATTAAAGATGACAATAAAAGATATCCAAGATGAAAGTCAAGATACTATTTCGACTTTAATCTCAAAATTTCCAATTAATTCTCCAAAATAGTATTTCAATGAGAAATTCAACATACAAATTTGAGAATAAACTTGAAATACTATTTTGAGATTAAATTCAACTTAAATTCAAATTTAGCTTTTTTCTCAAAATAACATTTTAAAATTTGTCTTGAAATTTTGATTTCATTCTAAAAATAATAATAAAATAAATTCCCCTCTCGACTTCCAGGCCATACTTGGCACAGATGTTCCTGTATACTATGCTGGCCACTTGGATATGGCGTCCCATGTATGCCCTGCCTGTCAGCATCTTGCATCCTGCTGTTATGTGCTGGATTAGCTCAGGGGCATCTTTACACAGTCTGCACCTGGGGCCTTGCCTAGTGTGATAGACCCCAGCCTCTATGGATTTTGTGCTCAGAGCTTGTTGCTGTGCTTCCAATATCCTTTGTGCTGACTTTAAGTCCAGCTTTATCCAGCCACTGGTAGGATTTCTGGATGTCAGTCACCTCCTCTATCTGCCGGTGGTACATGCTCTGCAGGGGCCTATCCTCCCATGATGGTTCCTCCTCTTCCTCCTTCCTTGTTTTTACTGTTTAGCTGGCACCTCGGGACTTGCCTGACTCTCTGCATTTGAAGCTTTCCTAGCAGCCTCTCCATGGTTCTCTCTATCTATCTCTCTATCTCTCTCTCTATCTCTCTATCTATGTAATTTGAACAATATTGTCAAATGTCAAACGTAATATTAACCGACTCCGTCCCTTCCTTACTCCCCATGCTGCTGCCATCCTTGTCCTTAGTCTTATTCATCTTACTGTTCCGTCCTCACACCTTATTACTATGGGGAACAGAGCTTTCAGTCGCTCTGCTTCCCGGCTCTGGAACTCTCTTCCTCCTGCACTAAGAAATATTGACTCCCTTTCTATTTTAAGACACAGCTCAAAACACATCTGTTTAAACTGGCTTATTCGCTTTAATGCTAATTTTATCTGTTGTCAAGCTCTGTTTTGTAATTTTAACTTATTTTATGTATTTTATGACAACTGTTCCTTTTATTAATTTTGTTTTTTGTAAGGTGACCTTGGTTTTTTGAAAGGCGCCCTCAAATAAAATGCATTATTATTATTATTATTATTATTATTATTATTATTAAATGTATTAATAACAACAACAACAATTAACCTTTAATAAAAAATATTATTATTGTTCGTGGACCTAACAGCCCCTCGCCAATCTTTTATCGAACTGAGGGGCTGAGGCCGAGTCACACCGAACCCTCTTGTTCGATATTTTAACAATAATTTCCGTAAAACCCTTAAACGCATCACTAGTGCGCTGAAGGAAACGCCCTTTGGGTGGGCTTACAAAATGTTTCTCCGTTTTGCGACTTTAACAGCGTACCGGCGCGTATTAACTTTGTAACCTTCTTCTACTACCCATGTATTTATGTAGGGTAGGTGTAATATGAAGTCTATATACTAAAAGAGGTACAAATGAACCCCAAACGCAGGGTGCTTTGTGCCTAACTGTTTATTCGAGACTCGGAATCTCTGAATCCCTGCACATCATCATGATCTTATTGCTGCTTCTAGTTGCCAGTCTTGGTGTTGGTAAGTAAGGAAGCTCATTTCCACGTTAGTAAAGCAGCTTTAATAATGCTGAAGTCTGGGACTCAGCATCAGTGCTCAGGATCACCCTTTATTATTGTATTTAAGTGCAATTTTCTTAACTCTGATAACACGGTATAATTATGAACATGTCAATGTAAATATGCCAGAATTAGCAAAAGTAATTTGCAATAACAACATACATTAATAATTTTTCTCTCCTCTCCAGGCCTTGAAAATGTTGAAAATTATGAAGTGGAGTATGGAAACAGATTCAGGATGAGGGTGTCAAGAAGGGTTCACTTAATCCCCAAGAACAAATCAGAAGGGACGATCTTGTGGGAACGTGACGAAGATCAGCCCAAAGAGGGCAGTAGATGGAAGATGACTGAGACCTTATATACCATCAGTTCTTTAGCCCAAAAAGACAGTGGCCGCTACATATTCAAAGACAACTATGGGGAATTGATGCATGCGAAGATCATTGACGTAAAAGGTGTGGATCTTTTTAGTCCTTGATTTATCTAATGTTTTTTTTCTTTTTCTACAGGTGTGCTAAACTTTTACCACAAGCCTATAGTTAGATTGACCTACAAATCAATGAGAGCGTAACACTACTGTAACAGCACATTTAAAGTCTCTAAAGCCAAACTGCGGTATATAACAAATATGCATTTAGTTAAGTCATATAGCTCTATACTCTGTAAACTGGATTTTATAAAGTCCACCAGAGCAATGCAAATCTAAAGCTCAGTAAAGGACATATGGGTTGGTTCGTTTTAAGCCTTTTTAAAAGGACAGGTTCTGGTTTTATGGAGATTCTCACAGCTCATCTTCAGAAGCATCATACACGACAGTAACTTAATTTTCCTTAAATCGGACACAAAACCCCCAAAAAAACTTACACCACGAACCAAGACAAAGTTGAACACATCATATACTTAAAAACCCCGTCCACTGCAGGGGAAATCACCATGTGCAACTGAGGGGGAAACGTTGATAAAAGTCCTATAGACACCCTACAATGAGTTGAAATATTAACTTGTTATTTATTTCTCCATATGTAATTTTTGTCATTTGTATTGTGTCACTTTGTATGTCCCTCACGATTTCCCGTCATCAACCCCTCCCCTAGAGCTGCCCCTGCTTCCTACAGATTCCTCATGCATTAGTGCATTAACTTAAAAATCACTTTAATATTTTCTTTATCAGAGGTCACAAAGAGCTATACCCTGGAGACTAATCAAGTCCTGAACATCACTTTTGATCTGGAACCGCACTCCTGCAACATTTACTTCTTCCCTGGCGAAAACAGTAAGACTGCGATAGTCCTTAAGGGCAGACTGCAGCATGATTTGAAACAAGTGGATTGCGTGGGGTTTGAGCTTTTAAAGCCATGTGGGATTGTACACAAGGCCATCCAAAAGACATGCAGTGGACGGTTTGAAGTCAGAGATGATAATGATGACAAAGCCTTGGTAGTTTTCCTGGAAATGGAAGGTAAATAAACTAAGATCATTTTCATTATACAGTATAGTTTGCTTTGGGCTGATTAACAGACTTTGTTTCAGAGCCACAGTTCAGTCAGGCTTACCTCGGTATTGGTGGTGGTGCGTTGTTCTTCACACTGTGCTGGTGTTGCTGCAAGTACTGCTGTTGTGGTGAGAGATCCTCAGCAAAGGAGAACTCAGAAGCAGCTGCAGAGAATGATAGCGAGCCTGCTGTGTATTACCATGAGGTGAACATGATCTGCTATTTTTTTGCTTTTTGTGTATTTATTTTTTTTAGTTGTGTTTATATTGTCTGTTTAAATCGAACTGCAGTTTGAGCCTGTGGGTCCGGGATCAAACCAGCACTGTGAACTCTCTAATCCACCCAACACTGATGAGGCTCCTGATGCTCCAGTTGACCTGCTGGTTAGTGTATGAACTCAACTCCTGAGCCATTTTTATTCTCCTCTCTTTCCTGCTATTAATGTGTGTTGTTGAACTCTGCAGATACACAGTTCTGCTGCTACGGATTCTCCACCTGCTTATTGTGAGGTGAGACCTAAGTGCATGTTCAATGCAGTTTTGAAACTTCTTTAAACTTAGAAACGAGACTTGGTTTAAAGGCTAAATGTGCAGTGACACGTCTGTCTTTTTCCTCCAGGTTACACCGCCGGCGAAGCAGGAAGAGGCTCCAACCATCACTCCCACCTCCGACCCTGAGCCACGGTTTGAATTGAAGGGGACAATTTTCAATTCTGGTCCGCCACTCAGCTCAGCCTCAACGTACTGTGATGTTTATACCTCAGAGAAATTCATCTTCTTCTAAAAGTCTTGATTTTGAACTGTGTTCTTTAGTACGGTGACGAAGGGATAATTTGACATTTCAGGGAATAGGCTTGCCTGACATCTTTGAGCCAAGAAAAAAAATGTTTTGTAACCACTGGTACATTTACAAATTTATGTTTCTACAGATAGTTTTTTATGGATAAAAAAAACCTTAGAACCAAAAACATTTTGAAGCTTGTGTCTTCACTGCTGCCTGCTGTAGTTCCATATTTATCAAGGAGAAAGAAAATATGTATTTTCGGATTTTCCTCTGTCTTTTTGTTTTTTATGTTGTGATTTTTAAGGGATACGGCACATTAATTAACACTACTGTAAATACATTTTTCTGTTCTCTATAGTTCTGTCAGGAATACGTTATGCATTACAGACCACTGTGAATGTGATATTTTCAGGGAAGATATATGCAGTAGGCACGTTGCAAAAACTGAGGTTTTACAGTTAAATGTGGAATCTGAGTCATATTAACTTAAATAAGGGAACTGTTTTTAGCTCCTGAGAAAGATGCATTCACAGTTTGTATGAAATGTGAGACTGCTAATGAAGACGCTTATTTTAGACTTTTTTGTTATTGTTGCTTGTATGAAGAGTTCATATCTTAGTATTTAATCATATCTTGTACACAAAAAGCAAACTTAGAAATGCAAGGGCCATCAATATGGAAATATTTCTATGCTTTACCAAAGACCTACCCTCCTGACATGTGGTTTATGTTTTGTTTTTATATATTTGATGTATTTGTGTCCATATGTGGGAACTTTTGATCTGTTACATTTAGTTACAAGTGCAATACCCCTTCATCCTGTGAAAGTACTGTCGATTGTGTGTATTGTGTGTATGTTATTTAAGCACTTTCTGAGAAGACTATATGCTGTAAAACCTTTTTAAAAACCCTTATGGACATATCAGCATGTATTTAGACATCTGTTACATTAAAGCTAGCATTATCCTACCTCTACAACTTGTTTGGTATTTGCATTTGTTCCCCTGCACAGTTTACCTTCACTAATACTTAAAGCACCTCCAACAGTGTCACTAGAGAGCCAAAAGCCCATCCAAGCACATAAATTCCTTTCTGCCATAGCAGCTGGTTCACAGAAGACAGGAAGCAGAGCAGGACTCAAACTACAACTGAGGCTTTTCTGTCTTGAGAAGAAAAACAACAGAACCTCAGACCTGTCTGACACGCACAACAAGTAGTCCTGTGTAGAGACATTTAAAAAGGTTTATCAGCTCATGCTTTAAGAACTGGAGTATGTGTTCAAACTAACTTTGTAATAGCAGAAGAAACACACAAAATAAAACTCTAAGCACTAAAACCTCGTGTGACTCATTTAATTTCTTAAAGTTACTTAAAATTAATATGTTTTTGTTTAGCCTTTTCCCACAATAATTGGCAATCTCTGTGTAGGTTATATCAGAGACGTGGGAATCCTATAAAGGCTATAGTATGTATGCTATTGTGTAACAAAAATGTGAAAATATCCACTTCCATTCTTTCACAGCTTGAGTTAGGGTTTGTTTTGCTTTTTAAGTTTTTGGGGAAGTGTAACTAGAAGATTTTCTTTTAAGTAACTAAGAAAAGTTTGGAAGGAGTTGCAAAATCTGCATTTATCTGTGTTTTGGACACCTGGTGAACATATGCCCAATATTTAACGCTCTCTAAATTCTGTTAAGGGAAACAGCTGGCTCTTTAGGTGCTCTAAAGTGTTCATAAGCTAGCTGCTGAATCGGTTTGCCATTTCTGTATAATTAAGTGAAGTTGTGGCCTGGGAAATCCAAATGCATAAAAAGGGTTGCAGAGCTGTGAGAGGAAGAGCTGGTGTCTAATTCTTGCTTTATCCTTTTAATCTTTTAAAAGAAATTCATTTTAGATACATTTAGCTGCAACACTCTATCAGTTTCCTCCTTTTTTCACTAATGTGGTGAGAAAAAAAAGGTTGATTTCACAATAGAATTGTATCTGGTCTGCTTGGCACTCCACCAAAGAACAGCGTAGGAGGATTTTGACTATTGATGGTGAAGGGGAGCAAGCAGAAGTGATAATTTTGGCACTGAGGTCAGGTTGCTCCATTCCCTTGATGTGACAGTGGGGGTGGAGATTGGTGGTAAGAACCCAAAGGATTAAAAAGCTTCCAGATGACAGAGCCGTTGGGACCCAGCCTGGCAGATGGGAGTGAAGAGGCATGGCTGTAGCTAATTGAACATAAGTCATCAAATATAAGATGTGTTGCTTGATGCTTGTGCTTATGAAGCCTAATCTAAGATGCCATCAGTGCATGGAAGGTTCTCAATCAGGATAGCTGCATGATTACGCTGGGTTACGCTGGTCTGGCAGTTGGTCAACCACTTCAGCCCAGACAAAAATATCAGTTGGATTGGCTGCTGTAATGGACTTTCCCTTAGTGATACCAGAAGGTCAAAGATTGTACTTTTGCATCTCAATGGTTCACCATTCATCATTCTTTGATGGTTGACCCCCAGGAATGTGTACCAAAGGAACAGAATACGTTGCTTTTTTGCACAGTGCTTGCAAAGGAAACAACATTTTCATTTAGCTCAGTTGTCACTGTGGAAACTGTGGTCATGGTAAGCAGCTGGCTGAAATGCACACAGAGTTTGCATGACTGAAGCTTTTCTCTTTGAACTGAAAATTTTGTAAAATATTTTATTGTGTTTGAAATGGTGCAACAGACAGGGCAGAAAAGGACTGTTATGATCTCATTTATGGAATTATTTCCTGTATGCACAGTCATTTTTTTCTTGTGTAGCCTTTCAATACATTTTGTTTGTCATAGTAAACAAGTTTCATGTGGCTTGATTGCAGACGAAAAGAACATTTTTGATTAAAAATCCCAGAGATTACTTTATTACCCATATCTCACACAAACAGGCTGACAGAAATCAGTTACTATTTTTCTTAACTTGCATTGCCATCACCTTTGTCCATCTTAACTCCTGTCTGCCTTTTCTCATCACTACTCCTTTTTCTTACTCTCTACTGCGTTCACTCGGCCCTCCAGGCGCCTCAGTCGATCCTCCACAACAAAAGACTTTTCAGAGCTCGAAGTGAGCAGCGTCAAAAAGACGCATACCAGCACTAAGCCAGCCAGTCGAACTGCCGTGGTGTCTGCGGACGCTTGCTTATCAGTCACTATCAGTCCAAAAAACCAGAGTCCCAAGACAGTTTTGATAATCCAGAAGACCTGCTTTATCGCACCAATCAGCAGACGCAGAACGATGGACAGCAACCAGTAGCCAATGAGGGCCACCAGACCCCACTGGGCGACGGCCGTCACACCCTCTGGAGTGAAGTGGGGCAGTTTCAGTGTAGCTGTGGAGGGAGGAAATCCAGCTTAGCCGTGTTGTTAAAAAGAATAAAGCTTGAAAATACTTTCTGTTACACAGGAAGCAACAAGAGCAAACACTTACAATTAAAAAGGAGTGGCTTACAAATTGCCCGGAGGGAGAGGCAAGTCTGCATATTTTCACTTGCATTTTTTATTGCCATGGATTCAACTTTACGTGAGCACACACACACACACACACACACACACACACACACACACACACACACACACACACACACACACACACACACACACACACACACAAACAGACACACACATAGGGGCTCATCCTGCTACCCACCATCAAATCCAGTGACTCTGAGGATCTCTGTGACGTAAACAGCGATGACATTCAGGCCGCTGGCAGCTCCTTCGGCCAGGAATCGGATCACCATCTCAAAAAACTGGAGTGGTGTGCAAGGAGGGTGGAGACATGCTTTACATTTGTTATTACACAAGGCCACAATTAAGTAACATGGCATACTGGCCAGACTGAAAACCATGCAGAGAGACGACAGAAGACAATGTGCAGGCAGTGTGATTCATAATGCTGACAGGAGCAGCTGGTACAAACTCACTGATCGCATTCAGCTGGGAACTTTAATAGCCCTTATGAGCGGCATCTTAAGATAGAAGATGTGCCGACTTGGACAAACAGCTGTGCGTGCTGGTGACAGCTGGACAGCACCCCTCTCTATTCCTGTGCACCCTCCACCCCCGACTCACAAAACAACACACACACAGACACAGTACTGCAAGGTCAAGGGGAGCCCAGCGAGTTGGACGCATATCTAATCTGCACCTGTTGCACTACACAAGGCCACAAACTTAAGAACTTCATGCCAGTGTCTGTGTAACTCATAAACAGGTGTAATAACCTTCTATTGGTTTTAATTTCCAAAACTTTTAAAGCTTTCATAACTGTAAAATCGGGCTTATTTACTTATTACACTATTATACCAAAGATTTTGCTCTTTTACACTGATTTTACTGGGAACTATCAGCACAGCGTCCAGATCTTTTGTTTAGCTTAAATCCGAAGTTGCAGAAACAGGCTTTATTTTCAGTTTGACTGCATGCGGGAAGTTAACTCACACATTCAGACACACTAGGTGATTCATGGTGAACTACTAATGCACAATGACGTTTCCACACACACACACACAAAAGCTCACAAGTAAAGTGAGCCCTTACATGCAAATATCACTGTACTGAAACACACAGCTTCTCTACTCTCAGCGCTATATGGTGTAACACGACATGACACGACATGGGGCTAAACTGAACCAAGTGAGTGGGCTCTGTTTAAGGCACCATGTCAGGGCAGCACGATGGAAACACCCAGGAATGTTGCTTACCATGGCCAATGTACCGACGTTCTCCTGACCAAGCAATGACTCAAGAAACAACACTGCACTCTGAGGGAAAAGGGAGCCACCAGTAGTAGAAGGAGCAGGGAGGCGGAGATGAGCGTGTGGAAGAGTGCGAAGGGGTGAGGAGAAGACACAAAAATGAGGGCAGAGAAGATGATGGGGGATCAGGAAGGGAGATTATCAAGTTGAAGAGCACATGGAGGGGAATGCGTGTGTAGAGGGTGAAGTGATGGGTGGAGAAAGGTTAAAGAGAAAGGTTGGAGCTTTCAGAATTAGTAATCGGGTACAGTTAAGCACAGAGCGAGAATACTGAGAGAATAGTGAAGTTAGACCACCGCATTTTAACAATTCAAATCCACTTCCTGGTGCAAGGAGGAAAAGAGCGTTATCCCGCGGTGCACCTCCCCTCTTTACCTCAGCAGCTGATCGTATCACGCTGGTTCCCACTAACGACTCCGCGTACCGGTGGATCTCCTGGCAGGTTCCCGTGAAAACGGTACGCAGGGTAACCACCGATGGGCTGTCCGCCTTGGCCTGCTCAGCCCGAGCTTCGGCTCCAGCCCAGGCCACCGTCAAGCCGAGAGCCAACACACAGATAGTAAGAAAAACCCGAGCCATGGCACATCCACTGCGCTCTCAGCCCAGACGCACGGAGTCACTGAAAGGAGGTTTGAGAACAATGTGTGGAAAATGTGCCAAGTGAACGCGCACAGGTTCACGCTGCAGCTCAGAGCAGGTTGAGCAGCTCGTGTTCAGTGACTCAGACAGAAAATCACAGACTTAAAAATGGCTTCTGTTGGGAGCATTCGCTGACTGCACACCGAGTTTTAAATCAACATGTAGCACCAACAGGCAGAAGGACAGGCAGTAAGGCGCACGCTTTTAAAAATAATAAGACATTCAAGTGTAAAATTTGAAATTCAGATAAAACACAGGTTTAAAAATCCTTTCGGTTTCAGGAGGATATTATTACTATTGGTGTTTAATTATAAACTCTGGCTGCACTGCAAAAAATATCCAATCCTGGAACTCTGCGCTCCCCAAGGACGCTCCAGCTATATTTGGTAAGAAACCGTTAAAGGCTTAGATCCAGCAGCGATAGAGATATGAGATCATCAGTCAAAACGTAACGGAAAGTTACAGTTAAAAACAACAACAAAAAAACTCCCGCAGTGTATGAATCCAAAAGTGGTTTGTTTCCTGGGCAGATCTGCAAGAAAACGACCGAAACTCTGAGTGTGAGCTGGCCACGAGTCTCCTAAAGCCTCTTATTTCAGCTCTGAGCCCCACAGCGATCGAGGTTGGTGCTCCTTTGTCTCTGAACTTGCATCAAAATGCACTTCTGTGATGGATTATGTTGCATAACATTTAAAGAGTGAGAGAGCGAGAGAGAAAAAGCCCTTCTTGCCACCGTTCCCGTTCGGCACTCCCTTCCTTCCAGCGTTTCTAACGACCGTTTCCAGCGTGCAAACACGTCTGGGGCTTCGGGGAGGAGGAGCAGAGGGAGGAAAGAGCTCTGCTGAGCGGGGATAAACAGAGATTTGCACACTGGGACTTGTATTTTAATGCTGCAGGATCAAACGTTAAGACTTCACATGGTTTTAATAATAAAAAAACGAAGAAGAAGCGGAACAGTTTTCATGTAATTTTAATAACTAGCAGAACAGCAATTATACAGCACCAAGTCAGCTTGTTTCAGGGCAGCACTGAGCAAAAACAGGCAAATAAAAAAAAAAGAAAACGGCATTCACAGTGTACATACACACCAACATCCACAGCACTGCTGTTTCTCTGATAACTGGTTTAATGGGCTGCTTTCAAATGAGTGCACACAAACAAGCCTCTGTCTGCACCAGCATTAAAAAAAGAAAGTTAATTAGTGGACACTGGATGAGAGAAGCTTCGGTTATTGTTAAAATAAAACAACAACAACAACAAAAATCTTCAAAGCATCACTGCGGCCCACACAAAGCTGAAATCATCGACTGTCTCCTCACCAACAATCTCTTGCACATCAGAGTGTAAGGGAAGTACATAATTGGAGGAGGGGGCACGTGAGTGCCGTGCTGAGCCTTTTCCCCAGGCAGTGTCTCTACTCCAGCTCATCTCGCTGACCCGCTTCCTCACGAGTTTAGCTGCGTGGCTTTTAGCCGATGTAGATGCGATGGAAGTCGTTGGCCCCGAAGGCCGCGTTGCATTTGGGGCACTTCCTCTGGCGTGTGTCGTAGCGCGTCTTAACGCACTCGAAGCAGAAGACGTGGAAGCACTTTGTCAGCACAGCATCCTTCACCCGGGAGTTGCAGCACGGACACGTAAGACGTGCCTGTAGAGAGAGAGAGAGACAAGGAACGGTTTGAACAATACACTGAAAAAAACATTGTTTTTCTCGACTGAATGGTTCCTAATGAGTGGAAGTGAATATCTAGGGCAGGAGTGAAGCCCTCAAACCAGACTTAACACTCAACCACTCTCTTAGAAGAACAGAAATCCTGTAAAGCAGGTGTGTATCACTAAAGACTCAGATCATAATTATATGTACTGCCTCTGGGGATAAATCTGGACAAATGTGATCACAGGCCTATAGGAATCTGAAATTTGAGCAAGTCTGTTTTCTAACAGATCCACTGAATTCCAGTTGTTCTATTCTGTCCTCATAAAGACTCTGATCACACTCCCAAAAACACACTCAGCTATAACACCTGTCAGTGTATTTGTTTATGGATTTTGCTTGCAGCCATGAGACATTACTTATGTGTAACAGGAACTGCCTGTATTTTTTCCCCACAGTTGGTGAGACTGTAGTTTGACCTCAGATGTTTTTCAGCATTAGAATCATAAAGTTATCAATGGTCATCAGATCAGAGCTAAAGGAGAAACTCTGCCACAAGGTTAGCCTCATTTTGTTTTTATAGTAAATAGGAAGTTATAGCTAGCAACCTGTGAGCTCAGATTAGCACAAAGACTGAACACATGGGGAACAGAAGCACAGGAGTTTATGTTGCTGTGCTTTATCTTGGTTGAGACTGGTAACTTCCCAGAGTGTCTAAAAGACATAACCTCCTGCGAATGCTGCAATTTCTACACTAAAGATGCAATACACACATCACTGAGCTTTAAGTGTTCTGGCAGACTCATCGGATCACCTTCGTTGAGAGCCAGGCTAGTCTGCCGCAGGACTTTATGCCAAGCTGAGGGTCTGACCTTATAATCATTTATTTCTTCATTTAGAATATCGTCTCCATTGCTGATTTTCTCGGCAGGCTTCTTGGCCTTCTCAATCTTTCTCCTCAGTTTGGAAATGTCCTCCTGAAAAAAAACACAATGGGGAGATGTAACAGCTGTAAGTGACAGGAGACACTCCCTATATTTTGGGCTCATCTAACAACAGACTTTATGACTATAATAGTCTTATAGCCCTTTTGTACTGACTTGACTCGACTTTTCAGGGGTTTCCATTAGGTCATTTTAAATATCTGCTCTGCTGGGTTCCAAGCAATCTAAGACGATCCAAAAATGTGACATCAACAGACTGCATGCTGCTGATTGGCCAGTCAGTGGCGTCACTTAAAGAGTCATGAGAGCAACTCTTTCAAAAAACACCATGTTCAAACCACCGGGTGCAGATGTTTACCCTTGATTTAGCAGCAGGTATACCCTCGCTTCGACGTCCTTCTCTGTTGTGCCGCTTTTTGTCGCAGCTGCGTTGCTATAACAACTCCAGGCACCTTAAGGTGCTACTCGATCGCAATGGAAAACGATCAAAGCCGAGCCGAGTCCCATAGAGTAGAGTAAGTACTCGTGGAAAAGAGACTATTAAGTGGCATTAACAGTCATGTGAGAAGTTTTCACCGTTTCATTGGAGGGGGAAACATAATGGAAATATTGGAATTATAGAGGAAACAAATCCAATTAGGGATTAGAAAATATGTTGTGTATTTTGAGAAAAAGTCATCTCGAAAGTCTTATGACAGAAAATTAAATTGTTTTAAATCCAGTTTAGATTTATGGTACAATCTGATACAGGAGAGCTGTGGAGGATCAACATGTAGGGCTGTTTTCAGCAGTATAGTTAAAATTGCTTTAAAGTCTGTAATCCCAGTGCATATGATTATGTGACGGCATTTCAAACTGCCGTGTTTACTGAAACTTGGTGATTTGCGTACCTGTGCTCGTCGCGCATTGAAGGACTCCTTTTCCCTGGAGATGCTGTTCTCAACGACCTCCTCTCTGACCAGCTTGAGCCTCTGCTGAACCTGCTCCAGCTGAGTTCGCACCTCCTCCGAAAGCAAAGCCGACTCCTGAGCCTGAAGGAGGATGAGAGCTGTCAGTGGGGAAATTCTAATCCCATGCACTCCACTGTGCACACACAGTACAGCATGTGAAAGTGATTTTAGTTATTATTTACTTTAACTATGTACATCTAAATAGCATTAAGGAAGCTTAAATTCCTTAATAGGAGCTCATTTTGTAGCTCTGATTCTGCCCTCTTAGGGAAATTTGATTTACAGCATAGTCACAGGGCATTTTATCACATTATTTAAGCTTTACATATGATCAAGCACAATGTAAAGGCACTTTCTAGTGAGCTGAACCGGCTCTCCAGTGAAAGATGTATTGTTAGAAGCCTGCAGCTAAAAATCAATAGACAAGATTTGACTGCTCACAACAGTTTAGGAAGAAATCAAGCATTGGTGTGTTCTCCTTCTCCCCGTTACGTAGGAGGGCAACGCCTACATCAGTATCATCTGAGTGCTCGATAACATTTAGGATGAGCTGGTATATGAAATAAACAATAAAGATCATAAAATTTCCAGGGGGCAAATGTGCGCGGGGGTTCGTCAGGAAGCGATATGCCAGTTTTGATGTCAGCAGTGCCTCCACTCTCCAGCACACTGAGCAGATAAACCACAGAGGGTCTATAAGGTGCTGATTGTTGATCCATTTAAACACTGTGCAACTGTTGTTTGTTAAAAGTTGTTTCGCTGTAAGGCTCTAGGATTTTTTGGCACATCTTGAGAAGGTACCAAGGCAACATAACAATCTCAAAAACTGACTGCTCAGCTCAACAGGCTGGGCCTCCGATGGACTTCTGTTTCCTTCGAGGTCAGGTCAGACGAAAAGGCATCACAGTGAGTAGCCATTCGGAGCGGTTGCCATCCCTGGACAAGCAGGTTTTCTCCTGCCCTTCACCTCGGCTTTTATCCCCTTCATACGGAACAATATGTTACCTTGCGTTTATTCATGTCCAGGGCTTGTGTTCGAAGTGCCAGCTCCCTCTCAGCAGTGTTGATGGTGCCCTGCAGGAGGCGCTCCTTCTCCTCAAGCTTCCTCACCACCTGCAGCTGGGCATCGACCTGTAAGGTACAGCGCAAACAACGATTTCAAGAAATCCCTTTTATTTAAAAAAGAAAAAAAAAGAAAAAAAAGAACAAAGCAGGAAACTGTTCAGCAGAAAATGTTTTACCATGTTTGTTACAAACCACTATGATGCACAGTGCATTAAAAGAAAGTAATTAACTATATTCAATTACTAATTAGCAATTAATCTATGCGTGGTGGGGGGCGCACATGGGTGCTGCAGTCGCCTTGTGCTTCACCTGAGTTTTTAAAGTAAGTAGCTGGTCGGCGAGCTCCTCCTTCTCCTCTTTCAGCAGCTTGTGGATCTGGTTGGACTTGATTCGCTCGCTCATCAGCTTGAAGTTGGCGTCGTCTTTTTCTCTGAGCTGCTGCATCAGGCGGATGTTCTGTTCCTGCATGTCCTCAAAAGCCTGGCCCGTCACGTCCATCTCGCTCAGCAGAGCGTCTTCCTCCTACAGGAGGAGGCGAGAGTGTTGGAAGAAAAGAACCAGGCAGAGGTATTTAAGAGTAAAAACTAAATTATGAGGTCCCGCACCTGTTTAGCTATGGACAGCTTCTTGTTGAGGATGTCGATCTGCTCCTCCACAGAACGGATCTTCCTCAGAGCCTCTTCATCAGCCATTTTCTTGCCTTCCTTCCTCTCCCTCTCCTCCAGCTCTCTCAGCCTCTGCCGCAGCTCCTCTGCCTGAAACCAGGACATTTATACGGGAAGCCCAAAGCACATTACTACCTGCTTCCATCCATCCATGTAAAAAAAATACATAAAAATCAAGCCAGAAACGTCTTAGTGGACCAAACAGATTCACTTCCACTACTTTGCCGATCATGTTAACAAAACGCCTGCATTGTGCAGCGCTGATCACCTCAGACTTGGTCTTCTTCTCTGCAGCCATGAGCTGGACCTTGTCCCTCTGCTCCTTGGGTGCTGAGCGGTACATGTCCAACAGCAGCTTCATCTCCCGCTGGGACTCCTGGGCTTTCCTGCACAACCACAGTGAGAATATTTAACAAAACTATCACCTAAACGAACACACAACACACAGTTAAAGGAGTTTCTCAAGCTATGCTAGCTCCATATACAACAAAAAGACCGTTCCCCCATGTTTTACATGTCAACATTCTTTGTTTACCTGCTGTATAATGAAGAGCTCATCATTTAGTGAGTGCTACTGCTGTTGATTCAAAGAATCACATGACGTTTGCAGCCTGAAGCTGACCCGCAGAACAAAAGATCCACAACAACAATGAAAGTAAACATGTTTCCACTGTACTCTGACAACTGTGACATATGAAGCATATATATAATACTATAATATGAAAATATGAACACAAAGGTGTAACACTGAAATCAAGCCCTCCAAAATCAGATTGAGGAAACAAAAAATATGATAATGGGCTGTTTGAGTACTTACAGTTTACAATATTTTTCCAGCTTCCAAATTCTTGGTCATATGTCTCTTTATAATGTATAATTTTAATTTATGTGTGTGCAAAAAAAAAGAAAAGCAGAAAAAATCCTGCATGGATGAATAATCTCTGACACAGCTTAAAATAAATAAATAAAAATCACTAATGTATCTTACTTGAGTTCTGTGCGAACGATCTTCAGCTGCTCCATCTCCTTCCTCTTTGACCCTCCAACCATAGAGAGACGCTCCCCGGCCAACTCCTCTGCCTGGCTGCTGCTCCCTGGTTTCTCCTTCTCTTCCTTTATCATGCTGCTGCTACTGCTGCTGCTGCTCCCGCTGCTCCGGGTCGGCCTCTCCCTCTCCTTTTCCCTCTCTCTCTCTTTTTCCTCCTTCTTTATAATGTCCTTCTCTTTCTTTTCTTCCTTCTCTTTCTTCTCCTCCTTCTCCTCTTCCTTTATAGTTGCCTCGAGCTCTATACCAGACTCTGTTTTCACTGAGGCACCTGTAGAAAGACGATGCGAGAAAGCCATGGAGGAATTGTAAACTGGGACAGGCTAATTAGCGAAAAAATAAAAAGCTATCTAAAATAAAGCTACATAAAATGAGATCAGTTTTAGAATTAGTTAGCTAAGCTGGGAGTTACCTGTGCTGCTGGGTGTGGAGGAGCCGTTGTCAGGCTCCGTCTTGACCACAGGTTCCCCAGAAACAGCTAGCGTTGATGGAGAAGTCATATCCTCCTTCACATCCATCTCTGTGCTGGACTGAGATTGGAGGGGGGCGTTGCCCTTTGAAGCGCGAACCTATGAGGGTAACAGATTGTGCCATCATGTTCTGCTTCACTTCACCCAGAAGATGTGACTGTGAAAGCACGCCATCATTGTTTCATTTCTCTTCTTGCCTCCATCTCACTTACCTGGTTGAGCTCAGCTTGCGCTTCTCTAAGTCTCAACTTGTATTTCACCACCTCTCCCTTCATCTGTTGGTTGTGAGTTTGCAACGTGCTGATCAGGTGTCGCATCTCCCTATTAATGGGACCTGAATGAAGTAAGAGGAAGTCAAGGGTGAAGGTTTTGGTTCAAATACAAATAATGCATCTCATTCACTTTTAATGTCAAAACTTCCATCAGTTACCTGCTTGCTCATTGGCAGCAAGAGTCTGCTCAAATTCGATGCGCAGCATCTCATACTCTTTCCTGACCTGCGCCAGTGTGTCCTCCAACTGAAACACCTCTGTGCGCACCTTCCTCTGCAGAGTCACCTCATCATTCTGCACACAGAGAAGATGAGAGTAAGACGAGGTGTGACGAAGACAAACGAAACCGCCCAAACACACAACCTACCTCCATGTGCTCGAGCTGTCGTAGCCGTGCCGTCCTCGTGGTGTTGAGTCGAGCGCGTGTCTCATCTAACTGAGCCTTGAGGATCAGAGACTCGTTGTAGAGCACAGAAAACTGTGACTGCAGACAGCGATACTCTGCGGTTTCTTTCACCAAGCTTTCAGCTCGGTTCAGCAGCTCCGTCTGAGCAAAACAGAGGTAATGAGAAAAGTCAACAAAACGGAGAGAAAAATATTAGCTGATGAATAATTTCCATCACATTTTTGAGGTTCATCAGAAAGACTCTGGTGTAAAAACTGACTTCATTTCTGTTACACTCATGTGAATCCACTCATTTTTAATTAGCTTCAAGTAAAAAGCATTTTTACACAATGGTAAATTAGCAGTTTGGTTGTTTGGTTTCATGAAAGTGGACTTTAAAAGTGCTCATGAATCACAAGCAACTAAAACAAATGTCAAAGCAATGCTGCGTTCAGTGTGAGCACCTTCATGCTGCCGTTCTCCTGCTGAACATTTTGCAGGTCTTGCTCGAGCTTCTGCAGCTCGATGAGACGATTTTCCGCCAGCTCTCTGTTCTCCTCCAGCTCACTGTTCATCTCCTCAAACTGTGTCAAGGAAAAGTACAAAAATGCTCACGCTATAGTTTTTTTGCTGTCCAAAAAGCTGCTCTTTAACTTTAAAAGGGAATCCTACCTTTCTCTTGTTAATAGTGATGGTCCCACACACACTGCTGGCCTCTCCACACACTTTGTAGCCTTTGCTGTTTACCTGGAGTACACAGGAAGTGTTACAACATACAAATAATCTCCTGACATTTCCCTGCTTCTAATCAGCCTGCGCTATCCTCACCCTCTCCAGTATCTCGATCAAGTGTGCGTTCAGTCTGTTTTCCCGCCGGCGGATCTTCTCCATGTCCCACTGCAACTCCTCGATCAAAGCCTGCACCTCGCTGACACGCTGGTCGGCCTTGTTAGCCGCCCGTGCCAGAAGCCGGGACTAAGCGACACAGAAAAAACCCAAAGAATTAACTACTGAGAAAAAAAAATCAAGTCTTTATGACCAAATCATTCAAGAAGTTTATATTATCTTCAAAACAAGTGTTTAAAAAGTGTAAAAGTTAGTTGGATCTGAGGATTAATCCAGTTCAAGACGCAGTTCATACCTCGCTCGTCATGTGTGTGTACTTCTGTTTGAGGTCCTCCGTCAGCTGTTGAAGCCGCTCGTTTTCACTGGTCAGGAGAGTGTTCAGTTTGGATGCTACCACCCACAGACTGCCCCCTGGAATGAAAAGCAACAGCATCACATTTAAAGAAAACCTGATGCACGCACATTTAATCTCATTGTCTCACTGAAAAACTCTCTTCACAGAAAACGTCAAAACATTGAATCTCACCAGCTCCAGAGTCCAACTCAGCCTTGAGCTGAGCCACGGTGCTTTTCAGAGATTCATAGATCTCCAGCACACGGGTAGCCTGCTTCTGGCTAGACTCCACCCTCTCCTGAAGCTCTGCCTCCATCTCCTCACTGCTGCTGCTAGCCAGCGTGGCCAGGAAGGAGTTGTTTGTCTCTCCTTGGTGGCCTGGATGACAGCCACATAACAGATTCCGTTTTTGGGTTTTTTTAACGTCACTGCTTTCAAAGTGATGATTCGTTGGTAAGTTCTGTTCTTACCTCGGTCCTTGGCTCTCTCCTGGTTGGAGTCGCCATCGGGTTCTGGAGTTTCTGGCTTCAGGCTCCGCCCCTCACCCGTTGGAGATTTCTCAGGCTCACTGCTTGCTTGGTCGTAACGCCTGATGATCAGCCGAATGTTTTCATCAAACTGAAAGAGACCAAACAGCATAATAATTTGGAATTTTACATCTTCATACAGAAGATATTTGTTAATGATCATTTTTGACAGAGGGGTCACCTGGTTCCAGTATCTGTTCAGGATCAGAAGACTGGCATCATCTGTTGCTTGCCGGGTCTCCAATCTCTCAATTCGCTCTCGAAGTTCATCCTCAATCACCTGCACGCAACAAGATAACAGATCAAAAGCTTTTAGATTAACAAGACAAGAAACAAGTGCAGCTTCTACAGTCTGATGAGGTAGAAAACAACACCGGGGAATGAATTTACCTGTCTTTGATCGAGAGATTCTCCCAACTTTCTGTTCTTAGTCTGGAGAGCTTTGATGTCTTGTTCTTCCTAAAAAAGATTTGATTGAAACATGACTGCACAAAGAAGAAAACTTATCCACAATACGAGAAGACGGTTGCTAATAGATATATTAAGGGTAGAGTGGATAATAGATGAGGACTCACAGAGTTGGACACCCCTCCCAGTTTAATGACAGTCTCCACCGCGGTGCTCCCTCCGGCCGCGGCGCTGACTCCGGCACCTCCGTCCTCTCCTTCACGCTCCCTGCGCTTCTCTGGCGGCGCACCGGAGGACGAAGGGCCGCTGGGGTCGGCAGGACGCTTTTGCCCCGACATCGTCGGACTCCTGAAACAAATACAGGAATAAAAAAAATTCTCATTCTAACCGGAGGAAACTGTGTGTCTCAAATGAAAGTAACTGGGTAAACGACAAAGCCAGCTAGATCAAATGATATCAGGTAACTCTCTCAGTGCTTATTCTGATACTATATCGCCCAAAGAGATGGGAGGAGGAAAGAAACAAACCCAAATGACCTCGTAACATTTCAATTCACCAACAGTCTGATTAAATGAGTGACTGTAAGGTTAGGAGAACGTTAGCCATTTGCTAACGCCAGCTTTAAATGCCGATCAACTTCATTCTGATCCCGTACTTTGGTGCAACTACTCTGTAATACTGTCAACAACAGCTACAGCTAATAGAAACCTTACCGCTTTTAACGTTAAGACTTTTAAGCTAGTAACTGAATCTGTCTGTGGATGTTGATGTTGCGGCTCCCTGGCTCTCGGAAACGGAAGTTTCCACAGTCATGATGGATTAAAGCTAACTTGGCAGTGCGCCCCCTGCTGCCACGGAGGGCGCAAATTCACCAAAGGGACGCGTCCGGCTTCTTCTTCTTTCTCTTCTTTGTGCTTATTGGCGGATGGCAAACAACGAACTGGTGCATTGCCGCCACCAATTGGTATGGAGTGTGAACCGAATCCTCACTAAAGTATTCGATCCTATCATGCAAATTTTAATTAAAAATCGCCTGATAACTTTCTAAGTAAATCAATGAAATCCAATTTTATAAACCCATCGTCCTTTCTTTTTGCCATCTCTCCGTCATTTTCTGTTTTAATATATTTCTTATTTCTTTTTTTTTTCTTTCTTTTTTTTTTTTTTACCAAAGCTGATAATTAACTCCACTAATCTTTTTCCAGTGGCCTCATTTTCAGCATTATCTGCCACTTCATTTCCCCTGACATCATAACGTGCTGATATCCATAAAAAGTTCATTAATAGTCCCGTCATCCTTACTCTGTATAGTGTTTGTTGGATTTCTATTGGGATGTATGTATGTGTTGACCCAGGGTGAGATCTAAAACCTGCAGAGCACGGGCCCTCGAGGCCTGGAGCTTGACACCCCTGCTCTAGATTAACGCTGCTTGAGCTTTATGTTCAGGCTTCGTCTCCCTGCCCGTTTTTCCCCTGCACTAGCTTGTTCCGCCGCCTGCTCGCCTGCCTGTTCTTTTGGAGTTTGTCTTCCCGGATCTATGACGGAGATTTACCTCGCCTCTGGCTGTGATCACCGCCCGCGTCTGTATTTTCTGTGTATCAAGTCACTCCAGTGCGCCACCCATCCTCCTGCTCTGTTTCATTCCCTCTCGGTCCTCGCTCGTTTACCCGATCACTGTAAATAGCCCCTTCCCTTGTAAATATCCCCTATAACTGTAAATAAAACAGCATTCAGCGCAACCCCCGAGCCTGTGTGTGTTTTTGCTACTGAGTCCACCCGTTAGAGTCACCCAACACCAATATCTCACCCTATACCTAGCAACCTCTTCTGCCACACCAAGCATCTGCATGTCCTCCTTCACTACATCCATTAATCCTCTCTGTAGTCTCCCCTCTTATCGTTCTGCCTGGCAACTCCATATTAAGCATCTTTTGTCCAATAAGATGCACATGTCCAAACTGCTCAATCTTTCTCCCTCTGATACACTCGTTTCTAATGTTGGTCCTCCTGGTGACTCCCAAAGGGAATTGTAAGATCTTCAGCTTGGCCTCCTTTATTTTTGTTAGTGCTATCAACTTCAAACCATACAGCGTAGCAGGTCTCATCTTGTAAATCTGCGAACTCTCCTTCACCACACTTTTAGACTGTCTGATACTCTACATTCAAAAATTATCAAATAAAACGTCATACATGTTGCACAATTGCCCATAAGCCAATCACTATTAACTGATTTGATCTGATTAAAATTCATTCGAAATGTTTAATTTCACGAGCAAATTTAATAGCAGCGAGAGTGAAAGGGAACATTTACGAGATAGTGATGAGCTTGCCATGATGTATGGTTTGGAGATGATGGACCTGACAGAAAAGACAGGAGGCTGAGCTGGAGAGTTGAAAATGAGTTGAAGATGTTCAGATTTTCAGTGGGATGGAGGAAAAAACAAAGCATGGATGGAGAAATTAAAGTGAGGGCTCAGGTTGCGCAGTTTCGAGACGAATGTAGAGAGGCATGGCTGGTGGATGCTTTGGACATGCAGAGAAGAGGGATAGTGGACATACTGGACAAAGGATGTTGAAGATGGAGTTGTAGGAGGGAAAGAAGAAGACCATGGAGAACATTCATGGTTGTAATGAGAAGGTTGGTGTCATAGAAGGGATGGTGTGAGACAAACTTACTACAAAAGGTAGGGGAAGGTGTTTAATTATTTCTTTTTGTAACAATGCTTCTTGGCAGTAAATCTTATACTCTTGGAAAGTTTAATTCCCTTCAAAGGGTCATGAATCTGTAAGGAAAACAAATTTGTGGGTTGAGCAGCAGAGCTGAGTATGTGGGCTGCACACATTTGTTGCAAGACAACCGATGCGGTTGTGTTGGTCACAGAATAAGCCATTTGGCATTGGCAAAGAAGACTGGGCAAGTTTTTCATGGGTGCAACCCTCACAATGGAAGAAAATTGTACAACCTTGGTCCTCGCTACATCGAAAACCAGATTGAGTGCTTGGGGTCTGCAGCAACCTCTGACCTGATGACCTATTATCCCAGGAAGCAGCTCAAACTAAAATGTTCAAACAAATTCTTCAATTTACTGGCAACAAATGAAGAGAAGCCAAAAAGGGAATGTTAGTTGGTGCTAGTTAAAAGTCCTAGTGCAACATTTTTAACAGTCTGGCAAAGGTCAATGAGTGATTTGCTAAAACAAGTAAAAAAAATAAATCTAAATCAAAATAATCCAAATAAGAAGAGATAAAAGCCTTTGACACCAGCAGTCTGAGTTTTGAAATACTCCTTAAATTAGGAAAACAGCCCCTAACCAGCTGTTTGGAATGATTGCTCAAGAGACACTGAACAGACAAAAATGACACCCAGATTTCTGAGCCAAGACGTGCTGAATAATTTCTGCGATCAAATGGTTATTAATACATAACTCATGCATTAATGTACAAGTTCCCAAATGTTATAACACAAATTGAGACTGCTCTGTGTTTTTCTAAAGCAGAATTGATACTGGAGTCATTACCAAGCAGTCAAAGGGTAACAACCAAAGGGTAATTTCTCCTGTCCAATATTTTTCATTAATGTTATGCGAGATAAGCAGTGTTATCTATAATAAATATGCATGTATGTGATGATCCTGTGTATAATAGGTAAAATTGGATTCGTGAACAAAGAATGATCTCGATCAGAGATATCAAAGGGCAAATTGCTCATGGTGCAGAGTCCGGATTGTGTAAAAACTGGCTTGTAGTTAATCCTGAGTTTAAAATCCATTCCAGCCATGAGTTCAAATACAGCTATCTGATGAGGTCACCTATTGCCTGGTGGTCACAAGAAACTCCCCCAACACAAAAGCTTTTTGGAACACTTTCAGCAGCTGATAAGGAAACTGTCTATCCATGACGTGATTATCACGCACTGTGATGCACTTGGCACATATACGTGACTTTTAATGAAAGAAACTGAATATTACTTGTTTCCAAACCTCAAACTAAAACACGATGAGATAAATCGAGCAGAATTAAAAGAAAAAGGACGTGGAGGTGCACCAGTGGTCTCTGCGTGTAATAATATAAAAACTCTCCACAATATGAGATGTGGCTTTTATGACACACACACACACACACACACACACACACACACACACACACACACACACACACACACACACACACACACACCTCTTCAGACATAAACGTGCAGAAATGTAGAAATTCGACGCAAAAAAAAAAGAACTGAAGAGTTCATCGAATGCTTTTGCGACTCACATTTTCACCAGGAAATACAAAAACAAACCTGAAATGCAACATTGCAGCCAGCGGCTCACATTTCAGCATCTGTCAGTGTGCAGCTCTGTGAGCAGAGACAGAGGGGCCCCTCTCTTGATCATGTGATGAGTGCATGCCGGTGCGTGCATACATGCAGACCTCGATTTTTATTACACACATCGCTCCCCTGTTGTTTTCCACTTACCCGATAAGAACATAGTGCATTGGTAGCAAAGTCATCATAAAAAATGACCGCCCCCGTGTGGGCCTAAACGGGCCAATTGCAGTTATCCGGGTTACACACGCCCCGCCACATCACGAGCACCTCCTACTTCGTGGATCCGGACAGCCTTTAAATGCCCCCTTTCATCCACTTTTCGGGTTGTGTGTCAGTGTCGTTGCTGCTTTGGGTCTGTAGAGGCTTATCTGCCACGTCAGTTGTCGTCGCTGTTTAACAAAACTGTCAAGTAAGACTAGTTGTTTTGTTTTACTCTTGCACACTTGCGTTATTGCAGATTGTCATATGTTGCAGACTAGAATTTTTGGTTGGATTAGTAAGCCTCTGCGGGTTTACTGATTGAAGTAGCAAGTTTTAATGTGTTATAATTTGTGTGTGCACACGGTACACGGTTCATTTAGGAAGTTCACTTTCCTTTGCATCATACATTAGAGGCTATTTTACTTTGAAAGGCTTGGCAAACATAAACCTGTTTTCTGCAGATGGCCGTCAGAGCGCATGCTTGGATGTGCGCAAATATTTGAAAAGCGCCTAAGTTCAGCCTGTCTTTTACGATCGCTTACTTTATTCTTTGCAAGCGATGTTCTTGATTATTGGCTATGACATGGGCCTGTTTAATGCATTATTTGCTGACAGCACTGCAAAAACTTCTAGACCAAAACTGCGGGTGAACTTTGAACACATGTTGCACAATGAAAGGGAGCAGTTGTGTTTTGTAGGCCAAAGTTCAACCCTTTTTTAACCAAATTTTTAACCTTGGATGTGTTGAAGGAGAACAGAATGTTGTTGGATTTTGTGTCAGATGGAAAACAAGATTAAATCTTCCTCGTACCACTAATGGTTGAAGACTTTCCAAACACCTGCCAAAAAACCTGTATTGTTATTTCTCTTAGGATGACTCATCCGTTCCCATCCCTTTCTCCGGAGCAGAAGAGGGAGCTCTCTGACATTGCTCAGAGGATCGTGGCTCCAGGAAAGGGAATCCTGGCTGCAGATGAATCAACAGGTGAGCCACCCTTTTATTTAGTACTCCATGCTGAGAGGTAAATGCTGTGCATGCAGGTGAAATTATTTTCTGTGTTGTGTTTCTCTTTAAAGGCACCATGGCGAAGCGGCTCCAGAAAATCAACGTGGAGAACACCGAGGAGAACCGCCGCAGCTTCCGTGACATCCTCTTCTCCTCTGATGCCTCCTTCTCAAACTGCGTGGGTGGCATCATCTTCTTCCACGAGACACTCTACCAGAAGTCAGACAGTGGGAAGCTGTTCCCCCAGCTCGTCAAGGAAAAGGGCATTGTTGTTGGCATCAAAGTAAGGAGCAAGCAGTGTCTGACCCTTTGAATCTCAGAGATAAAGATTTTTTTTAGAATTTGCTGACATGTTTGCATTTTCTTGCTTTAGGTGGACAAAGGCACAGCTGGTCTGATGGGAACAGATGGAGAGACCACCACACAAGGTAACGCGGATTCAACACCTTGTGCATTTCTCTGCAAATCTCATCACAATGATGCAGAATAAGCCTTTCAAAGACGGGGTTGCTAATGTTCTTTGGCTTCTCTAGGACTTGATGGCCTCTCAGAGCGCTGTGCCCAGTACAAAAAGGACGGCTGTGACTTTGCCAAGTGGAGGTGTGTGCTCAAGATCTCAGATGGCTGCCCATCAGCTCTTGCCATTGCAGAGAACGCCAATGTCCTCGCCAGATATGCCAGTATCTGCCAACAGGTGCGTGTATAGCAAATTGCTCTACATAAAAGGCTGACAAATTGGGTAAATTCTAGTCATTCATTTGAACTTGTATTCACCAGAATGGCCTTGTGCCCATTGTGGAGCCAGAGATCCTGCCTGATGGAGACCATGACCTTCAGCGTTGCCAGTACGCCACAGAAAAGGTAAGCAAGACCACCAGCAGCAAAGGATATTCCCAGTACATAAGATGGGAAGGGTGTCTAGTAATAAATCTGCCGGGTCATCTTTAGGTCCTGGCTGCAGTGTACAAGGCTCTGTCTGACCACCATGTGTACCTGGAGGGCACTCTGCTGAAGCCCAACATGGTCACTGCTGGACACTCCTGCACTAAGAAGTACACCCCTCAGGAAGTTGCCATGGCTACAGTGACTGCTCTGAGGCGGACCGTGCCTGCCTCAGTGCCTGGTAAGTGGCATGAGGACAGCTTTTACATTACAGTTAAGGAAGGTGCAGAGCAGTTCATTTGATTATGAGTATGACACTATTTTTCTGTTTCTTTAAAGGCATCTGCTTCCTGTCCGGAGGGCAGAGTGAAGAGGAGGCCTCCGTCAACCTGAACGCCATCAATCAGGTGCCTCTGCACTGTCCCTGGAAGCTGACCTTCTCTTACGGTCGTGCACTCCAGGCTTCTGCTCTTGCTGCCTGGAAGGGCAAAGCTGAAAACAAGGCAGCCACACAGCAAACTTTCATCACCAGAGCCAAGGTCAATGAGTAGTACTGATCCTCAGTAGATACTATTAACGAGTGTTATCAATTTGCTGAGGACTGTTTACTGAACTGGCTGTCAAATAATGCTTATCTTGCATTGCCCAACTTTACACTGTCTAGTAAATGATTGTTGTTGGTTCCCCCCCCCGTTCTATTTAGTCTTACGCTAATGTGACACAAGTAACTTGGCTGATAATTAACTTTCCAATTTGACTTTGTCCTGTCTTTTTTTCCTCCCCCTCTGCTCTTCCCCTCAGATCAATGGCCTGGCTTCCAAAGGAGAGTACAAGCCCACCGGTGCAGCTGGCCAGGCCTCCACACAGTCTCTGTACACTGCCAGCTATGTATATTAAATACTGTGACAATAACCCAAGAAAAACAAATCAAGAATTGCACATGGACCAAATATAACTACAAGAAAATCTCCTTCTGGGTGCCCATCCTCCCTGCATTACCAACACCAGGGGGAGACTTCTGTCAAAATGTTCAACTACTGTTTGTCTACTTAATGAAATCTCCCGAAATAAAAGACCAAAATGTTTTTGATATCAGTGTCTTCATGAGTTGTATCCACCACTGATGGAGTAAATTCCTTGCACATATATATATATATTAGAAAACCTACTCCTGTTTCTTAATACATAAAGTTTAATGTGCTACTACAGAAAACACTGGGGCACCTGAGATGTTGATTGGGGATAAAATCAAAGGTTTAAACATTTAAGTGCAGAATACAAAGCAAAGTTTAGTGATAGTCAAAGACAAATAAGACACTGTTAACAATGCAGATACAATTAGATGCAAAATCTTGGACATCTCTGAAAAGATGACACGTATAATAGATTTTCAAAATTACCAAAGGTCTGATGAAGATATTAACAATAAAGTGTTTTTAACAAGTATGTTTTGTTTTTTTTTAATTAATTAATTTTAAATTTTTTTTAAAAACCAAACTTTTATAGTTTATACCCGTCCCAGGTACCGTCCTGAATTTTGGCATTTACAGCCAAGTTGTGTGACTAACAAATGCTAGGTAGCCTAGATGTTGTCCAACATATACGGTATGACATCTGGCCTTGTTCAACACATTCAGTCGATGTGTACGGTTGCCAGACAGATTGGTTATCTTCCTGAAAAAGTTCTTCTAAGATAGTTTTTTTTCCCCTCACAGATTCCACAGGTAAGAAACTAGTGAGCAAATAATCACATTTGACTTTTGCTATTTGACTTTTAACCCACAGTAGATTTTCACTTATTGTGGCTTAATATATGAAAACTTGTTTCCACCACTGGGAAGGGAAAAAAAGCCGTGGATATGACAACCCATTCATCCATTCTCTTCCACTTATCATTTTCAGGGTCACCAGGTCGCTGGAGCCTATCCCAGCTACTATAAGGCGAGAGGCAGGATAAACCCTGGACAGGTCGCTAGTCTGTCACAGGGCTAACACACAGAGACAAACAACCAATCACACTCAGGTTCACACTCACATTTACACGCATGGGCATTTTAGAATGACCAATTAACCTAACCTCACTAACTGCATGTCTTTGGACTGTGGGAGGAAGCCAGAGTACCCAGAGAGAACCCACACAAAGACAGGGAGAACATGCACTCCCCACAGGGAAAGGCTCCGACCAGGTGGTAGAATCTTGCTGTGAGGCAACAGTGCACAGCGCCACCGTGCCGCCCTGATAATACCCTGATAACAACTGGACGTAATGTTGATATGTCAACATTATTATTATCTCAAGTGAGTTACATTGCTTAAAAAATGTATTCGACCACCTCACAATGTAATGTTTATCCCACAGCTTTACTAAATGAAAATTAGTGGTAATTACCAAAGATATTTTTTTATGTTTCTGTAGTGGTTAATCCATCAGTACACACACTCCTTAACTAGAGTTATATTTTTAATGTTAAAATACAATTATTGTTGTTATCCAAACCAAATTAGAATGTTTAAATTTACTGTTTTACAAAAACTGAAAAAATAGTAAAATGCATTATTATTATTCTTACTATTATTTTAATAAAGTGCCAAATTACAGCAAAAATAAGGGTTTCAGTGGTCAAATGTTATACTTGAAAATAACTTGAAATTTCAAGGTATCTTTTATCTCATAGTTCATTTTATTTAAGTCATAAAACTTTATTTTTTGATGAAGGCTAAGATTCATACGGTAGATGAAAGTTGAATAGCCCATGGACCAGTGGCCTTATTCAATAAGAATATTCTGTATGATGCAACTTCACAGTTAATGCTTATTTTAATATTTAATATTAATTAATTAATTAAGTTCTAGATTCATCACTTGACTTTTAGTAATAATTAATTCTTTCAATTTCTTTGGAGGTAGTTTAGCATGACAATACTTACTCTACAATGTTAATTCAATTACAATTAACAAATGCTGAATTTGTGCAATGTAAGAAAGAATCAAAGATGGATACTTGTGGCAACTTTGTTTGAGTAACAATTGGCCATAAATTTAGCCAATGAATTTAATGCTTTTTAGCAGGAAAACCTCTGATGTTGAGGCTTCCTTGAACGCACCAGCCAAAATTGCACCATAACTATGCATAATTCTAAATGTTTTAGGTGCATCACTATTGATTAAATATCTGTTTCAAAGAAGTTTTGTAGCCTTTAATTTGACTGCCATATAATTTAAATTAAATGTCTGAATAATAAGAAATGAATATAAAAAATTATAGTATTACTTTTTATTTAAAGGTTTTTTTCTTTTCTTTTTTTTTAAAGAGTCTTAAAGATTTTCCAAAATAGTGTATTTCCATACCAGCTCAAGTCCATCTTCTTTGTTTCCCTCAGTCACAGTTAAGCTAACATATTCACTCAAGTTTTTTTTGTTATCCTTTTAAGACAGTGTATGTCTATTTTATATTAAAACCTGCATTACAGAAAAGTTTCTGATGTAGACCAAATGTTAAGCTACATGAGTGCGTCTCAGTTTTGATGGGCGAACTGTTTATGTGTTGCTCAGTTCCTCTGGGGTGTCACAAAAAAGAGCAGCATCTTTGTAATGCAGTTTAAAAAAAAATGCAGATTACTCCTACTTTTAATGTCCAGTCGAGTCTAATCTTTATGTACAGCCTATTTCATACTTTATTAGGCACACTTGTTCAACTGCTCGGCAATACAAATATCTAATCAGACCATCACATAGCAAGAACTCAGTTCTTTAGACATGTAGACATGGTCAAGACAGCCTGCTGAAGTCCAAACTGAGCATCAAAATGAAAAAGAGAAAAAAACAGGATCCAGTTAGCTGCAGTTCTCTGGGTGAAAAATGTCTTACTGATGCCAGATGTCAGAGGAGAATGGCCAGACTCGTTTGAGCTGATGGGAAGGCCACAATACGTCAAATAGCCACCTGTGACAACCAAGGTATGCAAAAGAGCATCTCTGAACGCACAACACGTGAAACCTTGAAGCAGATGGCAATAAACAGCTGTAGCTAAAATTCACATGGGACAACAGAAAATTGTAAAACATCGACTGTTCTGATGAGTCTCAATTTCTGCTGCAACATTGGATGATAGGATGAGAATTTGGCATAAAACACATGACAAAAGTGATACATCCTGCCTTGTATGAGTAGTTCAGGCTGCCGCTGGTGCTGTAATAGTGTCAGGGATATTTATTTGGCACCCTTAATACCAACTGAATATTGTTTAAATGCCACAGTGCACCTGAGTTAATCTACTGTATGTTTGGGAAACTGAGCATCAGTATTTAGCAGACACATCTCTCTCGTTCTCTCGCCTCTTCAGCCGAAATTCCCCCAAGCTGTCGCCTTGTCGTCCGGCTTTGTGACGAACTTTGTTTAACCTCCACATTTGATGGCCACTGTGGAGGTTAAACAAACTATCTGACGTCATTAGCCGTTTCCGGGTCCAAACTCCCCTTCAGTTCCCAAACTCAAACACTGTGCCATCCCTGAGAGTTAAAAGCTATCTCTCTTACTAATCTTACTTAATTCGTCACACTGAGTTCCCTGACACATATAAACATATAGAGTACTGTGCAAAAGTATTGAGCCATCTCTCACTTCAAGTTTTGGTAGGAAAATGAGAGAGATGCAGCAATTTATTGAAATGTACAAACTCACATGAAAATATCATTTATAAGGCAAAAACAGAGTTTGTACAGCTCTAATCTACGCAAAGATTAACATAATGAAATGAGAATATTTATATTGGCTTAACAAAAGTTTATGTTTAAATCAGTACACAATTACTGCACAAAATATAAAAAGATTTTACGCAAACAGGAAAAACAGAGTTTATACCGAGGCTTCTTAGATCACAGTGCAGTACCTGCTCCCTCTGTAACCAGAGGTCAAAGCTAATAGTTTACTCATCCAGTTACAACATGTCATATTGTAAAATGTCTTCAGTTAAACATTCAGTACAGAGTACAAAGCACCATTTAATGACAGTCAAACACTACTAATAAGACACTAATAATAATGCAGATACAATTAGATGGAAAATTTTGGACGTCTCTGAAAAGATGACACGCATAACAGATTTTCTACATGGCTTCCAAATGACTAAAGGTCTGATGAGGAAGGAAATTTTCAGATATTAACAATAAAAAAGGAATTTCTAACAAGTATGTTTTAAAACAAATCAAAACTTTTATGGTTGGACTGAATTTTGACACCTGTCACAAACAAATGTTGCATAGCCCAGATGTTGTCCAACATATAGTGTATGACATCTGGCTGAGGTCAACACATTCAGTCGATGAGAAGAGATTTGCAGACGTGCAGCAGGGAAACGCAAGGGCTGCCAGACAGATTAGTCGTTATTGCCTTCCTGAAAAAGTTCTTCTAAGATAGTTTTTCCTCACAGTGATGACATAAATGATTTTAGTTCAAGAACAAGTGTCGCAAGAGACCAACAAGTGTGTTTTAGTAAGGTCGTGTAATGTTTAATAATACTTTAAAAAGATGTCCTCAGTCCGATGGCGTTTCAGTCCTCGGTGGTGGAATTTGCTGGACGATGACCTGAAAAAACAAAACAAAACATGAAAGTGGAAGAAAAATAAAATGATGAGTGACCAAAGCTATTGAAAACTGTCCTTCAGCAGATATCCCTGGGATAAATCGGACTCTGTGGCATGTTTCTTTGAAGTAGACAGAAGGCTTGTATGTCAATAATAAAAAAATAAAATATGCTATTACCTGAGTGCGTGTGGATTTCAGTGCGAAACTTGCGACAGTGGTTAGAAAAATGAGAATCACTAACACTGAAATAGTGGAGATCAGTAAAATGGCTTCGATACTTTTCAGCAGCATCTACAGTGACAGAAAGTGAGAGTTATTGATATGCTGTGAAAACATGCATGTCATACAATCATAATCAAAAAATAGATATGTACTGTAACTCACCACACTTGCATTGTTCAAATGAAATCGCAAAAAAAAAAAGTAGGGATAAGAGAGGACCTGGATCATCCTGTATATGAAAGAGATTACGATTCCAAAGATGGAAACCACATACAGGGCCAAGCACACAGTCACCTGGGAAAGATAAGTTAATCAAAATTAATTAGGCCACTGAATTAGGAAGGACTGTAGGAGTATAAACAAGGCTGAAAATCACAAATAGGAAATAAAACCATGACGTACCATCTTCTTGGACGGATGCAACTCAGTGTAGACTGACAGGATTCCACAGGTAAGAAACTAGTGAGCAAATAATCACAACAAATGATGCTGTTTGACCTTAACCCACAGTAGATTTAGTAATATGGGTGATATTTTCACAGTGTGAAGCTGTGTGAGTCTGTCTTCATACAATACATATTTTGTAGGAAACTATGAATACTTGCTGATGTTTATTTGTCATTGGAAAGATCTAGTTAACACGTAGCATTGCAATTGTACCAGATGCATTTTTAAAACCTTTTGGTATTATGACTGTGTGTCATGCTTGTGCTGTTAACCTAACAAACTGATGGTTGTAGCCTCATATTTATAGCACAGGCAGTACTTTGAACTTTTCTGAACAATAACTGCACAGAAGATATGACCAGTCAAGTTCAATCATTTTTAGCTGTCAGCATGTCAGTGCTAGCCAGTAAAATGCTACAGTAAGTACCAGAGCTCCCTGCCAAAAGGGAATGAGTTGAGCAGAGAATTTGAACTCTTCATTGGAGAACTGAAATCCCATTAACAACTCAGCACAGCCAAACATCAGAATGACAATCTGGAAAGGGGAAGAGGAAGAATGGATGAGAGTGTCTACAGCTGCATCAGCTTATAGCTATCCTCGTGCATAAATCTGCTTATTTAAGATTTTGCTTATCTGATGTGTTACCCCAAGACTTCTGGGCTCCTTTCGGACAAAGCGATGCAGAGGTTTGCTGGACATCGGCACATTGCTGCTAGTCCCCTGATCCCCATTTCTTTCTGTTGTCCCCTCCTCTCTAGTCGTTGTCTGAGTTCCCTCCATTTTCAGGAGACTACACACAGTGCTTGGCTGCGGGTCAAAAAGACTTAATTGAACTGGATGCTTCCCCACAGCAGCACAGATTGTTGGGGGCAGAATATCTGTGGAGTAGCAGAAAACATTTAAAAGCCAGATGAATGCAAGATTTTTCAAAAGTCTTAGAAAACGTGACTCACCCCGTCTTAGATTTTCATGCAGAAAAAGCAGAGTGAAAGATAACAGGAAGGGAATGTTGTGGGTGGAAAGAGGAAGTGTGGCAATTTGAGACTTCTTTTTTTATTAAGTGGTGGGGCTAAAGACTGTCTGGAAGTTACAGGCTTAGGCTGTTCCACAGTATAGTGAGTAAACCACTCAGTTAAAATGAAATCCCCATTAGGTCTGTGCACACTTACTGTATTATAAGTAGATCGGCATTATTGGCAGAGTTAGTGAAACTACTGACAACCTGGTATGTATTATTTTTGTGCAAAGCTAATTGAACCTCGTGCGTGTGACATTGCATCTAAACAGAAAAATTAGTTAAAGTTAAAGTGAGTTTCAGCAGGTAAGGGCTCAGTGTGGGGGAAAAGAATCACAGCTCACAATAATTTCTATTAAGATTTCCACAAGATTTCTATTCTCTACACTGACAGCTTACTGTTTATACTCACTTTATACTAGACGGCCGGTAACGGAGAGACTAAAGGTGGTTACGCCCTCTTGTAACAGAGAGGATGTATGTCAGCCCGTTCTCACGCCCGTTCTGACCTAACCTTATCCCGAACCTTAACCAGCACTTTAAAGAAGTTAGTGTTTTCCAAAGCGATTTAAGTAAAATAAACGCATATGTGTAGATTCATTCCAAACTGTTCTCATGTTTCTTAATTTTTCCGATCTCGTAATCCAGGGAAGTGTTTGGTGTTTGGGAGTGAGAACGTGTTGTGTATTCTATCAAAACACGGCAGAACAATGTGTCCTTCTAACTCATCTAAACAAGGCATTCTGTAAAGGGTATAACAAATATGGCAGTCTTTCATGAAACAACAACTGTAATCTCCACATTTCCAGTTTTTTCCTCAAAATAGTATTTTAACTTTTTCCCTCCTCAAAACAACATTATGTAACTTGATCTCCAAATTTTGATTTTATTCTCAATTTCAGCAATATATGTTTTGTATTAATTTGGCCCCAATGGTCCTTCTTACCTCGTCTTGGATTTTCATGCAGCAAAAGCAGCGTGAAAGATAACGGGAAGGGATTATTGTGGGTAGAAAGAGAAAGAGACAGTTTTTTTTCATTAAGGGGAGGAGCCAAAGACTTTGATTGGAAGTTACAGGCTGAAACTGTTCCACAGTGTGGTCAGTGAAAACTCCATGAGGTCTGTGCACACTGACTGTGTTATAAGTGTAAGCAGGTGTACATAAAAAACAACAACAACTTTACCTACTTAAAGTCTTTAAGTGAGGCTTTTTTAAAAATTATTTACATTACGGATTCAGATTGCATTAATGTTTTCTTTTTTTTATCATTATTGAAATTACTTTCTAATTGGGCATATTTATCATCTCTACAAGTTTCAGCTTTAAACAGCAGTTTGAAGCAATCACAATGATCAACTTCTGATTATTTTTTTTTAACATACATACATATAGCAGTGCCACCACTTTGGGTCGGTCTGTGCTGCCCTCACTAATCATCAGCATCACATGTAAAAGTCCCAAGATTTTTTGTGATTAAATGTAACTAAATGTTTCTTAATAAAAATCAAACCAAACAGCAAATACTCCAAAAAAAGCAGCAGTCATATTTGTTGTAAGGAAGAGTTTTATTATGTCATAATTATTTAATCGTTACACAGGCATGATGACAAGGTCTTGTTGATAAAGACACATTATGTTTCTAATGTTATATGTTCCACCTTCAGTATCTTAACATCTCGAAATATGTCAAGCCATATCTGAATATAAATACAGTTTTATGCAAAAGTACTTCACCAGTACAAGTATTATAAAAATATTTAATATTTGCATAGATTAAAATTCCATGAGTAAAAACATACAAGACAGCAGTTTTATCACTAATTACTTCAAATGCACAAACAAGTTTGATATCTATCATATCAAAATGTAAACATGTTGTTATCCTCAGCTGGGCCCTCCTAACACAACAAGTCTTGTTGTTGATTCAAGGATCCGGCATATTGTCCACCTGCAAGACAGCAGCTCCCATCAGACATTTTTAACTAAAAACTACAAAAAAAATTCAACAGAGACAATAAGGCTGCATAACAATTACTGTTATATGCTGTTGGTAGGACAACAAGTGCTTCTCCAGGAGGTACGTCGACCTTTGTCTCATCTCTGCTGCACCATTGTACTGAAGGACCTCCAACAGTGAAAGCCCATCTTGCCTGACAAACTCCTCTGCCACCTGAAGAAGAAGAATACCACATCATGCCACAGCTTAGCAATCATTACAGAGTTTAGTTTCACTAATTACCACACTTACCACTGGACTGCTGACAGTCATCATGAACAGGATGTCCAGGCTCTGAATCACCATTTCCTGATCAGCCATTTTAAGCGTGGCACAGAGTGCAGACAGTAAACCAAGCTGCATGAGCTGCACACAGAACACCTTTTTCTTGTGGGCAATATTAGCCAGAATCCTGAGAATCTGAGTGTAACAAGCAAGAAAAACAAAAAACAACAAAAACACAAAATCAAAAAACACTTTTTTCATCCAAAAGGATGCAAGAGAAAACCACAAGATTTCTTATTATATGCCACAATGACTTAATATTACAAGAAGCACTTATATCAATCATAGTACCGTATTTCCCGGACTACAAAGCGCACCTGAATATTAGCCGCACAAGCTAAAATCAGGGGAAAATCCTGTTTTGTACATACATTAGCCGCACCTGACCAAAAGCCGCAGGTGTTTCAATGTTGACTTATCATATGTAAGAGAATATGCACAAAGCGAATTGTCAGGAAAGAGATGGCTGTTTGGAGACACACCCCTTTTATTAATATTTTGAAAAACAAGTTATGGGTACATATTTGCATAACTTTTTAGGTATATGTACAAGTAGCGGTAATTACAAGTACGAAACATGTACTGTGCTTCATAAATGAGTAACAAATGTAGTACATAACAATAACCTACAGCACACCAGAAAAATAGATTCGGACTACCTTTTAGGCTCAGGTGCAGTGACACGGCTTTAACAAGAAGAAAAGTCACCATCTTTCTCTTCTTCCTGCGCACTAAAACCACCAAAGTCCTCTCCTCCAGTGTCGGATACGAACAGGCTCAGGATGGCTTCGTCATCCACTCTCAGCTTCGTTCCTTCGTTGTCACTTACAAAACCAAAGAAATCCTCGTTGTCAGTGTTAGAGTCGAACACCCTCTGAAGGGCCGTGGCGGTGTCCTCCTCTCCATCAGGCAGCAGTCCAGCCCTTCGAAATCCGTTGGTGATCATGGATGTTTTCACACTTTTTCACGCTGTCAGATTCCACCGGTGGAGTTGAGCATAACTTGCTTTTCGCAAGTTTATCGCCGCTCGTCATCCACGACTCCCGCTGAACGCGTAGCGTTCATTTGAAGTTGGTTTTTCACGCTACTTGTACGGCACTATGTTGCCTGGCGGATGGACACGTGACCAACATACCACTCTTGAACCCCGATACTGTGTGTCTGATCGCATGCCCTTCCGCCAGGCAACGTAGTGCCGTACAACAGCGGAACAAACAAAACAAATCGTCTTACGATATGACAAAAATCACGGACAATCCATAGAAAAGCCGCACCTGACTAAAAGCCGCAGGGTTCAAAGCTTGTGCAAAAAGTAGCGGCTTATAGCCCGACAATTACGGTACTAACCATAGTATTAATGCCTTGAGAAAATGGGAGAAGTTGGATCAATCCTGGGACCAAGTTTAGAGTCAAGAGGGCGGAGCAGAATTCGGTGGAGTGAGCTGGGATGGAGAGAGGTAGAAAACACAATGGGGCACGTTACACACACTACAGAAAACCCTGATAATTATGATGCATCAAATCTCAGATGTGCACAGAGAATGCACAAGGCAGCCACAAGCATTTTATTCAGTATTTGAATAGATTGAATAGTTACACCAAAAAAAAAATGCAATGTTTTCTTGCACAAATCTATACTGAACTGCGGCAAAGCAGGAAAAATATATTGCAAAACGGTTCTATTAGTAATGATGAGGTGTACTTCTGTATGGCTGCAGTCCCATTCAGAGACGACTAAAACAAGAGAGCCGTACCTGTGAGGTTGTTAAGGACCCAGACGGTCTCTCTGGCCAAGGCTGGCAGGGTGTGCAGGTAGGCTTGAACAAGTCCACACAGAGAAGCTGGCAGATGAGCATCAGTCAGTTGAGCATTCAGGTCTTCCTCCGGGCAGGAGGACAAGATGTTTCCCACACACCTCAACAGAGGCCAGATGAGCTGAAGAAGACACATTAAAAGCTTCTGTGATCCAAGTCAGATTAAAAACTAAAGTTGTTATTAGAGATGGACCGATCCGATATTACGTATCGGTATCGGTCCGATACTGACCTAAATTACTGGATCGGATATCGGAGAAAAATAAAAAATGTAATCCGATCCATTAAATATCACGAAAGCACCTCACAAAACTTGCAACACGCCGTAACTCACCTCAGAACGTTAGCACGTCGGAGCAGTATGCATCACGTGATAGAGCGGCTGTGGCATGCGGGACCTGTCGGTGGTCTGGATAGCATTTGGAGCTTCGCTAGCAACCCCGCATTTCATCTCCGACAAAGTTATCCCGAGAGAAGTAAAGCAAGTGTGTAAGTCCATCTCTGAATGTTTGTAAAGCATTCCTGCGTTAAGCTTAACGAGCGACTGCCTCTTCTTGCTGCTACTTCAATCATGAAACTGCTTAATGATCAGCTGATCGGCTTTTCTGTCGCGAGTCCGTGTCTCTTGTTTGCTTTTGGCCCAGTTTGCACCAGAAAGAGGAAACCAGTGGATAAACAACAGCAGCACGTTTAAGCTTGATCAGCTGTTGTTAGAATGTATTTAATATTACTTTCTACATCAGGATCTTTTTCTACGCAGCTGACGGCTGGTAACTGTGCAGGGGCGGATCTAGCAAAGTTTAGACAGGGGGGCCGATAGGGCATTAACAGGGAAAAGGGGGCACAAAGACATACTTTTCTTTCTTATTCTCATTTAAAATGTCTAGCTTTTAATAAATAATTATCTGACACCCAAAGTTTAAATTTGATGCAAAATGAATAGAAGTCAATTACTTCTATTCATTTAGTCTATTACTTCTAGACTTAATAGTAACTATTAAGTCTAATATATATACCCTAGTAAGCTATAGTACTTTTTCCTTTGGGAAGGTACCATCTGTGCAGTCTGCAATTTTGTTGAAGAAAGATGTTGAATCTATTTAATATTTCTTGAAAAATAATTGATTTCTGTGCATTTTTTTTTCACACTGCATCAAATTAAGGTTGATTACGTCGATTAAGCATCATGAGGTGGAGCGTGAGGGGTGGTTCCCTATTTTTTATTTATTTATTTTTGTTGTTGCTGGGAGTTGGAACCCTATTAGTTAGGTTGCTTAATATTTATGCTAAGTACTCTTTAAAATACCAGAATAGGGAGGATGGTGTAGGTTTAAGTTTATTAGATTGATCAGTATTGCTGAACTATGAAATATTTTTTTTTGCATGCAGGTATAACAGAATAGCTTTAGTGTAGTTGTTGTTTTAAACTTGAGTATGAACTTATACAAAATGCAGCAAGATATTTAAAAACAGTTTTGTTGATTAAAAAACACTATATCGGATTCATATCGGTATCGGCAGATATCCAAATTTATGATATCGGTATCGGACATAAAAAAGTGGTATCGTGCCATCTCTAGTTGTTATTTTTACTTTGTTCTGAAGCTTAGGCAAATATGCGATGTTGCTGTTTTGTTTCAGTTCCTAGATTCTTCAACTGACTTTTAATAATAGTTAAGTCATTTTACTATCTTTGGAGGTAGCTCAGCATGAAATGAACTAATCTACATTATTAATTCAATGATAATTATCAAATTTGTTTGCTTAAAAGTAAAAAAAAAAGTCTTAACAAGTTTTGAAAGTAAATATTGGATTTGATCATTCACTTCCATACCAGCTCAATCCCATCTTCTTTGTTTCCCTCGGTGACAGCACCACCTAGTGACACTAACAAGGAGCTGCACTGTGACAGGGCACCCTGAGCCAGCAGCTCTTTGTTATCATCTGTGCTAATAAAAGGCACAAAACAGATTCAGTAATTAGCTACAATAGCAAATCAGCAAAAAAACAAAAAAGGTTTTGGACACTTTCCTAAACTTCTCACCTGCATATGAGGTAATGGAGACACCATGCACACTCTATGGCAGGAGCCAGGCCGAACTGTGGGTCGGGGGTAAGGACGGATAACAGGTGTGAAGGCAAGGTAGACTTCAGGACTATCCTACAGACACAGAGGAAGACAAAAAAACACAACAAGGTTAAATGTGAACAAAACATTACTCTGACATTTTCTGCGAGATGAGGAATGCAGAGGCTGAAGACGTGAAGAAGTGCATTATTGATATATTTACGGGATTATCTTCTCAGGTGCGTCTCTGGCCTGGAGAAGCTGAGAGAGGGTGAACGCTGCAGCTTCCACTACTGCAAGTGTGTGCCGTTGGTTCTGGACAAATACACAGTAACATGTTACAAAGACGTGCAGCAGTCACACTCCTGTCTCTCTATGAATTGGATGTTTGAGTAGATTTGGATTCAACTGCAACAATTCTACGAATTGCCAGTACAGTAAGGATATTAGTGTAGACAGTGAGCCTTCGTAGTTTACCTCTATACAGCTGGCCAGAGCGGGAATGATTCCCTGAGCCAGGAGCTTCTCTCTTACCACATCGCTGTCTGGACACATGTTACCAAGTGTGTAGAGACACAGCTCCTGTGTACATATAATGTTCCGCACAATAAGGAAGTCAAAAGTCTTCTGCATTGTAGGTCATACTATATCACAAACTGCCTGCACTGCATGGTGACTTACTGTAAACTTAGTGCTTGGGCCAGACAGGTAAGTGAGCAGGTAAGGGGTAGCAGGCAGACAGGCTGGAGCCACATTAGTGTGGGAAGAGTGAGAGAGCTCGTGAAGACACCGAACGGCCTGCAGGCGGCACTGAGCATTAGAGCCAGTGAGGAGGCCGACCAGCAGATGCATACTGTTCTCGTGCCTGAAAGAAAACACAGTTTCACACACAAAGATGAGGAAGTGACTTAAAAGTGACAGCGTAATTTAGTCTCTTCCAATATGGCAACAGAAGCCACTACCATACTTGATAAAGGTGAGCTGTGCAGCTGGGTCGCGCAGAACTTTACTCAAGGCCTTCAGGTGTGCCTCCTTCTCTGTCCCGCTGTGTTGAAGTTTGTGGAGCAGACTAACAATGTCCTGAGGAAATATGAGACTGGCAGGCTGAGTTCAGATCTTTCATTTTACTGAACCTACCAAAAAAAATAATCTAAGACAGGCATGTCAAAATCAGTTTACGTTGTGGGTCAAATACGGCCCAGTTTGGCTCGAGTAGTAAAAACACCCCATTCTGTCAGTGTTAATATATTTAGCTACACTTTAAATCCCTGAGAAACCTTACAATGAGACAAAGAAGAAACATTTCAACAATATGTCTCAATTTTTCAGCAAAATAAAATTACAGAAAGGTTCCAGTAGCTCTTTTTCCAGACTGTCCTGTACTTATAAAACAAAGTTTTTGTTAATTCACAGAAAATATTCTTTTTTTCCCACCAAAATTTCAAAAGATGTCAAAAAACATTAACTTTTCTGTCATTTAATTATTTATCTATTAGATAATTCCTTTAGTTTAGCGTGAATGGCTACGTAGGAGGTCTTTATCAGCAGTAAAAGATGTAAAACTTCTGAAAACATAGCCTATAAGTTGATTCCCTCCTTTACATCTTCCAGCCTTCAAGTGGGCCAGATTGGAGAATTCTGGCACCTGGGAAATTCTTGTGCTTGACACCCCTGATCCAACACAATATCTGATACTTACATGTCCTCCTGGGGCTGTGTCCATGCTAACGTCCGGCTGCTCCTCATCTTCATTTAGCAGTAGTCGCTTGCTCACCAGCTGCCTGTCTCTGCGTGCCTGTCTCAGTGCTAAAGCATTCAGGGAGAGGCATGTCACAACTCTTTAACCTTCAGGGATCATACGTGATCATACTTGTGTTTAGTGTACATATGCTGTGCAAAACATGCGTCCTTTTGAGATAAAGCCACCATGGGGAGGCCATGCCTGTGGGGAAATAAAGAAGCTGAAGTTAAGATGATGCTAACATATCCATTTAGGTTTTGACTCATTTTACGCCAGTGTATGTCACCAACACTGCTCTATTTTATATTAAGACCTGTACATGGGAACATCTCAATTTTTTAAAAAAACACTGAATTTCGAGTAGAAACGAAAACCTATATCTGCACAGGAACTGTTTTTGCTGTTTATGTGTTGTAAAAATGCCTGGAGATGAAGATGTAACAGCTAACTAACAGTTCCTCACGGGTGTCATAAAAAAGAGCTGTATCTTTGTAATACAGTTTTTAAAAAAAATTACATGTGCACATTACATAAACCTATTTCACACTTTATTATGCACATTTGTTCAACTGCTTGGTAAATACAAGTATCTAATCAGATAATCACATAGCAACAACTGAGTTGGTTTAGACATGTAGACAGGGTCAAGATGGCCTGCTGAAGTTTAAACTGAGCATGAAAATGGGGAAGAATAGTGATTTAAATGCCTCTGAATGTGGAATGGCTGTTTGTGCCAAATTGGCTGGCCTGTGTATTCCATAAACGGATGACGTGCTGGAATTTTCAACAGCCAATTTTCACAGAGAACGGTCTGAGAAAGAGGAAAAATGCCTTAGTGAAGCCAGATGTCAGAGGAGAGTGGCCGACTCGTTTGAGCTGATGGGAAGGCAACAATATCTCAAATAACCGCCCATGACAACAAAGGTATACAAAAGAGCATCTATGAACGCCAACACGAAGTAGATGGCCTACAGCAATAGACAGCTGAGGCTACAATACCAATACCAGTACTAATAGAACAATACCAGCACTTTATTGAATCTGTGCCATGATGAATTAAGACAATTCTGAAAACACAAGGGGGTTCAACTTGGCTCTAGCAACGTGTACCTAATAGTTTATTAAGATATTAATAAAATAATGGTTACGTTGAAGCTACAGTTCCAGCTAGTTTCTATGGAAACTAAACATAGTCACAGAGCCAAAGGAAAAATGAGCTCATTACTGAATAAACAGGGTTTTAGTTAAAGACCAGGGTTAGCCTACAGTATGTTTGGGAAACTGAGCCTCGGTATTTAGCAGACACACCTCTCTCGTTCTCTCGCCTCTTCAGCCTGAGCTCCTCCAAGCTGCCGCCTTGTTGTCCGGCTTTGTGACGAACTTTGTTCAACCTCCACATTTGGCGGCCAGTAACAACTGCAACTGTAAAACTTCACTGACAGTTACTCATCGTATGGTTAGTGTGTAGCTATGGTAGTGGGGCAGTCTTCTTCTTTCTTCTTTAACAGTGGTAAAACAAACGTCTTTTCGCTGCATTAGCGTCACCCTCCGGATTGGAGTGGAACAGTCGTTTTCTCGGTTTCCTTAAAAAAGACTTGACACCCTCACGTTACACGATTCAGCGGAAAGGCAGTTTTAGGCCTCGTCTCTCTTAATAATCTTAATTTGTCTCACCGAGATCCCTGACACGTACAAACATATAGAGTGTCCCCTACAGCACAGCACAATCTCCAGAGCTCATCAAGTCAAGCATTTTCCCTTAATTTGTAAGAAGTTCAGCGTTTGTGTGCCCAAAGAACAGGATTTACCAGATGTAAGACTTGGGACGGGTACAGTTGATAAAAACAAAAAAAACTATGGTGTTTAATTTGTATTAAAAGCATAATATACAATCTATATAAGAAAATTTATATCAAACATTTAAAACTTTAAAAAATAATGCTCATCACACACATAGAATTTCCCCTCCTTTCCCACGATAGAACAGCTGACATGTCAATTTGAATAAATATACATCTGGTTAAAAAAAAGTGTGTAATTTTTTTTAACGAAATACCAAAAGACAGCTATAGGACAGGAGTAAACCTCTTAATCAGAATCACACAGTTTCACTTCATTTTACAACTTAAATCTGCATAAAAATATGAAAGGTGGTTTAGAGAACCTAGCTCAGGATTATCACGAGGGAAATTCCTGAGAGCAAAACAGAATCCATGTTTATAAAAACAGACGTTACTCAATTAAACCCCATCTGAATTTCACTATGAGGCAGAAATATTTCAACAGGTGATCATCAGTTCCCCAAAACAACCACGAAATGCGCGTGCCGTGAAAATGGCAGCTACCGTAGAAACACTTAAGTAAAAAAACACAAACCCAAAACCCATAAAAAGATAAAAATGTAGCAAAAATATAAACGACGGATCTTTAAAGTTTTAAGTCATATTCTAACTACTGATATATGATCAGTGTACATGATCGGAAATCGGAGGACGTGATGTGACCCTCGTCCTCTGGGTCTGCGGGATGACGAGTCACACATCTTGATGATTCTTTGATGATTTCTTCTTCTTCTGTGGAGAGACGGACATGAGGGTTAGGATCCGCCAACGTTGAGACTGGACACATTTGTTTTCTAAGTAGCGTCGAGATTTGTTTTCTAAGTAGCGTGATACCTTTTTGTGGGAGTCGCTTGAGGCGGTTTCTGTTGCCATGGCGTCTTGGATTGAATCTACAGGTATTTCTGGGATGTCGGCTGATTTCAATTTGCTTTTTTCTGAGGACAAATGCAAAGCAATTTTACAAAACCATCAAATTACATGTTTTTAAGCTATATGTGGGTTGTTTACTCACTTCTCTTCTTCTCCGTTTGAGAACTCGTTGCCTCTACGTCAGGTGGAGGCAGCGGCTCTGTGTTGGCGGGATTATTTTTCTTTTTCTTCTTGACACTCTTGACCTGCTCTGTTGTTTCCTCTACCTTATTATCTATTATATCCTCAACTACCTGCTCTCTTTCTTCATCAGCTTTTTCTTTTTTCTTCTTCTTTGATTTCTTTTCCTGCAGTACTTGTTCTGGATTTTCCTCACCATTAAGAAGGTCCCTTTTCCTCTTCTTTGCCTTCTTTTCTGTAGACGTCTGCTCTAAAGTCTCAATTTCTTCAGTTTTTTGCTCTGTATTATTTTCTATGTCTTCAGCTTTTTGCTTTGAAATGCTTTCACTTGCAAATGTCAATGAATTTTCCTCACTTTCTGTTTTCTTCTTTTTTTTCTTCTTGGCTTTCTTTTCTTCTGCTATGTGCTCTGAGGTTTGGTTGTTTTCTTCCTGTTTGCTCTCTTTGTTATTTTTCACTTCCTCAGATACCTGCTCAGAATTTCCAGTCTGTGCCAAACTTCCCTCACTACCAGCCTTCTCTTTCTTCTTCTTCTTTTGTTTCTTTTCTTGTACCGTTGACTCTGAAAGGGTTTTCTCATCAGCGTTCCCTCTTGTGTTTGTCTCAGTCGTGACTGTCTCATTTCTTTCAGCATCATCTTTGGTTTCTTTTGCTTTTTTATTCACCTTCGGAGTTTTTTTAGCCTCCTCCTGCTTCGTGTCTTTGGTCTTTCTCGTCTCTTCGCCACATTCCTCTTTTCCATCTTCACCCGTCTCATTCTTTTCCTCCTTGTCTGCAATTTTCTCCTTCTTTTTCTTCTTCTTCTTGGGCTCAGATGTTCTGTCATCAGTTGTTTGTTCACTGGGAGTTGCAGTTTCTCTGTCCTTTTTTATTTGTTTGTCCGCTGGAGATGAGAGGTTTTGCTTTTGGCTCGGAGTGCTTGAGGTGACAGAAGTCACATTTTTTGTCACATTCTTCTCGGTCGAGCTCGTCTTTGCTTTTTTTTCAGTCACATGTTTCTCGCCACCTTCGTCATTGTGTTTCACTGTCCCGTTACTCGGTTTAACTGGGGTTCCAGGTTTCGCCGGAGCCTTAGCCCGGGGTTTCCTGACTCTCTTTTTCGGGGGTTGAGGAGCAGAGGAGTCCAGGGCATTGATGGCATTCATCTTGACTATGTCGGCATCTGTGGACAGAGAAAACCCAGTAAAAACATCAAACTGTGCATGGTGGAACAAATGCCTAAAAGAAAACATAAACAGCGAGCAAACAGTAACTGTACACAGCTCTGTTTGGATGAAATCACTCTTTTCCATGGTGAGGTTGTTCATGGGTGGTGCTGCACTGTCTGGTGGTTGTCTTTCTCTCATTAAGTGGAGGGACCAAGCTTTCCCTTCATCTTCCATCACTTTGTACATTTTCCACACCCTCCACAGTTTATTCCACCTGAGTTTAGACTCCTTCCACCATGAACACCTCGCCTGAATGCTACATCTCAGTCTCTCAATAGCGCGCTTTGACGTTAGCTCAAATGAGACATATTTTGCTTATTTCCAGCTTTACACTTTAATTCAGAACCTGCATTAGAGTATCTTTGCATGATTCTCATTTCAATAAAATCTTATTTGAAATATAAAATACAGTCTTTTCCTGAAACAGGTTATGTTAGCTCAGACCACGTTAAGGACCCCTCTTCTAACAAGCCTAATTTCATCTGATTGGATCTCTAACAGATCAAACTTGTTGGAAAAAAGATAAAACTCACCCATGTGTGCGCTGACAGCCTGCAACTGAAAATAATTTCATTACATTAAGGGAAAAATATCCTAAAGTTACTGTGCAAATAACCGCTCCTTCTGAGAGGGGCAGATGGGATTCTTTTTTTAGATATGGTTCATTTGATGTGAAATGTTTGAGGTATCTGAACTGGATGTGCCCTGGTTGCTCCTTAAGTGAGGTGTTTTGGGCAAGTCAAATATTTCTAGCCTGGCTTTGGTCACTTTATTGTCCACTCATAACCCCCTCTTCATTTTTCTAGGATTCTTTTCATCACCTCATCCTTGACACGCTCGCCCATGAATAATGCATTCAGTGACTCACCTGTCATCTGTTGGAGCAGTTTCTTCCACTTCTCCACATCCAGACTGCTGTCAGAGTCTGAATCATCTGCACCGGCAGTCACAACTTTGTCTGGTGTTCGGCTCTTTGATTTCTTCTCCCCTGTGACTTTTTTTGCAGCTTTTCCCTCAGTTTTTTTCTTGTTTGCTGGAACAGACTGGGAAAAAAAAGAAAAAGAAGGATTAGCGTGGTTGGTATAGTCCAAGAACTGCCACGAAAAGAAATTAAAACAAAATAAAAATTCACCTTTTTTGCAGTTGTGTCCTTTTTCTTTTTTGATGTTGTAGACTTTGCTAAACATAAAAAGTGCAAATGTATTAAAATGCATTCAAATACGCCAACCTCTGGCCTCAAAGAGTTTATTGCTACAAACCGAGCTGCATTCTCTGATATGTCAGTTTTTTCACTAAGCTGTCGCCCTCATCTTGAATCTGATTGGAGGTTGTTAGGAGTGTGAATGTTTGGGTACAGGTGTAAGATGAAAATACTCAAAGCAAACTAATGTACAGAAGTTCCAAATCTTGCTTAAGAATTTTGTAAGCATGAACAGCTGGATCAGGACACACATATACACAAATAAACAAATGTAGTATCTCAGATCCAACTTCAGCTTTCTAATTTAATTTGTATTTAACAAAGAAAAAGAAAAATATGAACCTTTAGTTGGAGTCCTTCCTTGATCTGCTGAATTTTTTGGGTTACTGTCAGGAATAAAAAAAATAGTTAGTATCCAAGCTATTACAAAATGAGACATCTAACCCAGTGGGCGTTGCTTCTGAAAAGCACTAAGAAATCATCCTTACTTCAACCATGATGTGTAGATGTCGAGTAGTGATACTGATATTTTGGTCTCCCCCTGTAGAAAATCAAAATTAAATGTTACAACTTATTAAGAAGTTTGAAATATACAGTGGGAGTATTTCTTGGACATGGTACAGTAGTCTGAAGGAGATGTCAGCATATAAAGACATAAAAACATGCCATTGTTATGGTTATGTGTCTAATTTGAATGAAAGCAGACCCCAAGAAGGTGGTTAGGAAGGACTTGAGTTCATTACAAATGAATAAACTAGAATAATAAACACGTTTACAGAAAAGGACAAAGTCTACTACATTTTGTGGAATATTTACAAATTCAAAAACCTGTGGAGGGACCAAATGGTTCTCATTTGGGGAAGAAAAATCAACAAGCCTTCTTGGTCTGTATTACATTTGCAATGACTGCACTTATACAAATCTCTGGGCTTTTTTCTTAGACTTTACCACAAACAGCTTTTCCTGGCCGCACACTCTCCCCACTCATTTAAATTGGCCATATGCTACATCCTATTTGAGCCACTTTGGGTGGAAGCTCTTGGTGAGTAGAGTCTAACTGATGGTATTTTTTATGTCAAGGACTTGATTACCTTTAAAACTAATCTGACTTTTTCTGTCTTTCCTCCAGCCACAGTCCCTCTTACAGAGGTCTATACAAGGTGAAAGCCTTTCAAGTGTTACGTTCTTAGTCTAGGCAAGTATTGAACGCAACAAGAAGTTGGCCCACTCACACACCACTTTTTTTTAAGTGGTATATAAGTCCTAACATTGAGCTCGTTTTAGCTCACAGCAAGGGGAGGATACATTTCTTGGATCTTACGATCTTTAAAGTTATATATACACACACAACTATGTTTATGCAGAAAAATAGAAACACGTAGCAGTCTAGTTGTTACGAAAAATGGGGAGATTTAATTGAGCAAACGTTCTTCCCCGTCCACACTTCAGAAAATGTTTTTTTGTGGAATTTCATGAGGTGTGAGTAGAGGGGGGTTATTGCACAGCACAGGAGCAGCATTTGAAACATTGTAACAGTTGCAGTTGATATGTGTGTGTGTGTGGTGAACAATGTTGACCTGTGGGCTGTGCCTCTGTAGCTCATCTGCAGCTGAGCGATAACCATGCTCCTTCAAGTGGCGGTAGATCAGCTGGATCAGCTCGTGCTTTGATGCGTTCACGGACATATTCGAGAAACGAAAAAAGGATTAATCAAACTAAGGCTAAGCTAACGCAAGTGGTATTTTCATATTAAAAGTATCCTCATGATGCTCAGAGTTGCAGCTTCTGAAACCCGCATGTTACCATTTTGAACTCTGACCCAAGGATGTGATTATTTCCTACCGCTGCAATGCACTATGGGAGATGTAGTAAGCGGGGCGTAGCAACGCTGTCAGCGGTCCGCGCAAAAATATCACGCATTCAAATGAAAACTTAACCTGTGTACACAATGCATTTCGATAAGGGGCTAATAACGGAAAGTAGTTTATATAGTCTGTTAGTCATATGTGTGTCAGAGGTTTTTTCAGCTGTCTTTTCACCGCATTTTAAAGCCATGTTATAATGAAAACTGACATTAGCATTGAACCATTTAAACCAAATCATTTTCTTTTTATATTTGTGTTTTGCTATCTGCCTTTAACTATCTTATATTCGGGCCAGTTTAGGCTCAGTTTTACCCAAAGAGGGGATGATTTTCATGATGTGGACGAATCATATTTTATAAATGATGTTCTGGAAATTTACTCTGATTCTACCGGTAAAATGCAGACATCTGATCTGCCCTTCTATCATTACAGTTCAGCTACTATAAACACTTTTAATATAAAGCAAACAAACAATATGACAGCTTTGTGGCATGGCATGCTTCTAGTGGGCAATGTCTTTTTATAGCTACTACTTAAAAGCACCAAGTGTACAACTGGTTGCTTTCAATTGCTCCTTCCGCTGTGCAACTGTCTGCATGTTGCATGTAGAAGCAGATAAAACATGCTGTGTAATAAGTCTTTGTCTTCAGTGTAAAAGATCGTTTGCGTTCTGCATAATGTGATAAGCTTGATCTCTTTTGTCTGTTACATTCACCCACCACTTCCTTTTTCCTGCAGAACAGGCATAGATTTATCAAGATGCTAGAAACATTTTTCTGAGAATTTGGGCCATATCGACATGATATCATCCCACAGTTGCTACAGATTATTTTGGTTGGATATCCACAGTGTGACACTCCTGTTCCACCACACCCCATAAGGGTGCTTTATTGGATTGAGATCTGGTGACTGGAGGCCATTTCACTACAGTGAACTCACTGTGATGTTCAAGAAACCCCTTTCATATTATTTGAGCTTTGCGGCATAGTGTGTTATCCTGCTGGAAGTAGCCATCACGAAATGGGTACACTTTGGGTATGAAGGGACAGCAACAATGCACACATCGTTACTAAATTTTGCCAAATTCAGCTATCTACTATCTGAATGTTGCAATAAAATAATTGGGATTGTTCAGTTAGCATATGTGAAGCAACGTTTCAATTTCCTGGTCATAATTAACAGGAGTTGCACCTGCTGCGGTCTTCTGCTGCTGTAGCCCATCTGCTTTAGGGTTTAACTGGCTGTGCGTTCAGAGATGCACTTCTGCATCTTCATCTTCATCTTGAGTTGATCACATGTGATTGGCTTATATTTAGATATTTGTGTTTATAAGCAGTTGAACAGATGTACCCATGAAGTGACTGTATATGTGTGTCTCTATTGTAACAGACCCTGTCCCTCTGTTGAGATGTTCTCAAACCTTACAAATATGTAAAAGCGGGACATTTGTAGAGACCAAAATCCACCTCGGCATATATGTTAAAAGGCAAGAAATGAACTGTGAGAGCCAACATAAACTGCCTGCTCATATTCAGGAAACATAACTGTAAGTCTTAAAATACACCTACCCTTTATGTCTCTGTTAGCTCGCTCTTGTGGCTCTAAGTTTCTTGACTCAGTTCTCTTTTTTAATCACATGTTCGAAAAAAACAAACCCATTACCCATCCACATAGCCAGACAATCCACAAGCTATTCAAGCAAGTGAACAAGTCAGAAATATCCCAGAAACTGCCAGAAAGGTCAGTCAACTCTATCAGGTGTATTTGGATATAAGTCTAACTTTTTGCTTTGGTGTGGGAGGACATTAATGGTGATTGGGCATGGGTACATGCTGCCAGTGAAAAGATCTGAGAAAGCTGGCGGTGAGATCTTAGGTCAAACTAAAGGAGAGTATTGGGTAAGCAGGGGGTCAGTAAGAGCAAGGCAGCTGAAAGAGACTCATTCATCAGGGAAAACCAGAAAAGGAAAGCAGTGTGTAGTCCAAGCTCAACGTCAGCACTCAGTGGGTCTCACTGAGCTTGATTTCACCATCTTCCACAAGCTTGCTACCCCTCATACTCTTCTCTCTCACTCTCACACTCTCACACTCATACACACACACACACACACACACACACACACACACATTTGGTTTGGACAACGTGCAGGTTATGAGGCTGACTCAGCTCCCATTCTTAGAGTGTTGATGGGATGGGACAGACCACCAAAGTTTTGTGGAAGAAAAACAATTTTAATTTGTAATATTTAAAAGTGAGCAAAGAAAATGTAATATTTAATTTGCTCATGTTTACTCCAAACAAACATTCCAATATATTAAACTGGGTATTGACGAGTGTAAGAAAATGGATTTTAGCTAAAGTTACTGCTTGAGGGAGGACCAAAAGACATCCTTGAACACAAGGAAAAAGAAGTAGTACGCTCCCCTCGGCTTTGATGGCACGTTTCTGTAAAATGACTGCAGTATTTGTACAGGCTACACTTGTAAATGGCAGCCTGTTTCACAGGAAATAAATTACGCTGGACACATTTAACAGCTCACATCTGTGCTCACTCTCCATTTAATTACCCGCTATAGACGGCAAGGTCTGGGTGCCACAACCTGTCATCGCTGCCACACTGGCACAACAGTAAAACTGGTTAAGTGGAAACACTTACACACATGTGATTAATAAATATATAAAAGAATAAAAAATAGCATAACTGAGCTATACTTTTTTTTAACACCCTCTCCTTAGGGATTCTTCAACGAGTCCCTTATGATGTATATCCAAGGGGCTTTGCAGGAGGGTCCTAATGAACTGCTATGCCTAGCCTTGCCAACCAGGTGCTGCCGGAGCTCCACATGAGCCAAATCAAACACACCTTCAGCGATGGCCAAGGCCATGTGTTTGAGCCCTTCCTCTGATTTCCACCTGCTGAGGGCTGATATGTGGACTTTAAAACCCCACCAGACAGAGGAAATCTAAGAAATGTTTACTCTTTATTTGAGTTAGAAATTAAAGTTATCAGTCTTAAACACTTGATTCTGGGACAGATCTTGTGACATGGTAACTACTGCACTGTAAAAGGCAACCACACAAGTTCACAAAGAGAAACTGAGGCAATAATAATGCTGTTAGCAGAATCTAAACGCTGTTCCTGTTTTTTGGTAAATACAGTTCTTTTCTTCTGTGTAACTTGTAAACTGAGTCAAAACCTACGCAAATTAGCCATACTAACCTCCCTACTTTCTTATCTACAGTGCTCTTATTCAGTTACTTCTCTCTGCATTTGAATAGCTAATATAACTGTATGTAGGTCCTGGTTGTTGTCGAGGACTGTTTATGAAACTCACCTGAGAGAGGAAGCGTCTTTGGCCTTTACTTTGCTCCCAAATAAATGACCTGTAGCTGAAAGATTGATAAAAGATGAAAAAGCCATTTTTAGTAAATTCTGAAACAAGGCTTCTATTGTATAAAGTGGAGAGATGACAAGCTGAGCATGCTGAAGTACAAGTTTTGCCTCAGAGTTGGCACACAGGAGGAAAAAGAACAGTTCCATCCAGTCTTACTCAGATTAGAAAATTGGGGTGAGAGGTGGGGGTAATGTGGAGGTTTACCGGCAGGGCTGCGTTGATTAGAAAGGGGGTAGTGTTCCTAGTGAAGCAGAGCAGCCGTATTCAGTAACAGCACCACTTTCTTTAGCCAAAGCCAACATCTGCTGCCGACCGGCACAGCCGTCTCTACTTCCCTTTAAACTCATTGTCGGATTTCTCAAGGCCTTAAAATCCTGCTTGGAACCGGTTTGGACAGGGATGTAAAGATGAGAAAATGCTGTGAAAGTATAATTTTGTGTTACTAAATCCAAATCTTTTAGGGTGGGTCTGCTATTGATTTACTCTTTACGTGACAGAGAGGCAAAAACCACAGAAGCAAGACAGGAGCTGAAAACTACCTGTACCAGCAAAAGCTACCATTGCTATTTATAACTTTATGAATGGTTTTCTCCAGCTCAAGCTAAGAAATCCTTAAAGAAACTGGATTCTGTTTTATGGCTCCACTGTTAATTACGGGGTAGGAAAATGAAGTGTTAAATTTATGATAGCCTACTTCACAGCACTTTGCTCACATCCTCTGGAAGAAATTGGCAAATTAGGAGGGTAATGAACAGCCAGTGAACACAATTAAATCTCAGTCTGAGAAATTCCCATGTAGCAGATTTAAAGGTTGTTACCACATAACAAGTTTAATTGGTTAATCAATAACTAAAATAGTGAAATAAGTGTCTGAGAATGTGAAATTTAACTCCCACAGCAACAACTCAGAATGAGTGGTTTCTTAAAGCAGAGTGACCTTTTTTAACATGCCTGAAATGACCGCTTACTGGAAATAGACAGCTGCGGTTTACGAGGATATTAAGAAATTCCATTTTTATTTACATTTTTTAAAAACACGAGCCTAACATAAGTTAAAACAAACAAATAACTTTAAAAATAACCTCCAGAAACCGAGCACGATGTTTATTCAGGGTCCGTGATATTCTATTACTGGTGCATTGTAAGGTTACTCATTCTGTAAATACTGTCATCAAACCATTTTGTGGCTTAGCCTTGCGTTCGTGGTGAAATTATTTTGGCAATATGACAATCCACAAAAGAAAGAGCAAATGTGGAAGGCGAGCAAGAATATATCTGTGGTATTGGCCTATCACAGTCTTTTTAGACTTCAGAGTCTGTCGGGTCTCTGGGGACGTGGCTCTGTTAATATTTGTGGATGTGATAGACGTGAGTGTTCGTATACGTGTTGTTTGCATTGTGGTCTTGGATGTGAGCAGAGTTGTTGTCAGCCTGGCGAGCTGCTGCAGTTACAGCTCTGAGCGGCAGAAAACAGATGAGTCACATCTCATAAGTGTGGCTGCCCAAAGACCAGGAAACTCTCTTTCCTCTAATTTTTTGCATACTTTTGAGGAAAAGCAGTAATATCACAATCATGATATGTAATGTATTCCCTCTAGAACAGCACGAGAATAAACATGATCGTATAAAACTTCAGGTCCCTTTTCATCCCTCTTTCTCTGTTTGTTCTGTCATAAAGTCTAAAGCTCCGCTCTAAAGATGCCTTTCCTGCTTCAAGACAAACATGCCCATCAACCTCAGCTTTATACTCTTTTGGGGGGCGGGGTCATTCTTCCTTTTGCACCCCACGACCTCCATGCCCACAAACCTCAATATCAACACTTGCAAGGTGTGATGTTTTACATCTCACTATGTTGACCAACTCCTCGCTTCAGTATATCAGTTTATTTTTGTCTGCTAGCCACATTTGACGTTGGTGACCATGAAGTATTCATTATATTCAAGATTTAAAGCAAAAGAAATATTAACCACCAGCCTTATTTTTCAAATTTGATTCCCTGTAAAATCGCCCTGTTTCCCAGAATTGCATTGTTGCCATTTTTGCCAATGAAGGACCTCAAGAAGGAGTGCAATGTTCAGTGGAAACTGTGCAGTGTTTCGCAAGGAGACGGCCCTGAAGGGAACAGCGTCAATCACTTTGTGCTTTTAGCTCTGCTATGAAATGAAGCCTGATCCTAGCTTCAACAGCACCAGAGCTCAAAAACACTTGTGATTCACAGTGACAGGCAAATACCCAATGTATGTTAGATTAATTATTTTCTACTTTTTATAGTCTGATTTTTAGCTGTTCTCTACAGCTATTCCACTGTTCCCAGTCAAAGTGAACCTGTATCATGATGGTGATCTACAGTGCAGATACTGTGGAGAAATACCTCCAGGAGCTGTGGGTGAGGCTGTGCAGTCCTGCTGCTTTCTGTTGACCCACTGGATGATTTGTAAAGTGCTTCCATGACGCCCAGCTGGAGATGTTATCAGAGTCAGAGAAGTCTGTTCTGTCTCTCTCGTAGGGTCTGCAGTGCGCAGAAACAGCAGGAAAAATAAGAGTGTTTGTGAGTGCAGTACAGAGTAGAGTGGAGACCTGTGTCTGTAGGGCCCCACAGCCACCCTGAGACTCAAATCTCCCCCACACATGGTGTTTTTTTTTCTGTAGACCCTCTGTCAACTGTGTTTTAACCAGGTCAGATGGGGAGATATTGCTCTTGCTTTCTAAGGTTTTCTGAAGTTTATAGGGTGGCATATTGAAATGATGATCATGATGGAGCCCAAATGAAGAGGAGAGTCTATGATGCAATTATTTTGAGTACTAAGTATGTTTTTAAAGCTATTTTTTACAGTCAAAGACCAACAAAGCTACATTAATATCTAGAATAATGCAGCACAATGTCCAAATTCAGCAGAAGTATCACTAATGTGAGATGTAAACTCTCCATTAACACCTGGATGTAGTAGAAATACTGTATTTTCTTTGGCAGTGGGGTCAGTAGGGGCTGATATTATTTCAGTGAGGCAGCAAGGCAACTGGGCGGGGTTAACAGGAACACTTGGAAAAGTGGAATGCTTTCAAAGGTGGCAGAAAGTGTTTGGAGATTCAGCGAGGCTGGAGGTGTAGCTTTTCTTAGTTTTAGGTTGCTTAACTGCCATTCAAGTGTACAAGGGGTTACTTGCAACACCTTATGAGGGGATTTTTTTTAACCCTGAGTCTCACTGCATTGTTATTTAGCGCCAGCTTACTAAATACAAGCAAGCTTAAGTAATTTAAAGCGTCACAGGAACCATGGCAACGACAGCTCTCACCGGTTTCTCCATGATGAGCCTGCTGAGCCTCGGGTACCTGACCTGGGATCTGATGAGCCCTAACCAGGTGGAAAACGATCCAGAAAAACCTTTTATTGGCAGATTTCCTGTCCCTCAACCCCCTCATATTATTTTCATTATGACAGATGACCAGGGGTTCAATGACATTGGCTATCATAGCTCAGACATCAGGACACCGGTGCTGGATAAACTGGCTGCGGATGGCGTGAAGCTGGAGAATTATTACATCCAGCCCATCTGCACCCCATCCAGAAGTCAATTCATCACTGGCAGGTAAAGTGTCCTGTGACTGGACTGCTCCTTATTTAAAATAAATGCTTTGTATTCCTAGAATTAGACCATACTGATGTTTAACATAGATGTAACTGCTGCCTGATGAATTAAACTACTGGATTTTAAAGCAGCTTCCTGTTTTGTGAGCTTGTATTTGAATGCATGGGGACAGTGGAACCAAGACCACTCTTCTAGAGATAATGGCAAATCTAGAAAGTGTACAGTTTTTATGTTTCAAAGCTATCAATCAGGTCCAAACATGTGATTTCCGACTATATATTTCCAATTAAAGAAAAAGGATGTAAAAGATGTGCTTGCTATTACACAGCCTTCTGTCTGTGTTTTGACTGGCATACAAATATAAACAGACACAAATCTGGAGTGTATCTTCATGCCAATCACCATAACCTGTTTGAGAAAAACAGGGCAGTCTCCTTCTCCCTGTTCTATTTTTCTAAACCTCTTTACAACCCCTCTTATTCACATTTCTGTTTAACCTGTTGGATGTGATTGGATGATATGGATTAAGGCTGTCTTGATATCAGATTTCCCTCCTTTATTATTGCGCCCAAAAGATATGCAACCTCAAAAACGAATCTTATCCCTAAATGCAAACAATATATTTTTCCTTTTAAATATTTTCTTAATCTTAAATTCTGCAGGTACCAAATCCACACTGGTCTTCAGCACTCCATCATCCGACCTCGCCAGCCTAACTGCCTGCCTTTTGACCAGGTCACGCTCCCTCAGAGGCTACAGGAACTCGGCTACTCCACCCACATGGTAGGGAAGTGGCACTTGGGGTTCTATAAGAAGGAGTGCTTACCCACTCGCCGTGGCTTTGACACATACTTTGGATCCTTAACGGGGAGTGTTAACTACTACACCTATGATGGCTGTGATGGCTCTGGGCTGTGTGGCTTTGATCTCCATGAGGGGGAGTCAGTTGCCTGGGGTCAGAGTGGAAAATACTCCACGCATCTGTACACAAGGAGAGTACGCAAGATCCTGGCAACCCATGATCCTCAATCCCAACCGCTGTTCATCTTCCTCTCCTTCCAAGCTGTTCACACACCCTTACAATATCCAGATGAGTACATCTACCCCTACCTTGGGCTGGAAAATGTGGCACGCAGGAAGTATGCTGCTATGGTGTCAGCTGTAGATGAAGCGGTTCGTAATATAACATACGCTCTCCGCAAGTATGGATACTATCAGAACAGTGTCATCATTTTCTCTACAGACAATGGAGGTCAGCCCTTGTCTGGTGGAAGTAACTGGCCTCTTAGAGGACGTAAAGGAACCTACTGGGAAGGTGGCATCCGGGGTCTGGGATTCGTCCACAGCCCTCTGTTAAGGAAAAAGAGGAGGGTGAGCAAATCACTGGTGCACATTACTGATTGGTATCCCACATTAGTGGGATTAGCAGGTGGTGATGAGTCCCTCACTGAGGGGGTTGATGGGTATAATGTGTGGGAGGCCATCAGTGAAGGAAAAGAATCACCTAGGCTGGAAATCCTGCACAACATCGACCCTCTGTATAACCATGCACACACTGGCTCCCTGCAGAAAGGATATGGCATTTGGAATACAGCCATTCAGGCCTCCATACGAGCTGGAGATTGGAAACTTCTGACAGGAGACCCTGGTTATGGAGACTGGATTCCACCACAAATACTTCCAGGTTTCCCCAGTAGCTGGTGGAAGCAGGAGCGTCACACACGTCCTCGAAAAACAGTGTGGCTTTTTAACATCTCCGGGGACCCCTATGAACGTTATGACCTTTCTGAGCAGAGACCGGATGTTGTGAAGCAGCTGCTTGCCAGACTGGTGTACTACAATCGCACTGCAGTGCCTGTGAGGTACCCATCAGAGGATCCGCGGGCTGACCCCTATCTGAATGGAGGTGCCTGGGTCCCTTGGGTAGGAGATGAGGAGGAGGACAACTGGGGCAGTTTTTTCCAGAAAAAAAGCATGGATTGGAAGAAGAAGCTAAAGCTATCCAAAAGCAGGTCATTTTTCGGGAAACTAAAAACTCGGATCATGTCTAACATAGTATAGGAGAACACAACCAAAAGAAAATCACTGGTTTAATGAAGAGGTGCTACTTTAGTTGAGAGAACATCTGAAGATGTGTTCTCACTCATGGGCCAGGTTTCTGCAAGATCGAGCTGTAGCTGCAGGTGCATGTTCGATTTCTGTAAGAATAACCGATTGGTGATGTTTTCATTATTAATTTGTTTGTATCTCAATTACAAGTGTTTGTTTTGCAAAAGTGAACATTATAAGCTTCAAAAACACATGAGCGAATTCCATTTTACAGGTGCTAGTGTGTTTACTGTTGCACAGGTAAGGGTTGTTTTACAAACTCAAAATCTGTGTACTTGACAAGAATGACAAGGTGGAATCATCAGAAGCTTTCTAGCTTTGATTAATGTAAATGATGACTACCTCTGTGGCAATGTGACATTAATTGTAGACATTATTTCCTTCATTAAATTAGCCTCTGGATTATTGTATTTACATATTTTCTACCGGAAGAATATTCTTTGTTTCTGTACACATCAGATTCTTTTTGTGCTGTTCTGTACTTTTTATAGCAGCTACCTGTTCCACTGAATATTAGAAGAGGGCTTCCTTCTTCATTTGTCACAGCTATTCACGATGAGCTTGAACGATTGCAAGGACTTTAGCAAAAACCAGTACAAAGCAACATAGCAATATGTTTTAAAAAACAGGCTTGTTTGCCTCATTGTGCCAGAATAAAAAGTGATGAGATGCCCAGCCGGGCACATATATGCTGGTGGACATGCATGTACAGACATAGCTGTTTCTTCTATTTTTAGAGCAGGGTAGGAGGAAGCATGCAAAACAAAAGTCAAAGTAGCTTCAGTGTGTTTAAAAGCCCCGTACTATTCGCACAGGTTTACTGCACCCCTATAAGAGTGGTAGCTTCCATCTCTGCTGTAATACAGGAACTACCGATGTAGGTTCTTTTATTTTTTCACACAGATGGGTTTTCTCAGTTCCAGTTGAGTGATTATATGTGTGTTACTGCCTTAGCCTGTCCTGTTGTGTGCGTCCATTAAAATGTAAGTAAGCAATGTACATTCTTCTTTTCTAATGATCATTTTTATTCTTCTTATTCTGTTCTCCATCACTCCTCTTGCTTACTAACCTTAATTAAGAGTAAGTGAAGAATTGTAAAGCTTGCTTCCACCTGTGCAGAGCTGCAATGTTTAATGTTACTATGTTCATAGTGACTATTTGATATTTACTTTTTAAAGTTTATTGTGCTATTACAAACTTATTCACATAAAACTCTGTATCATTTGAATTTGTTTTCTTTACCCAAATACTTGTGAGTCAAAAAATCATGATTGTTCATATTGAATTCAGCCTCCTTTGTTGGATAAGAGGATTCTGTGTTTTAATATTATCTGGAGAACATTGCCTCACAGTTTCATATTGTGGCAAAGATTTGCATCCTTTTCGCGTGGTGCTTTTAACCAGGTTGTCTGCATTTTATTTGTTCTATATCTTTCATTTCTCTTCCTTTTTGGAAAGCAAACTTATGCAAACCTACAAACAGAAAAAGACATCTCTCCTGCACACCCTGTAAAGACTGTTAAACAATAAAGTTCTCTTCACAGAAGCTTCTGGACTATCGGTGACTTAATTTGTCACTTTAGTTTTGGTTTGCTCTTTGTCACACTATCTGTGGTAACCAACGTACCACGTGTGGCTGACTGTTCTGAAAGTGTGACTGCAGTTCCCAGTGTTGTTTAGATTCAAGTTTTCACATGCAATTACAACAGAGAGGAGAACATATTTGTTCATATGTGGTAAATATTTCTTAAGATCAGTTCAGTACAGCAGCCTGTCTCAGTTCTCTTTGTGTTGGCAAGGAAAGTGAATCACTTTATTTCCTGCCCCTGTGAAAATACCCTGCCTATATCATCTCCCGTTTACTGTTTCCTGTCAGTTAGGGCTGAGGTTCACAGCAGATTTACACCCGGATGTGTCCAAAATTTTCTAGATTCATTTTAAAACATTAAAACCACAGCGTGGGTGAATAAAAAGCATGGAGCAGTTTCTTATTCTTGTGCTAATGGCAGCGGGAACTCATGGTAAGATCATCCTCACAAGATGCCAAACATTTACATTTGTAATGTGAATTATTTCCACTCATGTTCTTTTGAATGCATCTTTTCCAGCTCTGGTTCCAGTTGATGAGACTACTTGTGACCTCAGGACGAGCACATGTCCATGCTCTCCTCTTCTTGAAGAAACTGTATATATCCAAGTGATGACTGATGCTAATGGCTGTCAACTGCAGTGTTCGAAGGTGCTTCCCACTGAGACAAAAACTGTGTTCAATATGAAGAAAGGAAAAACAACAACAACAGACAAGGAATTTAACAACAGACTAACATTTATAATCAACAACGGGACAATCAAGATCACAAACGTGAGGAGGAGTGACTCAGGTCAATACAGCATTGAGGTCTTTAATTCAAATGGAGTCCAAGAGAAAAACATTAATTTCACCCTGGATGTTAAAGGCAATGGAAACTTTGAAGGCAAGGCACTCTGGAACTTCGAAGGTAACTTACTCATGATTTTATATTTTTAATATTATTATACAGTTAATCAGAAATGTAAGCATGTGGGAGTAGAACTATTAAACACAGTACACATCTCTTGTGCAACTAATGATAGAAGATGAAACAGAGAAAATGCAGAGACATGCAAATGTATCATGTTGTTTAATGTTTTCGATTTCTTGAGAAGAATGAACAGAATATTTGTTGATACAACATTTTTGTATCTGTTGGTATTGTCAGTTATTTTAGCCACACAAGGGCAGCTGTTCATACCACAATTTAGTTATCTTTTTATTTCTCAGTAACTACCACCTAAACTTAAAAGGCACACTAAAACTTTCCACTTGGTCACTGATTATTACTAGCTGCACTATATGAGCACATTAAGCTGTGAAATGGATGTGTTGTAGTAGGTGTGGTTTTATGACAGGAAACAGGTGGTTTAACAGAAGTTGTCAGTGTGGTTTTTCTTCAGTGTCTAACACTATACCTCTGGTGTGGTTTAGTGGGAGTTAGTAAATAATCACAGTCAGAGCAATAAACTTTATCTACATAACACTTTTCTTAACTAAGTGTTTCACAGAACAAATGAAAAGGAATAAAAGATAAGAACAAATGTGAATCTGGAACTGTCAAGAAGTAAAGATCTTGGAAGAAACATAACCTCGGGTTCTTGATACATGTATCAAGATCAATTAATGAAGTATTCAGCCATGATCCAAACTGCATAATGGTAGCTAAGAAAAATGTCTAGGATTCATTATGTTTTTATATCTGTAATCTGATACCTCAGCCTCATAACAAACTGACTTGTTTCATGTTGGGATCTTCTATGTTGCAAATACAGTGACATTTACGTTGAACACTTAAATAAATTTCTAATTGTTATCACTGTGATCTTCCCTCAGCAGACAAGTGTCTTTACCTGGTCATAGCCTGTTGTGTACTGGCATTTCTCCTGATAGCAGTGTCATGCTGTTTTGCGTGTAGAGAAATTAACCATCGTAAACAAGGTAACATGCTGTCTCATGATCAACAATGCTCAATAAGCAACTGCATCATTCACTGAATAACATAATTGGATGGGGAAGTTAAAAAGTGTTTGTTCTGCTGTATCTTTTCTATATTTTTACAGGTTCACGTGCTCCTGTACTTTAAGCAACAAGATGACTGAGCTGACCTCAAAAAGAAATCAGGAGGTGACTGTGATATTTTCATTTTATACTTGTACATACTGAAAAAGACTTGTTGGGGTTTTGTCTGTAAGGGTTTTTGTAGGGTCTTTACTGTACAATATATTGCACATTGAAGCAACTGTAATTGTGATTTGGTGAAATATAAATAAAACAGAATGGAAATTGATCCAAAAAATGTATGTAGATGATTAAAATGTTCATTTCTAAAGCCTGTCTGAAGCCTGATTATGCAACACTAAAGTAAAATAAATAAATAAATAAATCTAAATTTCAATGTAATTTTTTTATGTATAGCATTAGCTAGAAATATAATAAAAGGTATATTAAACCTTTTGATTTCTTAAAGTTTTTTTTAAATTTGTCATTTAACTCATATGTTTCTTTCACTGAATAAACATGTGATAAAAAAATTAATAGTTTAAAAGCTAAAACTGTTATAACTGACAGGACTGTATGTGACTGTAGGCAAATGGGGCAGGATAAAATCAAAAGAAATAACAGATCAAAATGAGATTTTGTGGAAGATGCTGCAGGCATGCCTGTGGTTTGTATGTTGACATGTTTCACTTCCTTCAAACTGTAGTAACTGTTTACAATGAAAATCACTCCTTGTATGGCAAAACTTAACATGGAATCTCAGAACACGGAACTGCAGAAAATATATCAAAAATCTGAAGTGCTGAGATTCCAGTTTTTTGATTGCTGCAACACTTCATGTCAGCACAGTGGCCTTTAAATAAAGTAAATAAAAGAATGAAGAGAAAATTTTTCAAATTTCAACTAATATTTTTAAAATTACATGTGGTGATGTCTTTTTGAGTTCATCCATTCACTTATCTACAACTGATTGCTAACAGGAAAGTAGACAGGAAAAAACAAGCTGCAGATGGGTTTAAGGTGATGAGTGGTTTAAGGTGTGTCCTTCGCACTTCTTTGAAACATGCAACAGATACTGTATCAAGTATAATCACTGCATATATTTTGAGGTCATGCTTTGTGTTGTGTTATTTGGCTTTGAGAATGACTATTCTATGCTATCAAAAACAAAATGTCATATAAATACAACTGTCATGTAACTGTGTGAAGCAGCCAGAGTTGAGAACCCAAATGTAGACTCACAGGCAAAACTAAACTGAAATGTAGCTTTTTTGCTGAATTACCAAATATGCTAACCAAGGAACTCATAAGGAAACTAAACTGAGATATATTAAGCAGATGGCACGCACACAGACGTGGAGGATAAGAGAAATCACGACAAGAAACAGAAGGAAATGCAGACAATTTATACAAAGGGAATAAGTGCAGAGGGGAAACACCTGGGAAACAGGGCTGGACATGATCTAACTGGCGAGACAGCAAACAACTGAACGTGATGGACACAGGACACGTGACTATCAAAACAAAACAGGAAGACACGAGAAACCCACACTGAGACCCAGACTGACTAAAAACAGGGAGCAGAGGGAGGAGACACAGACAAGACTAAGGAAACAGATAAATACAAAGGGCACGACTAACTCTCAGAGGAGACACAGGAACGAGTCAAAGGTACAAAAGGAACCTAAAAAAAAAGAAACTAGAAATACAAATAAACTCAATAAAGGAACTAAACTGTACAAAACAAACTTAAATCGTCTTCCTTATGCAAGGAAAGACTCATGAAACTAGAATAAACTCAAATCGCTGGGCCAACGACTCAGGATCATGACAACAAACTCACTATAATTATTACTTGCAGCTGAATTTGAATTAATTATGACGTCAAGTGAAAGCTTTCTGTGGCTCAACTGGAACTGGTGCCAGTGGATAACAAATGTCAGTGAACATTTCAAATACAGTGCACAACTAACAATAAAAATTCAGTAATACCTTATTACGTAATACGATTATGACTGATTCGGTATACATATGGGTAGGTGTGAGGTTTCCCTCTATTGGTTTTTAAAGGCGTTGCGTTTAAAATTGTACTTGTATAACCCTCCACCTACCAAAAAGTAGAACAACAAAACCAAAAACCGAGCAGGAAAAGGTCAACGTTTTTTTTTTTAACTTAACCACAACACATTTTCCACCAGCTGCTGTTTAAATTGTGTCACAGCAAAGAGCCTGTACTTTTCAGCTCTGCTTGTATGAATTGATACATTTGATATAGTGGACCTTAAAATAATAATTTATGTCTTGAGCAATGCTTTGGCATCCGAGTGCTGCTCTAAATCGGTTCCATATCTGACAAACTGGTCCTCTTCTATAAGGCCCTGAGGCTGAAACTTGGCTTTCACATAATGATGTCACCCTTAAAGCTGAAATCCTGGTTTTTAATGCCATTAACCATCAGCTTAGACCCCCCAAAAGAACCTCGGTAAAATATTTAATTTGTCTCAAAAATTCGACTTGGAGATTCAACTTTTTATCAAAGCTCACTTCTTTAGAACTTTATCACCACTTTTATCACATCCTGGATTACAGTTCTTATTTACTGTTGTGTATCTCCATTTTCCTAATTAGATTTCAAATAAACAATAAGTAAGACTAGAGACCTCGACTATGATAAGAAAATATAAAGAAAATCCTAACCTGAAGAATACAAACTAAGAATTCTAAATCCTGGGTCCAATACTGTCCAATGTCCAGTTCTTGTTAATTCAAAGACGAAGCAAAGAGACAACTGCTTTTTTCAGTTTCAGAGAAAGAAGTGTGATGCACATAATAATGCTACTCTTGGTCAAAGTTTTTACACATCCTCCTCAGAAGTTGATCGCTAACAGGATGCTGTTGGAAGCTGTTGCTGACTGTGTTAACACACTAAACGATGACAAAGATCAATTTTCTTAAGCTGCTACTACTACTTAAGCTACAACAGCAATGACCACTCAGCTTTATCACAATCAGATACGTAACTATTGCATTTGATATTGCATAAAGAAGACATGATTCCTGGTTTACTTAGCAATTGTTGATAATTTTGCTAGTTGTACTGTCATCATCTTGTTAAAAAACAAGAGTTAAAAATTCCTCAGTTTTATTCACAGATCTTTTTTGTACAGTTTTTGGCAAACTTACATATTAGATAAAAATGTATCATTTATTCCTTTGTTTTCTAAAAGTTGAACTGAGCTAGATGTCATTTTATAATTATTTTACTACATTGTTACTACATTTCTAATTTTTTTTTACACCTACACTTTAACAGTGTGTTTGTAATGTGCATGTAATGTGTATGTCTGCTTCTACTAAGGAAGCAGACAATCTGGCAGATTTGCTCAAGCTCAAGTGGGACCTTAAATGCAGGTTGTAAATGAGGCTGATGAGAAACAGGTGGTCAGGCTGAGGCGTGGAGAGGAGCCTCTGCTCAGCTTCTCCTGGACTCAGGGAGTGTTAAAGACTCCAAACAACAACAACAACCCTGTGCAGAAATATGACTTCAGGCTGGGTTGAAGATTTAAGGTGGTTATACAACTTAAATGTATGCACTGATGTTAGAATGTTGCAATCTCTATTTTGCTTTTTATGCTGCCTTTATTTCCAGTTTTCCCAGCAAATATTAAAGAATTTAGAAGTGCTTTTCACACACTTCTGTAGGTCAAAAAAATAAAATGTGATGAATATAAATATTTTATTCATGCCAATATTTTAGAAGCATCTTATTGGAAACTCTAAAAATACAAAAAACAAAACCATCTGAACAAAACTAAGGGAAGTAGGTGAAGGCCACTTCACTTTTTTAACTATCAAGTTAAAACTGGTCCTTATTTTTACACTAGTTTTGTGTTTGCTGCTGCCATGAATACAAACAGTAATGATTTAAAGCCTTTAACTAAATTAAGATAAGATAAGATGACCTTTATTATTTGTTTTGTTACAGCACAAAGTGGACAGTGCAAAGTTAGATAGCAAAAATTTGAAAAACACTGGAATAGGATAAGAATAAGAAAAAGATACCGTACACAAATGTACACAATAGAATAGAATAAAATAAAATATTATACTGTATACAATAGAATAAAATAGAATACAAATACTATATACAACTGAGTAGAAAATAACAACGTTGTCAGAAAAAGAGTACTGCACTTAGTGTTGTTGCACATTTGTGGATGCGTGTGTTTGGTCAGTTGCGAAGTTTTGTGAGAGCCTGACAGCAGAGGGGAGGAAAGACCTTCGAAATCTCTCCGTCCCACACCGTGGGTGCCGCAGCCTGCCACTGAAGGAGCTGCTTAGTGCTGTCAGAGACTCCTGCATAGGGTTGCAGATGCTGTTCAACAGTGATGACAACTTAGCCACCATTCTCCTGTCATTCACCACCTCCTCTGGGTCCAGAGGGCATCCAAGAACAGAGCTGACCCTCCGGATCAGCTGTTCAGTCTCTTCCTGTCCTCAGCAGAGATGCTTCTGCCCCAGCAGACCACACCAAAAAAGATGGCCAAGGCCACCACAGAGTCATAGAAGGTCTGCAGGAGTGGGCCCTTCACTCCAAAAGACCTGAGTCTCCGCAGCAGGTACAGCCTGCTCTGCCCTTTCCTGTAGAGGGCGTCTGAGTTATGAGTCCAGTCCAGTTTATTGTTCAGGTAAACACCAAGGTAGCTGTCCACAGCCTCAATATCCATAACTTGACTGTTTAATGGTTGCAGTGGAGGATGTTTGTGTGTGCTGAAGTCTACCACCAGCTCCTTGGTTTTAAATGCAAGAGCTTGAATTTATATATTTCCTTTTTTTTTTTAAATCAAAAACCTTTCAGGTAATTCTCCTTGTATGCGTTGTCACATGCTCTGGTGTTTTGATCACGCACTGTTTTGTTAATGAAAGCTGAGACGTGAACAAGATTCATCATCAGTATGAAGAGATGTAAAGTTTCCCTCTACTGGTTTACGGAGGTATTACTGTTGCTTGTACATAAATGAAATTGTGTCTAAAAAGGACATGCACATATTTGAATACAATAATGCTTGCAGGAGCAAACACAACAACAAACCAAAGTATATTTGTGAACTCAGAATTTGCCCATTAAAACTACTTAAATAGGAGCAGGCTGATTTGTGAAGGCTGAGAAGTTGCCCTGCCACCTTGAATCCAGTGGCTGAGATGGATATTGCCTAATCACCTTTATGCATGTGCAGGCAAATTTTAATTAGTGTCTGCACCTTCAAACATAACATATGAAGGATCATACCTTTATGTTTTATCATCTGAGAATGGGTCCCTTTCACTAAAGAAGTGAAAACATGACTGACTTATCATTAGATGTGCCATCCTCCAAACTCAAGATAGCTGACATTAAGTCAGCTAAACAATAACCTCTGGTTATAAGCCAACATTTTGCCACCTGATTTCTCACATCGTATGAAAGTCTATTTGCTAAGTGTCAATCAGAGGCAGACATTTGAAACACCTGGGGCTTAGCCCTAATGGGTAGTATGATTGTGTGGGATTTTTTTTTTTTTTTGGGGGGGGGTATAAATGACTGAAAGAGTAATTGGCTCTGCTTTTTATTTTGCCATTTGTTGATTCACTTGAAGAGCGAGTAATGTAATATGGGTCAAGTGATCATTTTGATATCAATTTTTCGTGATTCACCGTCATATTTACATTATTTGTACAGTACGAATGATTTGCTTTGGTACCTGGTCAAACTTCAGTTCTCCTCTGTCTGCCTGGCTCCGTTTCTCCAACAGGCAGCAGCTCCCCCCGCCCCCTCGCTTAGTGTCTGAGCTCGGATCATACCAATATTAGGGGGGATTTACGCACAGTCATAAATTCCCACAGTGCGCACTATGTGTAGTTTTTTGCTTTATACAGTTGTCAGCCAGGCATCTAACTATGAAAAAATTACACTCCAAAAGACCCCGGGCTTCTGAACAAACAACCCGGGCTTAAGCCCAGTAAGCCACTCCCATGCTCCGCCACTGGTGTCAATGTTAGATCGACTTCAAGGAAAGTTTCTCTAACACCGGCTAACAGCACTTAACAGAGGCTAACAACTACCTGTAGCAAAAACAGCAGCAGTGTTGGGTGAAGTAACTGAACCAGAGGAAATCAAATGAGAGGAGGCTCATATGAGAAATTTAGCTTAGCTTCAGAAAAGTGTGAAACAGCAGCACTGTCTGAATGTACTTCATCACCCTGTATGTCCACTTCTGCAATTAAGAAGATATGAATCTACTTCCTTTCCCACTTTGAAGCTCTGAATGACAAAGCATCAAATCATCAGTTTCACAAACAAAACCTCCTGAACAGTTTTTAAACTGATACATGGCTTAAAACTGTGACGAGTCTCAAAATAATGGCAGTACATTTCAGTCTTTGAAATGTCACATACAAATGAGTCAGAACAAGAGAGCTGACACATAGTTAACATGTGATGCACCCAGATCCCAAACTAATGACAGAATATTATCATTGTTATTATTATTCTCTTTATGGAAAACATTACAAGCAATTGTCAAGGAGGTAATACAACACAGGTTTGTATGGTACTTTTTATACATATACAAAAATATTTTCTTGCTAAAGGTTTCTTGATCTTTTCATCAGATTTCAGCTAAATTTGTTAGCTAACTTGCTAGCTTTAACATAACAATGATAAACAAAATAGCTCTGTGCAAAGGTAAAAAAATCCATCCAAGTCTGGGAAGTCTAGTCTAGTCTACTCCAGTCTGTGTGCTTTCCTGTCTGCAATGGAAAATATGTTATGATGTTATCTTGCTTCTCTGCAGAGAAGACCAGGAAGTAATGTATGCTGATGTTAGGTTCATGAACCCGGTAGATGAAGGAGGAGAAGAAGTGTTACATAACCAAGCCAAGTTTTCACAGTTATCTCATTACACCAAACTGACATGATGATGACCGAATCATAACTATTTCTAATGCCAAGAGTATGCAAAGCAGTAATTGTTAGTACATAATTCCATATGTGTTCATTGATAGTTTTGATGCCTTCAGTGAGAATCTACAATGCAAATAGTCACGAAAATAAAGAAAAAACATTAAATGAGAAACTCTAGTACTCTATCATGTCATAAATAATATTAGGATATTCTAGTTTTGAGCACGGCCAAATATTGAACATACTGTCAGCCCTTTTCCACTGAATGTTAACTAAAAGCCAGTATAACACACACAGTCAAATTCTATTAATCCAGCATCATGTTTCTTTATGTCATAATGGCCAGTGTTGGGTGACGTCTAACCCTAAAAAAGCAAAGAAGAGGAAGATGGCGTGAGAAATTAAAGTTAGCCTCAGAACATGAACATTACAAACAAAAAGGATGATGTACTCACAAGCAGTGTTGGCAAAGTTACTTGAAAAAAGTAATCAGTAACTAATTACTGATTAGTAATTTGTTTGTTATGTAATGTTACTTCACTGATTACTTATTTTCAAAAGTAATGAATTACTTAGTTACTTAGTTACTTTTTAAAAACACGATTTACAACCTGAATAGGTAATAAAGCAATAGATCTTTCAGCCCAATTCTACTTTTTCTGCATAATCAATCAAATGGAAAAGTCTCTTTTTAAAACTTGTTTTATTAGTTTTAATCTTTTAACTTTATGCATCACGCAAAAATTTAATTATATGCAACATCTCTGACTGGAAGAAATTTGTTTTTTGTTGAGGATAAGTTAAACCTGATTACTCCTGTAAGAAGATTTGCAAGCTGTGGAATAAATTTTTGTTATATCTTTTCACATCGGAGTCCTGTGGAAGTTTTTCTCTTTCCTCTTCAAACTAACGTATACGAGTGGAACACGGGAAAACTGGTCTCACTGCTATACAATATGTATCTGTATATATAGTAGTGTGTTACCAAGCTTCATAAAAGAAACTCTTATTTTTTTAGTAATTATTAATTATATTATATATTTGCATATATAGTCATCTGTAAATACGAGTGCTGTCAGCATTAATCTCGTTAAAATGACTTTAACACCATAACCACATTAACATGGCAAATCTCTGTTAGCGAGTTATCGTGGATCGCCCCGTGCGTGGGGCTGCACTGCGTAAACTTAATGTGATGGCAGACAGGATGGAGCTCAGTGTTATGGAGCTTTGGGAGGAACTGTGAAAATCCAGCTGATGGACAGCACCTCAGAAATACATCGATACCAATTGTTAAAGAATTCATTAAAAATACTAGATGTAATATCAAAGAACAGAGATGTCTAATTTTTCCAGGAAATGGAACATTTAGGCTCAGTGACCTGAGCAGGAATGAAAAACCTTTAATTCAGATGGAAAAACATCAGGTGAGTGGACTTTACAGTTGTTTATTCAAAGTAATTTCTTTGCTGATGGGAAATAATGACATTGATAGATACATTTCACGTTATTTTGGTAATCTATACAATGTATTTGCAATGACCTTTCATTCTTTCATTTATTATTCATACCTTTTGTCAAAAAATATATTTTGTTGATATATTTTTCTTCCACTCTGAAGTTTACCATGTTGCGTTTTGTTCTGCTTAGTACTGACAATTTTGTTGTACTATTGTACTAAGTATGACTGTGCAATGACAGTAAAGATTGTTTCCCTCTCCCTCATTTTCTCTCTTCTTCACTGGTCTGCATTTCTGTCATATAACACGACATAAATTCACCAAGTCATAGAATTGTGTTTGTGTTTAATTGCAAATACTGTGAATGTTTTTGAACTGAAGATGAAACTTAAACAAGTTCAGTCTCTTTTCTTTCCAGTCTCCCTAGATTACATTGACCCTGATGACTGAGAACCTAAAGACCCAAATTTACAGTATAATACCCACAGAGTATTATACTGTAGATCTACTGTCTACTGTCAAATGCTGAATATCTTGTCTGCTTATTTGTTCTTACAGTAACTTAGATTCCAGGTGGTAGGAAGATCCAGCCTAGAGAAAACTTTGATTTCCAGTAGGAATTCCATTAAGCAGTGCTTATGCGTCACAGTAGATATTTATTTTACATAGCAATGCTATTCAGGTCTTTTTGTCAACAAAGAAAAATCCTGCACCTACAAGAGAAGAGGATGGTCAGATTATCTCTGTAGGAAAAGAGTTAGGCATGTATTTCTCATTGCCTAGCAACACTCCCATTGCCATGGCAACCACCTCTTGTCCTCCGGTCAGGCTTGTAGAGTTAAAGAAGGGGAGAAGAGAGCATTACATAACAGCAGGTCCTGATTGCATTTCCATCCTCTTCAATGCACATACCACACTCCAGAAATGACAAACTATTATTCTTTGTGTCTTCCCTGGTGGACTTTTCTATCCACTGAGCTGATGTGAAGGTAAGTTAAGGTTAAAGGTTTCTACTTCTTTGACCCAGGTGTCATCCACTTATCTTTACCAGTGGCAAGGTAAGATTCAAAAGCTCTTACTTTCCATTTCTTCTATGTAAGGTTTGGCTACGGTGGGTGACACTGGAGAGCCCATGGCACATTCATGTTTGTATCTGTATTAACCTTCATTGTATTTAGAATATGTGGTGAAGAGGCAGAGGCCTAACAGTGTGCAGGTCTGATCAGGGGTGAAGCTGGTTCTGTTTTCTAAGGATCTGTCTTGCTGTATTGATTTTCTGAAAGTCTCCACTCTCTCAGTTGTAGGTATGCGAGTGAAGTGTCAAAACACACTGGTCTATCGGGTTATTGTCTCCCCAGAAACACTTCCCTTGTGCTTTTGGAAATCTGTTTTTTCCTTTTTCTGCTTTGTTTTTTCCTATTTCTGTTGTTGTTTTTCCCTATTTCTGTTGTTGTTGTTTTTCCCTATTTCTGTTCCCCCCCTATTTCTGTTGTCGTTTTTCATATTTCTGTTGTGCTTTGTGTGCTTTTGCAGCATTTTTCTTATTGCTGGTGTTTTCTTAAGCTGCAGACAGTTTGGCCTCTCGCTGCCACCATAAGTTATAGGTGTTTTGTTGTGATTTGGTGATATGTAAATACAATGGAAGGGAATTTATTTCAGCATTTTTTTAAAAAGCAGTCGCAGAGCAGATGATTTTGTAATTTAGTGAATGTTTGGAATGACGAAACGGTAAGAAAAAAGACTGAGAATATGAACAGTAACAGATAGGATGCAGCAGGAGTGAGTTTGAGAACAAATTGGAATGGATTGGAAAATATTCTGATTTGCAGGAACATCTCCACACACATCTCACTGGTCAGAGACTGCAAAAGGAGAGTGTTTCGGAGCATGGGTCAAGGTGTAATTATGTCAGTGCATGAGAAAAACATCCTTACAGAAAGCTGAGCATTAAAATCAATCAAGTAGCGGTCCCCAACCTTTTTCGCGCCACAGACCAATTTAATGTCAGACAATATTTTCACGGACCGGCCTTTAAGATGTCGTGAATAAATACAACACAATAAAATGATACAATCAAGACAAAAACTGTGTTATTTTGTAAATATAATAAGAAACGCAAATTCACTGTGTAATTGTGTAACTTTATTAGCAGCGTCCTCCTGAAAATGCGCCAACAACATTGGGAGTAACATCCTCCTTTCTGCCCCTTAATGCTCTCTGGTTGTTATGGTAACGTAAATATTTCTTTCAAAATTAGACACACAACTACAAAGACCCAGAGAAAGCTAGTTAATGATAAAAACCCAGAAAACCATACATTTCACACCCGAGCCTCAACTCTCGCAGCCTGGTACCAAATGACTCACTGACTGGTACCAGTCCGTCGCCTGGGGGTTGGGAACCGCTGATTCAGAGTATTTAGAAAGAAGTTTCCTTCAACTCTGACTGCTGAACTGTTGAACTAGGTCCTAAAAAACATGATATGCCATTAAACAGCAGCTACACAATCATTCAAAAGGTTTGGAGGACATAAAGAACAGGGCCTTTGTAAACACCCAAATCATGATCCTGGAAACCTGAAGCTGAAAAATCCATTACACATGTGTTTGAGTCTGTTGTTGAAACCTCATCGAACTCACTGGTGAGGAAAACTGTTCTATGACATCATCACTGCTACAGCAGCATACAGGAAGACAGACCTGTGACAGCTTTCCTGTGAATCTGATGCAGGAGCTAGAGCGCATCTACAGAGCTAAAGCACCAGCTGAAGAAGAAGAAGAAGCTGTTATGGTGTCATGTGGCATTGTAGGCTATGCTAGCTTTGTGTCAGTAATTTTGCCGGAAGAGGAAACTGAACCTTTGTCAGAAGCAGCATTCAACATGTTGCTTGAATGTTCACACAGCAGCAGTCTGCCTCTGAGCTGTACAGCTCTTAACCTGCTACTCTTCTTCAGATGATGCACAATGGTGTGATTGTGTTGCCTCATTAAGAGAACTTGTGCTGGATTATCGTGCCATGAAAAGAGGGGAAAAAAACAGATGCTGGTTTGAAAGTTGAAAGTCAAAAGCATGTTACCTCACGTCGAGTGCCAGCAGTACAAGTTCAACATTAAATCTGAATATTGAACATGGATGGATAATTGATATGGATCTTTTTGTGCCTTTTATTGAGTTGTAAATTCTGTTTCACCGTAACATTTACCTTTTGGATGACAGCACAAAGACAGAGAGGAGGAGAGAGGGAGAGAAAGGGAGACAGCAGAAGCGACAAGATGGAGAAAAAAAAAGAAATTTGATAGAGTGGTTACATGGCACCATAGTTGTAACATCTGGTGGAGAGTCCCAGATTTTAAGCACTATGGATGTGTCCCCAAGAAAGATGGTTTAAAAGAGGAGGGAAAGAAGCCATCTATGTCCACTGTGAATGACCATCTTTGAACAGAGGCGGTGGTTTACGACACCAACTGTCTGCCATCTATAATCCAGTTTTGAGATCCCTTCCCAGACACCTTAATTCCCACTCACATTCTGGGCCATTTGACCTCAATAAATCACATCATAGGATTGGACTGGTTTCACAATGGGTTCACCCGAAACTTTGGCTGATTGTGAATCACAGCCGTTTTCCCTCCTTGGTTTGTGTGATTAGGCAGAGGATCAATGACCATGACCCTCTTGGGGACACTCCCAAAGGCCTAAAATATGGGACTCTCCACCAATTGCTCTTAGAACTGAAGAAGCTTCTCAGATGAGAGGTGAAACCTCTTCAAGGAAACTTAAAGCAGTCCTCATGTTTTAATTTCCAAGCTCCTTAGATTACACTTGTTGCAACATCTTCAGAATAAGACTCAGAATCGGAATACTTTATAAATCTTGTGGCACAAAGTTGTATTGCATACCTAGTTTGACTCTAGTTTGAGGCCCTGAGTTGTAAAGGAGATGAAATTCTGGCCTTTCAGAGATGCAGTAAATGTTCTGCTTTGTTTCCAGAAACTTGCAGCCTAATGTTAAAAAAGAGCGGATACAGTGGGGAAACACTGTTTTAACAAAACAGTGGAGATTTTGTTAAAGATTTAAAATGAGAAAAAAATCTAAAATAATAAAATAAATTACAAACTGTATAAGTATCTTTGTTCTTTTTTTTTGCATCAACCTTAGATGAAGATAAAAATATTTTAGAATGATTTCTTTATGTTTCTGTATGTTTTAGATAACAGAACAACTTTTCTCAGAATTCATACTGAACACAAACACTGGACAAAAGTAGACCTCAGCTGCAACATTTTATTTTGTCCCTGACCTCCAACCAGTCGCAGCAGACTGCCACCCCTCTCTGGGCCTTGTTGTGCTGGAGGTTTCTTTCTGTTATAAAAGAGACTTCTTCCTTCTCACTGTCGCCAAGTGCTTGCTCACAGGGAGTCATCTGATTGTTGTGGTTTGGTGCTTTATAAATACAACTGAACTTAACAGAACTTCACATTTCATGTAATGTGTGTTATTGTACTATCAAACTATGAGTACTGTTGGAGTAATGACCCTGGTGTCCTTAATGATAAAAAGATAAATGTTGTTTATTTTGAGAGCTGAATTTTTGTGGTTCTGAATATCATGACAATATGCTCCTCTCACTTTACCTTGACACCCGACCGTTTCAACATTCACTTCGGAAATTAGTCAGACCTCTGTCACATTTAGCTCACACCATCCAGTTGATCAGTTTGTGATTATTTTATTATTGAAGGCAAAATTAAGAGTGAATCAGAAAAAAATATTTAAGGCAATCAGTTTTAAATCAGTTTTACATTTAGAATAAAGGCCAAATATATCTAGACACCACAGACCAAGTTGACATGTCTTGAATAAATCTGATATGCATGTAAAATCAGTACCTGTCTTTATATTTTTGACCATACGTTGCACTGGATATTGATTGATCTTTTTGATTAATAATTGATTCATTACACAATTTATTTAAAGATAATAGACGCTGATAGTATTTGATGTCAGTGATTTCCTCCATTCAGCAGCATTCAGCTTTCATCTGCAACTGAAAGAAAATTTAATTTCAGAGTTTCAATACCGAACTACAGTGTTTTAGAAAAGAATCAGTGTTTTTTCCTGAACCACCTAAAAGCACGGTGTCTAAGAGCAGATTCACATTTTCCTCTCAATGTTGAATGTGCTTAACTTTTTGCTGTTATAAATGCTAAAATTAAAGAGCAGGAAAAAAAACAAATCTGAATTACTTACAGTGACAGCTGTAAGCCACCTCCAGGTACTTGTAGGTGCCATAACATGGGTCTCCAAACACAGAGCCGCTCACTTTGACAGTACAGCTGCTTTTCCCGTTACAGCTGTGGATTCAGGCAAAAGTGAGTTGGCAGAGGCCAACTATATGTTGTGAAGAGAAGATATAAGGTTGAAGAAAGAGAGTCGGCAACTGTACCTCTCGGCTACTTTGTTTATTTGCTTTGAGCATTGGACATTTTGGAGCTGAGAGGCTGGACGATTGAAAGAGCATGTAGTTGCATCATGACGTCCGTAATCAGCTCTGTGAATAAGTAAAACCTGTCCTTCATCTGATGAAGAGCAAACATTAAAGATTTAAACATGTATTTAAGTTTAACTTCATTTGTATCTTTATCAGATGAATCAAGAGACACACAAAGAAAGAGGAACTGTGCTCTCACCGCACTGAAGGTTTGCCAGAGAATCCCCACATGTCACACTGTGGACTGACAAAGTGACAACAAGGAACATTAGAAACATGGACATTCACAGATTTGACTGAATATTAGTTTCTTATTACAGATGTAATTTACTGGCTGGGAAGCAGGCGTAGGTGGTGTCCACGTATTTGTAAATGCCGAAGCATGGATCAGAAGTATGGAAGAGGACTGTATTTATTTCACATACCTTCTGACCATCACATCTGCAGGGAGACAAAGGTGGGTTAAAGTGATCAATTAATGATTGATATAAAGTGCTCAGATTTGTGTACCTGCTCTTGACAACCTTCAGGGCGCCATCCTGGGAACATTGTGTATTTTTAAGCTGTTCTGCAGGTCTCCCCTCACTGCAGGTTTCTGCATCTGTCCTTCCGTACAGAACTGATTGCACAATGATCACCCCATTCTCTGTTTTACAGAAAGCATGGGAAAGAAAGTTCAAAAGGAGGAACTCATGAGAAATGCATAAGGTGTGCAGCACAAGAGGAAAACCCAAGGCTCTTTATGTTTTTCAATAATCAGAGAATGCCTTCATTTCTGTAGATCTGGGGTATTACATTGAATCTGAAAGATCATATGAGTCACAAGCATAAACTGTAGTTTCACTAAATAAAGCACAAAAAGAACTGAAACCTTAACAGGTTATCCTCCTCAGCAAAGTGTTTACTGAGGTCAGAGATCTGCAGGGGGTAAGCTAATTATCTTACAGACATAGAATCAGACTTCTGTTTACAACCAGAGAAGCCGTCTCCTGCTGGAAATGAGAAAGAATTGAGATTACCTCACAACTGGGTTTATATTTGAGTGATAGCAAAGAGCTATAAAAAACCTTAAACATAGAGATTATTTTCATGTTACCACAGCTCAGGCGTTGTACACTGTCGAAGCTGTCACAGGTGATCACCCTCTCTGTTGACACTGGGAAGTGGGCTAAAGGACCAGTTCTAGGAAAGCCTGAAATGGAAAATAACTCCATAATTAGTAAGTCTTGGATAAATGAAGCATACTACAGTAGGGCCTTTATTCATCTGTTTGCTCCTAAAGCAAATATGAACGAATATAAAATATAGCACCGCTATAGCGCTTTGGAACGGGCGAGGTGCCCACGGCAGCACCTGCTGCTGTTTGAGAGTAAGAGTGATACGCGCTTTCACGTCAAAAAGTCGTCATAAATAAGTCTCCAATAACACCAGAAAAAGTCGCCAGATTTGTCTCTAGTCGCTTTTTAGAAAAAAAGTCGCTCAGTTGCTCGTTAAATATAGCGTCCCACACCCAGACAGTAAATGCTTTTTATTATGTGTGATAAACAGGATATTAAGGCAATTGGTCAAAAGTTGGAGGAAAGTCACAGTTCTCCTCACTTGGCTGAGATCCAGCACACATCTCTTCCGCTGCAACTTTCTCGGCATCACCTTATTGTAGATGCCGCTTCACCCATTACCATGGCAACCACCTCTTACCTTCTTGCATAGGAATGCATAGGTCTATACCAGGGGTCGGCAACCCTGGTATAGACAACCCAGTCGTGGCACGCGAAGGGTTAACTGATGGCACGACCATAGCTGGACTGGCCATCGGGCATACTGGGCATTTGCTCAGTGGGCCGATGGTGATTTTCCATTTTTATGGACCGATGATTTTTTTTTTGTAACGGTATAAATAATGAAAGGTGGTGGATTGGCCAGATGCTGGCCGGTGTGTGAAAATAACTCAGTTGTTTGGTGGCGGATATGGCGGGGCTTCCACAGATTCAGTAACATTACCAAGTGGTGGAGACCAGCAGGTGGATGAGAGAAAGGGGAGGCAGGAGGAGGAGAGACCGAAGCGGCTGCTGGTCCGAGTGTCAGGTGAACTGAACTACAGGTAAGAAGTTAGGACCTGCAGTCTATCTGGGTCAGATATATGTAGCCGGGTGGAAGTTCGATATTATGGGACATGCCACTGGATGGCACTGTTTTTTCTTTTGGGGTACCTCTGAGAGCGGAAGGGATCATGGGGATCTACGGAGACATGCACGAGTGCTAGCTTGCATTGGTGTTATGTGGGTGTGCAATGCCTTTTTTTTCGCTGCGTGATCTGTTTTGAACGCAAAGTGTGCAACAGTTAAGGCACCAGGAGTAGCTGCCACCAACTTCGCCGTTCGTCTCAGAGGGATCCATATTCCGTTTTCTGCTGGATTAATGCACTGTATGTATTTGAGTTCACACTTGTATTATACTATCTCTGTGGGTAAGAGGGAAATGTACCGTGTTAACTGTTTAATCTTGGCTCTGTATCTATGCAGGAGAAGCCACTACAGTTATTTTTGCACTGCTAAGTTTTGTTTTATTTATGTTTGGGTTTATATCAGACACGAAATGACGCTAGATGTCCTTGAGTTCCAGATGCTGATAAAGTTGGGGAAATAACCTGCAGTAGCAGTGGGTTACCAGAGCACAAAGCTGTTACTGGATAGGAGCTGTCTGTAACAATTTTATTTCTTTATTTTTACAACCTTGTTATTTTCTTCTGAGCACTTACTTTATCATTCAGATTAAAAGAACCCCAAAGATAATCTGTGTTCTGGGCTGGTTAATTTAGCCAGGCTACACAATTTGGTACCAGGAGTGGGGTATCTGCAAAAGTGGCAGCTCAGCGATTTTGTTTTTTATGGGTTTCCGTTTAAGTAGGTTATTTTACGGTGCAAGAAATAACTGTAGTGGTGGTCACCTGCGACGCGAGGGATTGGAAAGGATCGGACGATTGAGGCCATACCAGAGGTGTGCAGAGGAGCAGTGGCCAGTCTTTCCAGAAGAGGGTGATTTCGATCGAGGGAAGGATTCTTTCCAGAGGAGAAGAGGACATCAGTGGCACCTAGCTGAATAGACTGCTAAGGCAATTTCTGCATCCTGACCAAAGACTAATCTGGACACAGACATTTCATTATGTCAGACACAAACAGTGACGATGACCAGGGTTTGGCGGGGGCCACCGCAAGGGACCCTGTCACTGAGCTTCAGGCAAAATTGTCAGAACTGAGTAACAAACATGACCAGGCTATGGCCAGGATAACTGCTTTGAGTGACGGGGCAAGTAGGTCATATGTATATCTGCCGCGAGAGCGACCTATTCAACCCTTTAGTGGGGATGCAACCGTAGATGGACGTTCTGTAGAGGAGTTTATTGATGAAGTACAGAGGGGTATCAGAACTAGAGGCTTGGGTAATGATGATCAGGTTGACTTCATTTTTTCCCTCCTCAGGGGTTCTGCACTTGAAGAGATCAAGTTATGTACTGGGGGAGAGCAAATTGAACCCGAAGAAATATTTTGTTTTCTCAGAGAAGCTTATGGTGAGAGGCGCAGTGTAGCACAGTTACTGCAAACCTTTTTTAGCCGTTTCCAGCTAGAAGGTGAAGATTTCTTTGAGTACTCACACGCTCTGTCCCAGATCCTCCGCTTAGCCCTTAAACAAAGGCCTGATGCAGTACGAGACACAAAGATGGCAGTTAGAGACCAGTTTGTGGAGGGAGTAAGAGACTCCACTCTGTGAAGGGAGCTTCGCAAGATGGTGAGGGAAAAGCCAGAGTCTACGCTTTTTGATGTACGTCAGGAAGCAATTGCTTGGTCGATGGAAGAAAAACCTAGTGGCACCAGAGTTGCCAAGAGCAGGCCCATATTAAGTGACAGTGCGGTTGCAAGGGATCAGAGTACCCGTGAAGCTCCAGATAGGTCATCTGCAACTCTAGATGAAATCCTTAAGGTGGTTTCTGAGCAGGGCAAGGCTATTGGGGAGTTACTCAGTGTGGTTAGGGAGAGTGTTACATCCGGAGAAAGGGCCCCTAAACGTGGGATTCCCAGATCAAAGTTCCAGTTCACTGATGATGGGAAGCCCATCTGTTTCAAGTGTAAGGGAGTTGGACACATTGCTAGGGAGTGCAAAACCCTTAAGCAAGGAGCTTCTCCAGTTTCTGTTCCTGCACCTGGTCAGGGAAACTAGCCACCTCGGTTGCCAAGAGCCGGGCAATTCGAGGGGAGACTACTGGCTCAAAGACCCTAACTCGTGAGAGATTTTTTGACAGAGCAGTTGGTAAATGTCCTGAAGTTGAAATTGAGGTGGGAGGGATTAAGGCTAGAACCCTTTTGGATACAGGGAGCCAGGTTAGCACCATCTCAGAGGCATTTTTCCGACAACACCTAATGGGTGAAGCTAAATGGCTTAAATTGACTGCAGCTAACTCATTGCCAATTCCTTATATAGGTTACATTGAGCTGGATGTGCAGGTCATGGGGTTAACAGCACAGGAGTGTGGGTTTTTGGTAGTCAGGGACCCCGCCCCAGAACCAGGAGGGCCACAGGACCAAGAGCTAATGTCAGCTAAAGTTAAGGTGCAGGAAAATGATGTGGAACAGCAGGTGGGAAAAGGTGCCAGCAGACTAGAGGGATCCCCCCCTGTTCTTGTTGGAATGAACATAATAAAGAGATGTAAGGAGCTAGCCATTGCTAGTTTTGATTCAACTCTCGGAGGAGAGTTAAATGCTGCTTGGGGAGAAGCTTTTCAGAGGGTGCAAGCCTGCGAAGTATTAGAGAGGTCATCCATCGCCCGGTTAGCTGGTAAAAATACTGTACACGTGCCAGCATCATCCGTGGCCACAGTATTTGCTAGAGGGCTTGGGAAAGTTTCAGATGACCAGACCTTAATGTTACTTGAGCCAACCAACACGCTCGTTCCCAGTGGTTTGGTTGTTGTTCCTACTCTTGTTGAAACTGACAGGCACGTGTTTCCAGTTCAAGTTGTGAACTTCTCTCAGGAAGATGTGTGGTTGGCTCCCCGGACCAGACTTGGTATGCTTACTGTAGTGGAGTGTGTTGAAAATGCAGCTGAGGTGCAGTTTAATCGTATCTCTGCTGACCACGAGGAAGTGTCACTGAATAAGGAAGGGGCTAAAGAATCTGATGGTGAACTGAAATTGCTGATAGAGCAGCTGAGCATTAGTGGCTCCCAAGAGGAACAGACCAAATTAGCTGCACTTTTGGCTCAGTATGCAGATGTTTTTGCTTTCAAGGATGAAGATCTAGGTTATACAGAGAAGATCAGTCATGAGATACACCTAGTCGATGATGTCCCGGTCACTCAGGCCTACCGACGGATACCTCCAACACAGTACAAAGAGGTGCGAGAACACATAACCCAGCTTCTGAAAAAGGGTGTGATCAAAGAAAGCACTAGTGCCTATGCATCGCCCATTGTGCTGGTGAGGAAGACAGACAACAGCTTGAGGTTATGTGTCGATTACAGGCGGCTAAATGCCAAGACCAGACGTGATGCCTTTCCTTTGCCCCGTATAGATGAATCCTTTGATGCATTACATGGTGCAAGGTTTTTCTCGACTATCAACCTGGCAAGTGGCTATCATCAAGTGGCAGTTCACGAAAGAGACAGGCACAAGACTGCTTTTACAACCCCATTTGGGTTGTTTGAATATACCAGATTGCCCTTTGGTGTGTGTAACGGTCCAGCCACTTTCCAAAGACTCATGCAGGCCACTATGAGTGACTTAATCCTTCAGATCATGCTCGTGTACCTAGATGACATATTAGTCTACTCATCAACTTTTGAAGACCATTTGACACGTCTTCAGACAGTGTTGCAGAGACTCAGGGAAACTGGGCTGAAGGTTAAGGTGGAGAAATGTCATTTTCTCCAATCTAGTGTACGCTTTTTGGGTCACCAGATCTCAGCTGAAGGGATAGGTACGGACCCAGACAAGATAGCTGCAGTGAGGCAGTGGCCAGTACCCACCACAGTTAAAGAGCTGAGATCCTTCCTGGGTTTTTGCAGTTATTACAGGAGATTTCTCCATGGATTTTCGCAGCTGGCAGGTCCTTTGCATGATCTGATTAATGCATGGGGCAAGGAGGACAGTCCAGCTAAATATAAAAACTTGCTGGAAAGTGTGTGGACGCCATCTTGTCAAGAGTCATTTGAACAGCTGAAAGAGAAGCTCACGAGTGCCCCCCTACTTGCTTATGCTGATTTCTCACTGCCATTTGTTGTTGAGACGGATGCCAGCAGTTTAGGACTGGGAGCAGTTCTTTATCAGGTGCAGGGTGGCAGGAAACGTGTTATAGCATACGCCAGCCGAAGGTTGAGAAATGCAGAGAGAAATGACAGAAACTATAGCAGCATGAAATTAGAGCTCCTCGCCCTTAAATGGGCTGTGTCTGAGAAGTTTAGGGGGTATCTCTTAGGCTCCAAATTCACAGTTGTGACAGATAACAACCCCCTCTGCCACCTGAACTCAGCAAAGCTGGGAGCCATTGAACAGCGCTGGGTTGCCCAGTTAGCGCCATTTGACTTTGAGGTGCAGTATCGTCCTGGTCGGTGTAACACAGCAGCCGATACCCTCTCTAGACAGCCATTAGCAGGGGAGCCCCAGCCTGCAGGAGAGGAGGAGTTTGATGGATGCATATCCATCTGTAACCTTGTCAGCAGAGGGACAACGCTAGGCCTGGACTTAGTAAGTGCAGGTGTAAAATGTTGTCAGGTGAGGCAGGCCCGGGTCACAGCAGTTGAGCAAGACACCCATTTTACTGATTCCCAAGGGAATACACCCACTCTGCCAGGGTATTCTAAGGAAGAGTTGCGACAGTTTCAGTGCTCTGACCCTACTATCAAGTCCTTTAGGCAGTTTTGGGACAAAAAGAAGAAACCCACACACCAGCAGAGGAGAGGTTTGGCTAAGTCTGTGATTTTTCTGCTCCGGCAGTGGTCACGTATCATGGAGTTGGAGGGATTGTTGTATCGGGTCATTGAGGATGGACATTTGGGGAGGTGTCAGCAGCTCCTTTTGCCAGCTTGTTTAAAGGAAGCTGTACTGGGGAGTGTGCATGATCAGATGGGGCATCAGGGGGTGGAGCGGACCCAGAATCTGTTAAGACAGAGATGTTTTTGGGTTGGTATGTATGAAGAAGTGGACCAGTGGATTAAGAAATGCTACAGATGTGTGCTTACTAAGTTGCCACAGCCCAAGATTCATGCCCCTGTCAAGCCTTTTTTGGCCACTAGACCTCTTGAAGTGGTTGCAGTAGATTTTAGCATGTTGGAGCCAGCCTCAGATGGACGGGAAAATGTGTTGGTGGTTACAGATGTTTTCACCAAGTTCACACAAGCTTTCCCCACACGCGACCAGAAAGCTGATACAACTGCTAAGATTTTGCTTAGAGAGTGGTTCATGAGGTATGGCGTACCAGAGAGGTTACATTCTGATCAGGGCAGAAATTTTGAAAGTGATGTGATTCAGGAACTGTGCAAGTTATATGGGGTTAAAAAAAAGCCGTACTACACCACATCATCCCCAAGGTAATGCACAATGTGAACGTTTCAATAGGACACTTCATGACCTATTGCGTACCCTCCCACCTGACAAGAAACGCCGTTGGCCTGAGTATTTGCCAGAATTGGTCTATGCGTACAATGTGACTCCCCATGCCACCACAGGGCACTCGCCGTATTACCTCATGTTTGGAGTGCACCCCCACCTTCCTGTAGATGCTTTACTGGGGCAGGAGCAGGTGCTTGATAAGAGACATGACTGGCTGGTTGTGCATCAGCAGCGCTTAAATGAAGCACATAACAGAGCAAGGCAGTACACGGAGCAGAAAGCAGCGGAAAGGCTTGAGCTGGACAAAACCCGAGTCTATTGCCCCCCTGTTGAAGTAGGTCAGTTAGTTTATCTGCGACACTGGCCCCAAGGCAGGAACAAAATTCAGGACGCCTGGAGCCCTGTGGTTTATAGGGTTGTCGAAGTCCAGGGCAGCACACATGCAGTGGAGCCGGTGGAGGGTGGGCCAGTAAAACGGGTTCACAGAGCTAACCTTAGACCTTGTATTGGCCCAATTCCTGCACCCAGGAAAAAGAAAAATAATGAATCCCCTGTGGTAGTGAGTCCTAGGACAGAAGAGAAAACAGGCTGTTCAGATCCAGATCCTGAGTATGTGTTGTTCGGAGAAACCTCATACCCAAGTGCAGAGCAGGGGTCTGATGAAGCAGTTCAAAGCAGTGACATTTCTGAGTCTGTAAACACTGATGATGCTCGTGTTACTGTACCATCTGACTCTGAGCAGGTGTCCACACCAGAGACAGTTGCTACTGAAACTAACAGGGATATTGGGGTCATTCCACCAACACCAGTGCCCCGTCGGAGTAAAAGAGCTAATGCTGGAGTGCATTCAAACCCTTACCATGTCCCTGTATCAGCATGTCATGCCATCACCTTGAGCCCTGAGGTACAGTCTCAGTTGTTGACTAATTTGGGTACTGCTCTCTTTAAGGAAGCAGTGCATGAGTTGAGATATACCAATTGAGTCACCGGGGACGTTGACTCTTAAGCAGGGGAGTATGTAGCCGGGTGGAAGTTCGATATTATGGGACATGCCACTGGATGGCACTGTTTTTTTCTTTTGGGGTACCTCTGAGAGCGGAAGGGATCATGGGGATCTACGGAGACATGCACGAGTGCTAGCTTGCATTGGTGTTATGTGGGTGTGCAATGCCTTTTTTTTCGCTGCGTGATCTGTTTTGAACGCAAAGTGTGCAACAGTTAAGGCACCAGGAGTAGCTGCCACCAACTTCGCCGTTCGTCTCAGAGGGATCCATATTCCGTTTTCTGCTGGATTAATGCACTGTATGTATTTGAGTTCACACTTGTATTATACTATCTCTGTGGGTAAGAGGGAAATGTACCGTGTTAACTGTTTAATCTTGGCTCTGTATCTATGCAGGAGAAGCCACTACAGTTATTTTTGCACTGCTAAGTTTTGTTTTATTTATGTTTGGGTTTATATCAGACACGAAATGACGCTAGATGTCCTTGAGTTCCAGATGCTGATAAAGTTGGGGAAATAACCTGCAGTAGCAGTGGGTTACCAGAGCACAAAGCTGTTACTGGATAGGAGCTGTCTGTAACAATTTTATTTCTTTATTTTTACAACCTTGTTATTTTCTTCTGAGCACTTACTTTATCATTCAGATTAAAAGAACCCCAAAGATAATCTGTGTTCTGGGCTGGTTAATTTAGCCAGGCTACATATAAACCAAGTTTAGGTGGAGTTTATTTTTGTTGTGCTGACTTTTTACAGTCAGTTACAATAACTCGTACTGCATGCTAGCTAGCATACAGCTGGGTGGGTGCTATGATGTTACTGATAGTGAACTTTATTTTATTCATGAGGTTAGTTAGTAGAGTTGCCAACCGTCCCGTAAAAAGACGGAATCGTCCCGTATTCAGAGAAAATATTACGCGTATTGAGGTGAAAAGGAACACAGTTTGTCCCGTACTTCAGCTAGGATGAAGCACGTTTTATTTTCTGATCAAACCAGAAAGCTTTAATGAGCAGCTAGATTTGTCTCGCATTAACTGGCTGAGTTAATGCCAGTTAATGCAACATCGAAGCAGCTGGAATCCACAGCTGTGTGTGTTCATGGAGCTTGCATTTTCACCTGCTGGACATCACTATCTGACAAGTTTAACTGTCTTCAGAACATTGCAGAGGCCAGTATTTGGCTCTACATATCTATGTGAACAGATTTTCTCTCACATGAAGAGTGCAGTCTGAATGCTGGACACTCGGAGACCTGTGTCTCTGAGTGAGAGACCAGAGATTAGAATGTATTAACAAACATGCCATATTGGCTCAGTTTATTTTTCTTATCATTGTTGTGAGGAGACCATGAATAGCATTTGCATTTTCTGTTGTACAGTTCATTTGCTGTTATGGAGTTCTTGTTATGGATAAAAAGTGTCTTTTTTATTTTTTTTTGTTTCAAAATAGTTGATAACTATTTGCTGATAGCTGCAAACATCTCCGAACAAATATAATTCTATAAAGTGGTTCTATATATTGTGTAACTGTTAATATAGAGCGTTATTAAATTTATTGCTAATGCAATCATATGGCACACTGACTTCTGAGGAAATTTTAGATGGCACACGTCATCAGAAAGGTTGCCTATACCCCTGGTCTATACCCAACACCATAACAGCACCTGATATATGGCCTTGTCTTGTGGGTACCACAACCCCATCCACATTCTTGTGAAGGGGGCTGAGTCTGTTAGTATCAGAGTGAATCCTATTCTACAAACTATTCTATTATTCTACTAACTATTCTACAATACACTGTGTGCAGTAAAGAATAAAATGTGTGATGCTAATTGTGAGATATTAACCTTAAAGGTAAAATAAATAAAAATACAATAAAAAATAAATAAATAAAATAAATCCCAACAGTATCAGTGTTCTTCTTGAATGAATTCTGAGTAAGTCTCATGTGTAATGTAAATGGCTGAGCATGATGCAGGTGAATCAGAAGTAACTTATGGTAGCGACAATGGGGACGTGTCCCTACCGTTTTAATGACTACCAAAAGCTACTACCACTAATTTAACATCAGTTTCACAGGGAACTATTATTGGTTACTGAAATGTTCCTATCACTCAAGACCTCAATAAATCAAATAGAGTTTCCAGAGTTTAACTAAAGGATTAATCCCTAATGGTAATGGGACTAAAAACCTATCAGAGGTTCTTGTTGTTAGTGGCTTATCACATTCAAGTATTCACACAGCACAAAATTCACCATACTGTACATAAAGCATAACCAATTTGCAAATCCAGGGTACCTCTTTGGAAGAAACTTGGAGTATGAAGGAGTCTTAGGGCCACATCAAAAAGAAAAATATTATTGTTCATTTTGAGAGAAAAGAAGAAATACAATGAACAGATGTAAGGATAGCAATGGACACAGCCCCATGCAGTAAAGAGGGTGGATGTTGTATCACAGACACAGTAAGTGCTGAGCATTTGCAATTTAATTTTTAAATTTTGACTGTAATCTCAAAGTGAACAATATTACTTTTTATGTGGTCGTAACACTCCATCGTACTTGAGTGAAAGCACAGAACAATGGGTTTAAATGACTAGTGTGGCTAAAGTATTGGGATAAAAGAAAGGCACATTTGGATAAACAATTGCTGAACATTTAACAGTTACCTGAAGTCATGAGTACACATGTTGCTGCAAGCACTGAAACACAAAAAAGAAACCTCAGTGTTAGATGGTGCATGAACTACAGCTGATTTATTCATTTATCTTCTGTATTAAGTTAACAGTGTTTCAGATGGACTTTAATTTACCTCAAAACACAAATGACAATAAAGAAAACCCAAAGAAAAAATGGATGTTAAATACACCACTTACTGATCAAACAAAAATCATATAAATGATACATTAAGAACAACCTTTTGGGTGGAAAGATTTTTTTGTACTCACACAGTGTGCTGCTGAGTCTGGAGGACAGCATGGTGTTAGAGCTGGTTTCAGTGAAGAGCTGAGCCGATGGTGCAGCAAACCAGGGACCTGATTTATTTATACTGTTTGACTAAGGCAAGATGCCAAATTATTTCTCGTGATGTGCAACATCCTGAAACAGGAAACAGGATTTCACCTTAGATAAACGCCAAAGACAAACAGAATACACAAACTCAAAAAAGATACATATCTGATGGAAAATTTCGTATCCTGTGACTGCCTGCTGGCTCCTCACGCACCTCGTCCACCACCTCCGGTTGCCAAGGTGCCCCACGCAGCTCCTCCACCTCTTTCCCACTGCTCGGATACACCGGTGTTGATGGCATCAGTGGTGTCGACCCGGGCCGGAGCAGTGCCGCCAGCCTCCGAGTCTTCACCCTCGCCTGGTCCAGCTTCAGACTCATCCTCGCCTGCAGCGGCTTCATCATCCTCGCCTGCAGCAGCCTTTGCTTCTGCCTCTGCGTTGCCTGGTCCAGCTTTGGCTTCAGCTTTGCCGTCGCCTGGTCCAGCTTCAGCTCCAGCTTCAGCTCCAGCTTCAGCTTCGCCCGGTCCAGCTTCAGCTTCAGCTTCGCCCGGTCCAGCTTCAGCCTCTGCTTCGCCTGGTCCAGCTTCGGCTTCTGCTTCAGCTTCAGCCTTGCCTGGTCCAGCTTCAGCTTCTGCTTCAGCTTCAGCATCGCCTGGTCCAGCTTCGGCTTCGGCTTCTGCTTCAGCTTCAGCTTCAGCGTCGCCTGGTCCAGCCTCCGTGTCTTCTTTTTTTTTTTTTTTTTTTTTTTCCCTAAATGACATCAGAAACAGCAGTATGCGACATTACGTGATGGCAGAGCTTCAGTTCATCCTTTGTCATTTTTTTTTTTTTTTTTTTTTTTTTTTTTTTTTTTTTTAATAAATAGGACAGGGGGAATGAATGAGAGAGAGAGGGGGAGAGAAAGAAAGAAAACCAAAGGGGAGAAGAGACGGTGAGAAGGGGGGGGGAAGAGAGAGAAAAAAAAAAACTCCTGGGTCACCTGTATGGAGAAAAACAAACAAACAAACAAACAAACAAAAACAAACAGAGGAGACAGCAAACAACAAAGAGCAACATAATAATAGAGAAAACAAAGCACCATCACAATAAACTAGCTAGTCATAGATATCAGTATTTACTAAGTAATAAACGATATTGTGCAGCACGCAAGATAGACAGCGCACAGTGTGCTTTGAGGCAGCAGCCAAGAAAGCTTTAGTCCGCGTCTGTGAATACCCATGTGTGCATACCTGTGTGGATCAGCATGCTTGCATTCCAAAGGTTTCTCCATGTAATGATCTGCTAGGGAGTGTGGGGGGGCCACAGCCCCGTCCTCCAGGGTGTGAAGCGGGTATGGAGGAGATCAAAACTCCAGACATCCAGAGGCCCCCAGAACACAAGAGACCATGGAAGACCAACAGAGGGGCAGCCGCGCCACTGTCCCAGTAAGAGCTGAGGAGAGTCCCAGATGAGGGCTCGCCCAGCAGCCGCGGAGCAGAAGTCAGGGGGAGTTGCAGTGACGCGCCCGTGAGCTCCGCCGGCCCCCAGCTGCGCCTGAGTGACCGAGCCCTAGGCCGAGAGACCGGGGGCACCCCACCTCCAAAGGGGCCCGAGCGAGCCCCAGGCCCCAGGCCCCGACAAGCGGCCGCCAAGGAGTGAGCCGGTGTGCACCCGGACGCCCACCCCCAGACACAAAGAACCACCAACACACCGACACCTGAGGGAGTCCGCCACCGGCAGGGGAAGTGGTGGTGGGTGGAGATAGGCCTCCAAACCTTGGAGGGCCTGAGGTGTCCCCAGAGAGGTGGCGTCTGATACCCAACCTGACATATAGACACAGACATACAGGCACACACAGACACAAACATCCATTCCCACCCTCATGCTCTCATATGCACTCACTCCACACTCAACCAACGTGGAGACAGACATAAAGAGACGCTGTACACACAATCACACTCCCCAAGCGTACTCTACAAACCGGGTCTAGGTACCCTTGCCCCTGGAGGGGGGAATTGCACCCAGACCCAGGTGGTGTTACCCTTTTCCCTGCGGTGGGGAGAGGCAGACCACCCCGACTCCGCAGCAGCAGGGAGGCCCCACACCCCAGACCGCAGTCGGACGGCCAACTCCTCCTACTAGCCCTCCCGCTCCAGCAGGCCGCAGAGAATGGGGGTGGGAGAAGACTCCAAACCTCCCTCCACCCGCTCATTGTAGTGTTGATGCATATGTGTTCTAAGGTGCAATTAAAACCCAGGAGGGCATGGAGCTACCTGCCAAGGAGCAGCAGGTAAGCGCATAGTCCCTCCTGCTAACCCTCAATGACTAAGTGTATTTAAAATTGAGAGGTGGGCAACGAAGTCAGGGGTGAGGTATACACCCTGATGGTGATTTGGACTCCGTGATTGTGCCCACCCCCAAGATCCTATATGTATGTGTAATGAGAGTGTGAATAATGTGAATGTCTAAGTTGTGGGATAAAATTGAGGCAGAGGCAGCCGGAAGGGGACGGGGGGGGGGGGGGGGGTAGCCTCCTCTGCACCCTGGTGACATACCCCCACTCCAAGGCCCTGCATGTGTGGGTGGTTGTGGAGGAGCGGGAAGAGGGAGGCAGCTGGAGATGGGGAGGGAAGGAAGGGAGGGGCAGGTAACCCCTCCCTGGGGCCAGCTCCCCCGCTGACCCCAGTAGGCACTCCCACCCTCCGCGACCCGCCAGGGAAGGGGGGCCCAGGCCCATCAGACCGGGGCCCAGTGCAGTAGCGCCCCCCGGCTCCACAGAGCCCTGGACAGTCCACCCAACCCCACCACAGAGAAAACTGCACCCACCCCACCAACCACACATCTTCCAGACTACATAAGACGGTAAACGCCCAGGCTGAGATCTTCCTCCACCTCTCCTGTATCTCCCCCTCCTGCAGAGAGTTCCTGAGAGAAGAAAGCTCCTGCAAGATGTGACCATCCCCCCCACCAGTTGAAGAGCCCCCCAGGCGGCTCGATGCACCGGCGGCACCCTGCTCCAGGGCCGGGCCCCCATGCACCCACCCGCCCACAACCCCGGCAACACACCAACCAGGACCCGAGCCCCCGAGGCCCGGCCCGGGCCCCAGCCCAGAGACGGAGCGCCCCCAAAACCTCACGCCCATCCCGGACCCACCCAGGGGCAGCCAGGTTGCCAGGTCAGTAACCCACGTCCGTCAGCACAGACCCTCCCCTAGCCCCGCTGCACGCAGCCGCGAGGAAACAGTCACCTGAGAGCCAACAGAGCCCTCAACCGGACGTGACCGCTACCCCGGGTTGAGCCCCCCAAGGAAGATGCCTCCGGGGAACCCCCCGACGCCCTAACCCTGTCCCTACCCCCTCACCAATCACAACAGTGAAGGCGGGACCAAACTATGACCCCCCACTAGGTGATGGAGCTGATAAAAGGGGCCCAGAGCAATTGATCTAATGTGGTGGCAGAGGCTGTGTCAAGACTAATGTAATCTAATAGATAATTTCTATATTGGTTAGAATTAAGATTATTTTTATTTTTCCAGTTCATGAGGACTGTTTTCTTGCCTATGCATAGGGCAGTGAAGATCATATGGGCTATATTCTTTTCTGAAGTGACATTATCTAAGCTGCCCAACAAACACACTAAGGGGGAGGTTGGAATGTTACATTTCAGACATTTTGATAAGTCTTCACATATCTCGCGCCAAAACTTTTGCACTGGTGGACAGAACCAAAGAGCGTGGATGTAATTGTCTGGTGTATTGCCTTGACAGTGTGAGCAGTTGTTGGAAGATGTAAAGCCCATCTTGAACATCCGATGACCTGTATAGTGCACTCTATGAAGTATTTTGTATTGTATTAATTGCAGACTGGGATTTTTAATTAATTTAAAAGTTTTTAAGCAAATCTGAGACCAGAAGTTTTGGTCTAGGTTGACTGATAAATCTGCTTCCCACTTTGCAGTAGGAAGGGATATTGATTCATCTAATTTAGAAAGTGTTCTGTATATTTTAGATAATAATTTGGGGGATTTAAGAGTAAGAAAATGTGCCGCACTTAGTGGTGTTTGTAATTCAACTTGACTGAGGTTAAATTTCTTTTTTACCTCCGTGTCTTCGCCTTCAACGTCGCCTGGTTCAGCCTTGTCTGGGTCTGCTGTTAACCGGCCACTTTCCAGGCTATTGGTCAGGCGCCATGGCCGTCGTGGGTGGTCCCCAGACCCACTTCGCCTGAGTCGCCGCCACTGCCTTCTGCACGGCTGGCCCCCGGACCAGTGTTATCGCCGCCGCTGCCTTCCGCACGGTCGGCCCCCTGAACTGTTTCCACATCGCCGCCGTTGCCGTCCGCACGGTCGGCCCCCTGAACTGCCTGCTTGTCGCCGCCGTTGCCGTCCACATGGTTGGCCCTCGGGCTCCTGTGTTGTCGGCCCCCTGAAGTGTTCTGTTTTGGACTTTGTTTTCTTGAGCCCCAGTGTGTTTCTTTTTTTGTCTTCTTTTGGTTTTGGACTCGTGTTCTGTTTTGTGACCTTCTAGTGCTCCTGTTTTGTTTTGCTCCGAGTGTTTCCCTCCTGTTTCCCATCCTCTGATTACTGGTGTGTGTATTTATAGTGTGTGTTCACCCGTCTGTGTTGTTCCCCTCGGTCTCCCTGCGTCTCTCCGTCCGTCTCTCCGTCCGTCTCTTTGTGTATTTCCTCGTACCTCCCTGCATCTTGGTTTCTGGTTAGTTCTGTTAGTTTTTCCAGTTTAGGTTTTCTTAGTTCATGCTCACCCTCGCCATTTCTGTTTGTATCCACTTTTGTTCAATAAATACTCACCTGCACCAGAGCTGCTGCATTTTGGGTCCTTTCTACAAACTCCACACGTCTGCCACACCGGACGTGGCGCTTCCAACACTTCTTTTAGAGTGTGATATTTATTTATAATGATATGATTTCAACTACCTACTTTTCCTCAAAATAGTAAATATTTTAAAAACAAACAAATCTGTAATCAAATTCAACTTTGTTATCATTTCTGCACTAGGCCATGCCTCACCTCTGGTAAAACATTTCCTGCAAATCCTTCCCTACCATTTTGAATAAACCTGCTAACAAAACACCAAAACCAGTCACATAACATCCTTCAGAATTACTATGATGCATTTTCGTGATACTGACTAATCGAAAACAATTCCCTATATTTAATGCAAAAAGTGGGAATGTTAATGAAACTTCTTTGTTTTGGATCTCACTTGGCTGTCTGTTTGTCCTGCAGCAGCCACTGTATGATCATTTTGAAGGTTCCAGTCGCTTGTGCTGTTGTACTGTATCAGGTTTACTGGGCGACATTTTTTTTGTCTATTATCTACCCATGTATGTCTGTGAGAGCAGGTTAAACAACAGAACCATTGGTCTGCATGTGCAGTTTAGCTGGTTTATAATGGTTATATTTTTATATTGGTAGGACAAATTCTTTATGAACCCATCAAACATGTCAATGCCAGTTTATTTCAACATGCACAACAGTAGCAGCAATCACAGAAATCACGTCCAAAGATGTTAAGATGGAGGAAGACAGGACAAAAGAAGTGCTTCTAATAACTGGTTGTTATTAGGTAATAACTGGTTGACAGGTGTGACAACTGTCAGTGGTTTCTTTATCATGTCACATGAGGGGAGGCCTCTAGAAGGTTATCATTTCAAGTATAGGGGCCATGTGCAGGTATGAAAGGGATGGTCTGTTGGCTTTTTCTTTCTTCTACACCCGCCATCACAAAAACATTACTTCCTCTGATAATAATTGTTTTACAATGCTTCCAAGATTTAATTGAATACGTGATCTATCTGGTCTTAATTGCTTTACTTAATTCAAAGGGGCGATCGTGGCTCAAGAGTTGGCAGTTCGTCTTGTAATCAGAAGGTTGCTGGTTCGAGCCCCGGCTCGGACAGTCTAAGTTGTTGTGTCCTTGGGCAAGCCACTTCACCCACTGGTGATGGCCAGAGGGGCCGATGGCGCGATATGGCAGCCTGGCTTCTGTCTGTCTGCCCCAGGGCAGTTGTGGCTACAACTGTAGCTTGACACACACCAGTGTGTGAATGTGAGAGTGAATGAATAGTGGAATTGTATAGTGCTTTGAGGGCCTCAAAAAGCTCTATATAAATGCAATCCATTGTTATTAATTTGGGGTTTAAATGTGGGAAATCTTCCAAAGCATTTTTTGAAGGTTAAACTTTACTCTCTTCTGTTCTGTTCAGGCAGTCCTTCTCTATCTGATGAATGCAGTGCTCTGTGCAAAGTCTGGAGAAAGCAACTCTTTAGTGTCTGACTATGCACATAAACACTTTTGGGATATTTTATGTAACAATGGTTATTAAACTTCATTATTTTTTCCTGGTTATTTCATGACTAAAAATGCATTTCAAGTTTCAGTATAAAAAAAACTCATATTACAACCCAGGTGTTTTTTCTTTTGTAGAAAATGTGGGGCACAGTCAAGAACCCTATTTAGTTACATTTATTTATGTACATTTAGAGGATAAATGCAGAACAACCTTTGCTGGCCACTGGCTTTGTTAGCAAGCACATCACTCATGTACCTTAAAAGATAACACTGCTGACAGAACAAATATTGAAACCGCCGTGAGTAAACATTCTTTAAAACAATGGGTGATAATTTTCAGACAGTAAAAACAAGGAACCAGTTGTTTGGATTGTGCCTAAAAATCTTCATAGAACTAATTCAGTCACAAAGCAGCAACGTGATGCTGTAACATCACAAAATCAGACAGCATTGGAGGTGTTCGAGGAACAGCTTCAACAGAAGTGCTAAAGGAAACAAAAAGAAGCCCGAAGATACATTTAAAATGAAATAAAACATTTATACAGGCAATTCAAGGTCATTGAGTCATCACAGACAAACACTTCCTGTTTGTACAGTCTGTACAAGCATACTGTGCAAATATCTGTGCTTCTATTCTGTGAAATGACACTCACCAACTTTCTTGGAGAACGTATCCTTATCACCAAACAAAAGATCAGTTTAAACCCCAAAGACAAACTGCTGTTTCTGTTATTGTGGTCATTAGTAATCTAGTGTACAACTTGGAAATGATCTGCCATTATAAAAGGCACACATGTGTGCACAAACACACATCTGTAACAACACTGCTGAACTTGTCAGACTTTAACAAGTCTGATGAGCTCAAACCTGTTGCATCACTCGTACAGAGATCAGATGAAATAAATATATTAAAAAAAAAAAAATTCCCCACTCGCCCCTGCGGGCGGTCAATCCTTCGAGCTCGGGTCCTCTACCAGAGGCCTGGGAGCTTGAGGGTCCTGCGCAGTATCTTAGCTGTTCCCAGGACTGCGCTCTTCTGGACAGAGATCTCCAATGTTGTTCCCGGGATCTGCTGGAGCCACTCGCCAAGTTTGGGAGTCACCCCACCTAGTGCTCCGATTACCACTGGGACCACCATCACCTTCACCTTCCACATCTTCTCGAGCTCTTCTCTGAGCCCTTGGTATTTCTTGAGCTTCTCGTGTTCCTTCCTCCTGATGTTGCTGTCATTCGGAACCGCTACATCGATCACTATGGCCGTCTTCTTCTGTTTGTCTACCACCACAATCTCCGGTTGGTTAGCCACCACCATGTATATATATATACTAGGGGTGCAACGATACACAAAATTCACGGTTCGGTTCGGTTCGATACTTTGGTGTCACGGTTCGATATTTTTTCAATACAAAAAAAATGTTCATGCCTTTTTAATTTGTCATTTATTAAAATTATAAATATATATTTTAACTCAAAAGTACAGTTTTTAAATTTAATGTTGCTGAAACAAAAGTAATTAAAAAAATAAATATATCTCAGGGCTCTCAAAATTTCAAAATCCCTGGTAGCCCTTCGGGCAGGGACTCTTCAGTTTTTGGTAGCCCAAAATAAATGTAAGTAGCCCGAATAAAAAAGAGAGCAATTTTTTGATTGATGTTTTGTTTCCTTTACAATATTATACATTAAAGTATAATATTGTAAAGGAAACAAAACATTAATCAAAAAATTGTTGAAAACAAATTACAACATTGTATAAAAATTACAATCATCAACTCAAATACTTGGTTCTAATTGAACAGAAATTTCTATGAACTTGTAAGAACTGTGTAGGACATGAATCAGTCTGTGTCAGATCCTGAATTTGAAATTTCCACTGAAGTCACGGGTCAGAGGTAAGTGGAACCAAGATCTAGGCCATTTGCTTTTTGAAGTTTGCAAAGACTGATAAATTTTGCCAGTGGTAGTTCACTCTTTGCAACATAGTACGCTGTTCTAAACAGATTTTTCAGGTTTATTTTTAGTATGTTATTTGCAATTGGTGTTTGTTCTGGGAAAGATATTGCAGACTGAGCAATAATGCATTTCTTGCATTTCTCATGGGTTCTAATGGGGGCCTTTCTTAAAATGACTGGTCCCAGTAACAAAGGCGCTTGTCGACTCAGAAATCGAGAGAAAACCAACAACACACCCGGCAGAACATTATGTTATTTACACGGGTGCACATAAGTGGTCCGCATGTGGCATTCGCTGTCAAAATAAAAGACGCGCACCAGATAAGAAGTTGCAACACGCGTTTGCATACAAATAAAAGGCACCGTTTTTGTCCACTAGAGTGGGATTTTCACGGCACATTCCGCACCACATCTCTGTGCGTTCATCATTTGTTTGAAGCCAGCTCACCTCCTGCAACCACTCTTCTGAGAATACGCGCTTCTTTTGTGGTTCGGACTCCTTCTGACATTTGTTTGGAGGTGGAGGAACACCAAAGTTATTGCTTAAGGGAGCTTGCTTCTTCGACATCTTTAAGAGTTCTAAACAAATGTCTGTCCTCCTCCAGAAAATCTTATGTATGCAAACACACTTTGCAACTTCATATCTTGTGCGCGTTTTTTTTTTTTTTTTTTTGACAGCGAATGCGCACCTGCGGACCACTTATGTGCAGCCCCGGTTATATAGCTCGTCATATTGCAGCCACAGAAATTCTTTTGTCCATGGAACCATAAAGCTGCACTTTCTTTTTGCCTTATAGTCTGATTTGTCATAACTTTTCCGTTTTGTGGTAAGCTTTTCTTTGGCTGTCACTTCTTCACCCTGACCTGTCTTATTTGGCTCAGCAGAACTAAGATATATATCCTGCTGCTTTTACACACGCACTATACGAGCTAAATTACCGGGGCTGCACATAAGTGGTCCGCAGGTGCGCATTCGCTGTCAAAATAAAAAACACGCACAAGGGTTAGGGTTAAATTTAAAAACTGTACTTTTGAGTTAAAATATATATTTATAATTTTAATAAATGACAAATTAAAAAGGCATGAACATTTTTTTTTGTATCGAAAATATATCGAACTGTGACACCAAAGTATCGAACCGAACCAAACCGTGAATTTTGTGTATCGTTGCACCCCTAATATATATATATATATATATATATATATATATATATATATATATATATATATATATATATATATATATATATATATATATATATATGGAGTGCTTGTAGTCACAGACAATGCAAAGAGGAGTGTGGATATTTCCCTGCACTGGACATTCTCCCCTGGTTTCCCCAGAGCCCCTCTTCCCCTGCTGTACTGTTTATATGTATATATTTCACCTGGTTTTCCTCTGTAAATAAACCCCCTTTTACTTTCAACCAGCTTTAAGTCTTGCAATTAAGTCCTTCACCTAACCAACCTTGACAGTAACATTGTCACGGTCATGATCAGGTCATGTAGAGAGGTAAGTAAGGACCCAAGTACAGGCACTGACTTTTCTGAGAGTGAGCTTTTACTTACAGTTGGTGATAAACAAACAAAACAAAGCTAACAGAACCTATACTGAGAAAAGCTAGAAATAACAAATTAACCTGAGGACGGTGAGCTGAGGCAAGGAACAGGAAACATGGGGAAACGGGCAGGGAACACAGCTGACACTAATCAGATGAAATGAGACTGGGAGGAAGCAAAACAGAATACACTGACATAAGACAAAGACCTTCAATGTAAAACAGGAAACACACCGACTGACCTCAAGACAGAGACTGGGGAGACATGGCGTGTCCAAATTCAGGGTCTGCATCCTTGGAGGACGCGGCCTTCGCGGTCTATGTACGTCAAAGGCCGAGAGGGCCAAAAGTGCGAGGCTTGTGAAATGGCAACCATGATACTCACCGCTGGAAATGTTTCATACAGCATTGTTTGACAGAAATGAAGGAGAAAATGTTTTTGTTCATCTGTTTGTATGAGCTTTGTTTGAAAAGTATCCGAGGCTGAGACATGATTGTTGGGCTTAATTTCTGTACTGAACAGTCATTTTAAGATTAGCCAATAAATAACAATCAGCTAATTTTGTTAATGAAGCTAAAGTCATCTCACTTTGGTAATGTAAATATAATATGGCCAATATTACAGTTATTATTATATTAATCATTATTAGTTATTACAGCAGTGAACTCTAGCTTCAGTAAAGTTGCAGTTATTTATATTTATATAGTTATTATGTTGGCATTACTAAATTTGGCTCAATGTTTACATATATGTGTAAAAAGAAAATGTACGAGCTGTGATAACTGTTTCTGATAAAATGAAGAGTAGACTGATATATGAAATATTCCTTTATTGGGTGTGAAAATCAGACCATGTCATAACTGCTTTAAGTCATACAGAATAGATATCAGAGCCTTAAACAGGCTGACATCTGCTAAATGGGTCAAACTGGGCAGAAAGTATACAAACACAGAACATCCTTATAGAATATGATGTAACACTATAGATCAACTTACCTCAGAATATATAAAGCATATAAACAATTACAGCAATATGATGCAACAAACACAGCAGTGCTACTAATCCAAAATACTCAAAGCTTCATAGAACTCAAACAAACATGGACATTTATTTTTAGGTCCATTCTGCTGCTGATACATACTTTAAGTTTCTGAATATTACACTTGTTGCTGCCTTTCATAGTGTGTAACTTGAAGGCCCTGAGTACTTTCTCCCACACTGAAAACACTTGGATGATAAAATTATTTGAACATTACCTCTTAAGACTGATTCAGGACAGACAATTAGTTATGTTAAACTTTTCTAGCAGTCCTTCACAAACAGGGAACAGTCTGTCTATTCTTTCCATCTGTCAGCTGCTGCTGGCTCTTCCTCCTCCTCTTCCTCACACACTGCTGAGTTTGTCCTGGTGGATCATCAGGGGTGCAAAGCCTCACAGATGATGTGCAGCAGCGGGTCCCGCAGTCTGTCCTCACTCTGGACACTTGCAGTTGTCACACATGGAAATCAAATGTGTGATAAGCTGCAGGATTCAAACACAAGTGTAACTTATAAATACATGTTCATACTTTTATTACACAATCAGAGAGAAAGAGAGAGAGAGACAGTGCAGGACAGAGAGAAAGTCAACAGTCTCAAGTATATACACTGCTACAAAACAGCACAAGAGAAGGAGGGTTTTTAAAGATGAAAACTATAAAACAATTAAATTTATACTTATTTTGTCATCTAAAGGAAATTTCTTTTTAATACAGAAACATAGGGCTCTCAGGAACTTAAGCTGTCAGTCTCAAAATGTCTTTCAAAATAAATGTTAAATGTTTCATTCTTTTCTTCACAGTCCATTAATTCTATTCTCTTGTAATCTAAAAAGAGGAGAAGAACAACTGATGTCACTTCCTTGTTTTCTCTCAGTATACGAAAAAACCCAGAACAGAGTAAAACCTGCCAGTGTTTGAACTCCTTTGAGGCTAACAGGACACACTGCAGTCTGTTCAGAGTAAAACATACATTTGTTTCTGAGAGTAAAGGTCTGACAGCTGCTGCTTGAATCAGCAGTGAGAAAACATGGAAGCTGTAGTTGGACTGTTGTTGATGCTGTATGGAGTTTCTCATGGTGAGCTGTTCAACTTTTCCTGCATTAATACTTCATTTTAAAATCAAAAACATGTTTTGCAGCCACAGGATCCAGTACAATCAACGAAATAAGTCTGATAATATTCTTATTGATGAAGCATTTGAAACAATGAGGCACTGAAAAAATAATAGTTTGGAGAAAGATCAGCTGAATACAGTCTCAGTTTGTGAATATAATTTGAATGTTGTTTTTAATGACATTGTTTGGTGTCTTGTAATAATAATAACATCAAATGTTATGATCTAATTTACATACATATGCACCTAAAATAAATGCAGTTATTACAGTTGAGCTGATTAAACTATATAAATAACAATATTCATTATAAAATTGGACTGAAGATGAATCATTTACTCAAGTATTTATTTAACCTTGTTTTTGCTCTTTATAAACGACACTCACTGTTTTATTTAAACATTTGCAAATGTTGCCACAGTAGTAGAGACCGAACGCTCACACTGGTGATATTTTTGCTTTACTTGATGATGATGATGATTATCATTATTTAATAATAATAATGGATTGGATTTATATAGCGCTTTTCAAGGCACTCAAAGCGCTTTACAATACCACTATTCATTCACTCTCGCATTCACACACTGGTGGAGGAAAGCTACAGTTGTAGCCACAGCTGCCCTGGGGCAGGCTGACAGAAGCAAGGCTGCCATATCGCGCCATCGGCCCCTCTGGCCAACACCAGTAGACGGTAGGGTAAAGTGTCTTGCCCAAGGACACAACGACCAGGACAGAGAGCCCAGGGATCGAACCGGCGACCTTCTGGTTACAGAGCGACCATGGCTCAGGGGGTTGGGAAATGCAGGTGTGGAAACCTACTGTAATGGCAGACAGAATGGGACTCAGATTTTGGAGCTTTGGGAGGAACTGTGGTCATCCAACTGATGAACTATAATATGCTGTTCAGGAATTCAGTAAATAGACTACTAGATGTCAGTATAATAAATAATACAGTTCTTCGTAATATCACAAAGCATAGATCTCTCTTTATTCTCACCAATGCAACATTTAGGATCAATAACCTAAACAGGAATGACAGTGGTAATTATAAAGTTTTTACTGCCATCTACTGATATTATTTGATTGTTACATTAATATAGCAAAAAGTTCAGTAAGCTTTGTACCAAAATAGCTGGTAGAAACATACTCCAAAGAGCTAATTTTTCAACACTTGTATCTGCATTTCTGCTTAAATACTGAATGTCTGTACTTTTGCCAATTCTGCTGGTATAGGAGGAGAAGTCAAAACCAGAAGCCGAGACTTTCTACAAGTTTTTTCTACAAATGCTCAAGTTTTTAAACTGTTCCAACATCTCTCTCTGTATATCTGTATGTCTCTGAGCTTCTATGCTGAAATATTATTAAAATGAAGGTAAAAACCGACATGATCATTCTGCTCAGACCCCAAGCAACTCTCCAACACTTCATGGGCTGGATGCTTCTTCTACACACATCATTCAAAGCGACACCTGTGCGTGCATGTGCAGCGAGTGGCTGTGATCTTGGAGTACCTGAGGCAGGTAGGGATCACGGCCAACCGGTAATCAATCTGCGACCTTGGGATATCACATGTTGACAATTTATCATCTCTCTTGTACTGACTTGTTTGCATCTGAAAACTTTGAAATTGTGGTCAGATTATTAGCATCACTTGTAGCCTCATCAAAGTCTTAACTTGTGTTTTTATTTAAAAAACGTTTTGGTGTGAAAAAAATGAATTTGCTGATTTGATTTTGCTTTGTGATCCACACAAAGGAACCTGATTTGCATTTACAAGGTGGTAAAACAGATACATTCACACTGCACTCTTGTTTCACACTGGTCTAAACCTCATGCTTTTTCTCTGTAAAGTTCCATTTCTCAAGCTAACTTAAATTTCTCACACCATCTTCCTCTTTTTTGCTTGCGTAACGAATATTAAGCAATGTCACCCAACACTGATCATGCTTTATTTAAAGAAACATGATGCCACATTGTTACACATTAACTGACATTAACATTTGCTGTTATCTAGAGCTACGTTACCTACCAGTCATCTCTATAACCTCTTGCCACATAAACAAGAGGCAGTGGAGAAATACATCCCTAACTCTTCACCTGGGTTTTTCTTTGTTGATAAAAAGGCTAAAACTCCCCGGCCCTGCATTCAAGACCTAAATAGCATTGCTATGAAAAATAAATAGCCACTCACATTCATATGCACTCCTTTCAAGACACTACTGGAAGCCAGAGTTTTCTCTAAGTTGAATCTCCAAAAAACCTTTCATTTTTCATTTCCACTATTTTTTGACTTGAATTGTAAACAAAAACAGATCTCATTAATTTAAATACAATCCAGATCAGATTTATATATGTAGCACCACATCGTAACATGTGCACTGTCAAATGTTGAATCTTATGTCAGCTTATTTGTACTTAGAAGCCAGTTTAACACACGTCTTCCTCTGTCGGCTTTGTAGGTTTATGACCATTGTTGGGTGGTCTAACCTTACTTGAGCAAAGAAGAGGAAGATGGTGTGAGAAACTTTGCTTGAGAAAAGGAACATTATAAAGAAAAAGCATGAAGTTTAGACAAGTGTGAAAAAACAGTACAGTGTGAATGAATCTGTTACAATAATCAAAACAGTTTGAAAACTGCTGCACTGAGTAACACTGTGAAAAGTCTGAAATGTATCACTATTACATCTAATGTGATCACTCTAAATTTTTCACATAGTCAGTACTAGCGAGTTGCTTTCTTGATAGCTCATCTCTGTACAAAGGGAACAAAAAACCAATGAACATCACGTCTAAAGCTAAGTCAGCTTAAGTTCCGTCTCAGAGCTTCTTTTAGAATACATGACAAATGTTTTGTTCTCCTTCTCACAGTCCTTCACACATGAAGTCTATTTGCTTGAAAGCTAAAAAGTGGAAGAATAACTGATGTCACTTCCTTTTTTCCTCTCAGTGTGTGAAAAGATAAACAGAACTTCAGTAAAACCTGACACCAACACATTCACACATTCTCCTTTGAGGCCGATTGCTGACAGGACACACTGCAGTCTGTTCAGAGCAAAACACACACGTTTGGTTTTGAAGTTTGAAAGCTGCTGACTGGATCAACAGTGAGGAGACATGGAAACTGTAGTTGGACTGTTGTTGATGATGTTTGGAGTGTCTCATGGTGAGCTGTTCAACTATTCTCATGTAGTCTTTCACAAATACTTGATTTTAAATCAGTAACATGTTTTGCAGCCATGACATCCAATAAAATCACTGAAAGATGTTTGAGCTGCTTCATCTATAAGAATAACAGTGAAATATATATTTTTTTAAAAACACCTAAAATTCAGATAAAGATCAGATGAATACAGCCTCAGTTTGTGAATATCATTTTAACTTTGAACTAAACGTAACAATTTGTGATCTAATTTACATAAATATGCGCTAAAGCTGATTAAATCATAGAAAGAATAATATAATAAGATAAATTGGATTATCCCTGAGCCCTAGCTGTGTGCAACATGTGTCGTTTTCATCTGCATGCATATAAATGCTTCTTTAGATCTCCTCGAATCTCTCTCCTCCCAAATATAAGAACAAAATCGATTTTTTAAAATTTGTGCTTTTGCTTTGCTTGTGCCAAGTTGCTTTGATAAAATCTCTCACAATTAGAGTCAATTTAATTGTAGATTTTCTCTTAACCCTTTGTAAAAGAAAATAAAGGTATAAATCTGAGTATTAATCCTTATTACTCCAAACAGCTTGTGTAGGTTGTTCTAGCCTTTCCAGGTAACACGCCCTCGAAGGCTGCACTCTAGGCTTCTAAAAGCATCCTATAGGTCAGGGGTAGGCAACTCCAGGCCTCGAGTGCCGGTGTCCTGGAGGTTTTAGATGTGTCCGTGATCCATCCCAGCTGATTTAAAGGGCTAAATGACTCCTCAGCATTTCTTGAAGTTCTCCAGAGGCCTGGTAATGAACTAATCATTTGATTCAGGTGTGTTAACCCAGGGTGCGATCTAAAACCTGCAGGACACCGGCACTCGAGGCCTGGAGTTGCCTACCCCTGCTATAGGTTAACAAGTACCACAATCAAGAGGGGAGATGATACAGTTTGACCTGCAAGCGTACTCAGGTTTCTTCATATCAGGGCAATCAGGGAAGACACCTGGTCATCAGTGCAGTCAGGCTGGGCGAGTCCCCTCACCCACACTGGCTCCAGCTAAACCCTGCATCATCTACTGGGTAAGACCCAGTAGAAAATCACCGTCCTGTACAGGGGGGTGGGTACTGAAAATTGACAAATATATTCTCTCTAGGTTTGATTAGAAGCACTGTGTTACCCACACTGTGAGTGTTTTTTGTGCTTCTGTTTTTATTTCAAGTTGACTAGTTTTTGACTTGGTAAAGTCAAGCCAGTTTAACTCACATATCTTTCTATCCCTCCTGCACCCTCTATTCTCCTGCAGCTACAGGAGAATAAAATCGTCAGATTACCTCTTTACGTAAAGCTTTAGGGATGTAGTTCTCCCTTGCCTCTTGTTTAGGTTGAGTTTACAGAAATGACTATTTAATGTAGCTGCAGTTAATAGTCAATGTTAAGTCTATTATATCGGTATCATGTTTCTTTGAATCAAACATGACCAGTGTTGAGTGACTCTGTTTAACCTTTAAATATTTAAGTTGGCTTGAGAACCACCTTGTACATGTAAATGCTTCCTGTGTGTGAATGACAAAGCAACATCAAATCGGCAGTCATAAACAAAACATTTTTAAACTTCTGCACTGGCTAACACTGTGATGAGTCTAGAAGTAATGCTAATACATTCATATATACCCATGATATACCCATGCTCCAGACTGATAACAATACTATCAATAATATCAGTATCGTTATGCCATTGAGATACCATGACAACTATTTAACCTGATCCATAGTGTTGTAGAGAGTGTTGATGTTAATGTATGTTTGGGGGCATTACACCCTGGAACCTTCAGAGGTTTTTCAGGGCTTTCCCTGTCGGAATGTTGTGTGGGAAACATGTTCCTGTATGTGTTGTGACTAACTGTTGATGCCTCCGAAAGTGGTCATTAAACGTCCTGATTGTGGACCCTGAGTCTTCGAGCATTATTATCCTGAGATTATAACACATAGTATTTAATGGACAGTTGATACTGGTGGCTTTCCCTCTGTGAGCTGCTGGGAGACCTTATGGGGTTTTTATGCTTGATGTGTTGTTTGTGTTGCGGGTGTCGGAAGACAATTTGTGAGATCACATCCTGAATTTACCAATTTAAAGGCAGTACATCGGCTGGTCATTCACCTTTGGATTTTTGTAACTTGGCGCATTGCGCACAGCCATCGCAGCTGGGTTGAAGACATGAGAGAACAATTGTGCCGATTTTTTTTACCACCATTTTGATGAAAATGCAGTACAGAAGCTACTGACACAGTGTGGAAGATGTTGCAACTGTTTGAAAACTTGAGTTTGTGGAAAGAATGTTGCAAAAAAACCCACATTTGACAAAGTTTTGGTTTCCAGGTTTTCAGTTTTGACTCTTTTTTTAAAAAAAAAACCTGTCTGACGTGATATTGTCTGATTGGTGACGCTTGTCATTTACAAAATTATTGCTGGTATACATGGCTGTATGATGTATCATTCTCTCTAGCTAGTGATCAGCGCAATGCATGCTATGTCCTATGTGAAAGGGCCTTGGGTAAAGGTATCTGAGGAGGCATATCTTGTGTTGTGGGACTGAATAATAAAAAACACCATAGTATAACTGGTCAAAAACAAAGTTTGAAGTACTACTATTTTTTTTTTACCCCAAGGGCATGCAAGTATTTCCCACACTCTTGCTACACAACATGTTAATGTATGTGCATATATGTATAGTATGTTACCACTTCCCTTTTCAGGGAACAAGAAGTGAAGCACCAACACTTAAAGCTGTTCTGCAGCAATGGGGGTTACTCAAGCCTTGAAAGTTTTTCCTACACGCGTCCAAAGTGTTCTTGATTACTTACAACCCTGCCCCTGCAGATAGAGGCGTTTGCAAAACTAGTGTTGGAACATGCTGTGATACCATGTCCTTGTGAGTATTATTTGAATTGTAATGTACAGCAGAAGATCATGTGTTTCCATAAAAATGGCAAGAAAAAGGAAATTAACCCTAGAAGAAAGACAGACCATCATAACATTTAAAAATATTTCCTACACAGAAATTGCAATGAACTGTAGACTGGAAGGCAGTTTTATGGACTGATGAATCAAAATGTGAAATCTTTGTTTCATGCTGAAGGGATGGTTCCTCAGTGTGTAACAGCATACGTCAAATAAGTAAGAGAAAGCGTCTGGTCTGTATGTAAAGTCCTTTTGCAATGGCATATTTTGATGTTTTGGGGACTACATCAATAAAACTAATAAACTAAATCATAGCAACAATAAAAAATAATGTCTAAAAAAAGGCAACAAAAGTGTAACTGGTCAACAATAAAGTGTGAAGCAGTATCATTATTCTTTACTAAATATTATGTAGCACACTCTTGCTACATATGTATATGTAAATAAATGTATGTTACAAGCTGTACTTATATTATATATTTATATTCCTGCAAACATATTCTTCACTCAGTGCTCACCATGCTGACTGACATGTTTTTCCTTTTTACTTTGTGTTTAAAGATGAAAAGTAAGCCACAATTGATCTTGTGCTTTTGTTATCCACATATCTGTAACTGATCATTTCTCTTTAATACAGTAACACAGTTTTCTTATTAACATAATCTCAGATTCAAAACTTCTTTTAAAATAAATGAAGATTGTTTCGTTCTCTTACTCTCAGACCGTAACGACATAATTCTGTTTTCTTTAAGCTAAAAAGTGGAAGAACTTGTCACTTCCTTTTATCCTCTCAGCAGATGAAAGAATAAAGAAAACTTCAATAAGTCTTGAAACCAGCTTTTAAAAAAAATATTTTTAAACCCCTCTCATTCGAGGCTTATCACTGACACTTTGCTTCAGTTCAGAGCCGCTTACATGTTTAGTTATTCTGAAAGCTACTGAGTGGATCGACAGTGAGCAGACATGGGAGCTGTAGTTGGGTTGTTTTTGATGATGTTTGGAGTCTGTCATGATGAGCTGTTCAAATTTTCTCCTGTAGTCCTTCGTTAATACTTCGTTTTATAGTCAATGTGTTGTTGTTTTCAGCAATGGGAATCAGTAAAATAAGTCTGACATTGTTGTAGTCTAAATAAATCCCCGGTACACACCTGCAGAGGAATTATTATTCTGATGCTGCTTTGAGCAACATGAAGTTATAGACATCAGCAACCACAGTCAATTGTCTTCCAGGTGCCAGAGCAGGGGACGGTGAGGGAAATTTAAAACTGCTTGGCTAACGGTAAACATAAATTCAGTAAAATCTTTTTTGACGCCAGCGGTAACGACATCTGGTTTAGTCAATTGAAGGTGACAAAACTATTGCATGGTTGTGTAACTTTGGTAAAACAATGTTGTACTCTGTAGTGTTCATTTGTTACCATTACCAGCAAGTCAAACAAGTACAGGATATCTTAGTTTTTCTAAAATTGCTGGCTGTCCGAGTGGTGCCCTAAAAAACAATATGTTTTTTGTATATAATTGCAAAACTTTGTGGGGGAAACCTGGTCTTTTTTTTATGGGAAAGGGGATCCATCCCAATTTGGATGAAGCAACTCTCATTTCTCCAAACCTTGACAAATTTATTAAACCTCAAAACGTGGCTAAACAGAGTTGGGACCAGGAAGCAGCGTCACTTCTCGCCTCCTGGTATCCCCTTAGAGACCGACAAAAAATAAAAAGAGATTTAAAGCAAAAAATAAATAAATAAATAAAAAAATAAAAAAAACAACAACAGCAACAACAAAACATTATAGGGTCCGCAGCTCCACCAAAGAGTAAAACAGTTAAATGTGGATAAGTTGAACATTAGGTCCCTTTTACCTGGTTGCAGCAGGATGAATGTTTAGTTTATTAGATGAATCAAAACCTCGGGTCATACTGTCAGTGTCCATAGCTGGACTGGCCATCGGGCATACCAGGCATTTGCCAGGTGGGCCGATTGTGATTTTTAATTTTTATGGGTTTTCTTTTCGTAACGGTATAAACAATGAAAGGTGGTGGATTGGCCAGATACTGGCAGATGTGTAGAAATAACTCAATTGTTTGGTGGTGGCTATAGCAGAGCTTCCACAGATTCAATAACATTAGCAAGTGGTGGAGGCCAGCAGGTGGGCCTCCTGCCTCACCGCTGGTCCGAGTATCAGCGGAACTGAACTTCAGGTGAGAAGTTATGACCTGCAGTCTATCTGGGTCAGATATAAACCAAGTTTAGTTTACTTTCGTTGTGCTAACTTTTTACAGTCAGTAACAATAACTCGCACTGCGTATTAGCCAGCATGACGGAGTTTCTATACTGCTGGGCGGGTGCTACGATGTTACTAATGGTAAACTTTATTTTATTCATAAGGTTAGTTATTAGAGAACGCAATCTTCTCGTAGAGAAAATATTACGCGTTTCATATTGCGGTGAAAAGGAACGCAATTTGTCCTGTGCTTCAGCTACAATGAAAAAAAGACACAAAGCTGGAATTATTCTGTGTGTTCATGCTGTCTTCTTTCACTTTTTAAAGGTTGCCATGTTAGAAAAAATATTTTGCCCTGCCATGCTCCTTTTTTTATGTGGTAAATAAATAGTTTATGAAAATATCACTAAATCTGTCATTTATTATTTTTAATATTCAGTAATGATCAAGTTTCACCTCTAGTCTTCTAATTTCAGGTTTCCACTATGTGTTGTAGATCGTTCAGGAGGTTAGCTCAACCAAGCAGTCTTTGGGTTTCGGCTAAGTACTGTTTAGAAGACCAGAATAGGGAGGGTGGTGTAGGTTTAAGTTTATTAGATTGATACATATATACCAACAAGACAGTATATATCACGTTTGTTTTCATTCAAAGGCTTTATGGTTTTTCCTATAATACCTGGTGAGCAGGTCTCTAGTCACAAATTTTGTCCCAGTCCAGCCCTGACAGTGTCCTTAAAGCACAGGTCCACGTGGTGTGTGGCAGCAATCTTCCACTCCAGAAAATTTAGTGCTCAGTTCAGATAAAATAATTATTGTGGTTGATCTTAACATCCTTGCAGATTCTGCACCTCATTTGCACCTCAGAAATATTCAGATTCCAACTATTAAAAAATACATCAGTAATAAAATTCAGGAGAAGCAACAGTTCTAAATATAATACGACAGATGAAAGATTTCTGTTTTACCCCAGTAATGGAACACTTAGGATACATAACCTGAGCAGTACAGACAGCGGAAAATATAACTTTTTGACCTTTAATTCAGATGGAAAAATATCAGCTGAGCGGACTTTACAGATTTTTATTCAAGGTAATTTTTCCCTGCATTACTAGATTGAAAGTTAACATTGTTCTGGTAATTCATATGCATATATACAGTGTGTAAAAAGAAGTATTGAACACATCACCAAATTTCTAAGTAAATGTAATTTTAAAAGTGCTATTGACATGAAATTCTCACCAGATGTCAGTAACAACCTATCCAACCAAACACATGAAAAGAAAAAGAGATAAATCGCCCTCATCACCCTAAAGTGAATTCAAGCGCTACAAATTATTTCACAAGTTCTAAGTTCAAAAGCCTCTTATTAACAAACTCTGACAGAAAGAAAGTTCTGTGAATCTGAGTGTCTTCTCAGTTTCCTGTACAGAATCTCCTCTGCAACACACTCTCTCACAGGGCTCTGCTGAACCGTTATATAGACAGCATGAGACACATTAGAAATATCTGTGAATATAACAGGGAAAAGGACTTGCAAATCAGCGAGGAGCTCACTATCACAGTTAAACAACACTTAGGAAAAGATTAGAGGTCAGATCCCAGCTGAAATAGGAGTCAGGTCATTGCCAGATGCTTCACACACATGCTTGAGTGTTTCAGGTGCATCTGATATGGGGATGGGGATCCTGGCAGATCCCTCCCCTGTAAGGTAAGGCGGGATGAGAGAATACACACACACACAGCCACCAGCACACAAACAGGATACAGAGGAGGACTGTGACATTTGTCTTGTAAAATATGGTGCAAGAGTGAAAACTCTCAAGTGTGTTTTATTTCACAGCTCTAACTTTTCAGAAATATGTGTGTGTCTCTACACAGGTACTTCCTGGTTCATACATGGTTTGAAAGCAGTGGTAATTGCGGTGGTAATTATATCATTAAGTGGGATTTGGATCTACTTCACTTGGAAGAAAAAAACAATATTGGAAGGCTCTGCTGTTCCACAAAGGATGGAATCTCCAGACAACTCTGTTTTAATGACTGAAATGAGTCCTTACTCCAACATCTAGTGTCACCTTTCACCTGCTGTAAATTCGCTGTGTGTCCTTATAGGTGTGCAAATGAGGACTAGGTTCTTCTTCTTCTTGTTCTTTTTTCTTTTGTCATATGTAGTGCACAAGGACACATTTGTTTACACCCTTTGGTGTGTTTGTGTTGCATTTTATAATAAACCATATAGTTTACAATGTGATTTCAGGGTGTGAATAAAGAGGTAACAAAAATGTTTATTTCTGGTTCTTAAAAGCAGGAATAGTCAAAGAAAAAAAAGACCATGGAAAAGGGGAGAGCAAAAACTTTAGAGGAAAGGAGCTAAAGAACTGAAATAACATCTGAGTCGAACATTAACAATCAAGTTAAAAAGGGTCACGTTTTTATGTTGTGTAGTGTCGGGCAACAGAACTTCAACTGGATGGCATTTAGCCGGATTTGAGCAGACAGTATGTCTCTGAACACCTCAAAATACATTCGGCTGCATCTGTCCTGTGTCATCAATAAACACTAGTGTCCTAGTTCCATTGGCAGCCATGACATGCCTCCGCTGTTTTTTACAGATGATGTGGTATGCTTTGTATTGGTCTTTCACGTGGAATTCCAATAAAATTGATTCATGTTTGTGGCTGTAATGTGACAAAATGTGAGAAAGTTCAAGGGGACTGAATACTTTTGCAAGCCACTGTATATAAAAGGGCCTTGGCTAAAGTTCTCTGAGAAGACATATCTTGCGTTGTGGGACTACATAAATAAAACTAAATTTAAAGTCTGAAGAAGTACTTTCTGTTTTTTTTTTAACCACAAGGGCATGCATTTATGTACCACACTCTTGCTACACATTATGTATAACAACTTAAAGCTGTTCTGCAGCAACGGAAATGGATTAAGCCTTGAAAGTTTGTGCTACCATTTCCTACATGCGTCCAAAGTTTTCTTGATTACTTACAGCCCTGCTCCTACAGATAGAGGCTTTTGTAAAAGTAGTGTTGGAACATGCTGTGGTACCATTCCCTTGTGAGTATTATGTCAGCCTGCAGTTTCCTTTGCCATCAAGAGGCACTCCGAGGGGAAGAGGTCTGCAGACCTCAAACCACACAGAATCAGAAGATACATTTCTGAAAGTCAATAGCTTGTGTGAGACACTTAATAAGACCACAGCTTCAAAACTTGATAGTGATTATAGTAAGCAAGTTTCGGTTTTGACTGTAAAGAGAAGGTTTTGAGTTGCAGGTTTGACAGGTCGAGTTGCAACAAGAAAACCATTTATAAGATTCCAGAATAAGTTAAAAAAAAGGGTTGCCTGGGCCATGAAACACATCTGATGGACTACTGTAGACTGGAAGGCAGTTTTATGGACTGATGACTCAAAATGTGAAATCTTTGTTTCATGCAAGATTTTTATATGTCGTTGAGTAGGTGAAGAGATGGTCTTTCCCTTTTCACGTCCTTTGAAATGGCATATTTTGATGTTTTGGGGACTACATCAATAAAACTAATAAACTAAATCATAACAACAATAAAAATAATGTCTAAAAAAAGGCAATAAAAGTGTAACTGGTCAACAATAAAGTGTGAAGCAGTATCATTATTCTTTACCACATATTATGTAGCACACTCTTGCTACATATGTATATGTAAATAATAGTATGTTACAAGCTGTACTTATATTATATATTTATATTCCTGCAAACATATTCTTCACTCAGTGCTCACCATGCTGACTGACATGTTTTTACTTTTTACTTTGCGCTTAAAGATGAAAAATATAAGCCACAATTGATCCTGTGCTTATTTTGTTATCCACATATCTGTTAGTAGGCATTTCTCTTTCTCGTTGACGTAATCTGTCAGTTTTGAGACTTATTTCAAAATAAATGACGAATGTTTCGTTCTCTTCCTCCCTGTTAATCGCGATATATTTTTATTCTCGTCAAACTAAAAAGCGGAACAAGAACTTGTCACTTCCTTTTATCCTCTCAGCAGATGAAAGGATAAACAGAAATTCAATAAGACTTGAAACTAGCTTTCTTTGAAAACCCGTTGTCCGAGGCTTATCACTGACGCTTGGCTTCAGTTCAGAGCCGCACACGCGTCTGTTTTTAATTATTTTGAAAGCTGCCGAGTGGATCAACAGTGAGCAGACATGGAAGCTGTAGTTGGATTGTTTTTGATGATGTTTGGAATCTGTCATGGTGAGCTGTTCAAATTTTCTCATGTAGTCCTTCGTTAATACTTCGTTTTGTAGTCAAAGTGTTGTTGTTGTTGTTGTTTTAAATCAGCCACGGGATCCTGTACAATCAGTTAAAAAAGTCTGATATTGCAACAGTGCTGGATATTGTTGTAGTCTAAACACCCCCGTCCCCTCCCTGTACACACCCCGTGGGGTAAATATTATTTTGATTATTGGCGATGCTGCTTTGAGAAACGTGAAGTTCGAGACAGCGAGAACCACAGTCACATGTCTTCCAGGCAGTGGCGTGTCTAGAAAATTTTTGTTGGGGGGGGCAGGTAGATGCACAGACTTGGAGAAGGGTGGCAGATGTAATTGGCAGATAATGTTAAAAAAATATCTTAACAACTGTTAACCATAATTCAATAACCCTATAAACCTAATAACCGAACGCACTTTTAACTCTTATTAGAATGAGATTTTAACCACTACGGTGCAAAGGTTTTAGATACTGCATTGATAAAGTACAAGAGATACAATCAGTGCTTTGTTGGTGTTTATTCAGCATTCAAGTACAGCAATATTTGCATAGTATTTTTACTGACATATAGCGCACATATGTTTTGGGCAAAAACAGTTTTGAATTTTAAAATACGAACATTTTTAACATACAATTTGCAAATTAGCCAATGCCAATGCAAAACTTTATCTGCCTATTAAAAAAAGAAGATAATCTTCTCACAAACTGGTGTTTGATTTTGAAAAGGAAAAAAGTGGGGAAACAAATGAAAAGACTAACATTTGAATGAAACCTGAAAGCAAGTAAATACTTTCTATGCTGCTCTATACATTTTACGTCAGATAAAACTTTTGTTTGCAAGATTCAGATAATTATTTAATAAGAGCTAGATATTTTAAATGAGAATAAGAAAGAAAAGTATTTCTTTGTGCCCCCCTTTCCCTGTTAATGCCCCACCTGGCCCCCTGGCAAAACTTTCCTAGAGAATGAGAGAAGAAGAGGCAGCTGTGCAGCGTAAACACACAGAATAACTCCAGCTTTGTGTCTTTTTTTCATTCTAGCTGAAGTACGGGACAAACTGCGTCTCTTCTCAGCTTAATACGAAATGCGTAATATTACCGTTCCATTTTTTAAGGAGCCGTTGGCAACTCTACTAACTAACCAGCGGAGGCGTCACCCAGAGGGGAGCCATTGAAATGTGGGGTGAAGAATGTGAGAGGGGTCGTTGATGATTTTGGCTGCCTGTCTAAGGGCCTGTTGGCTGAAAACCTGTGCCAGATTTTTGACAGGCAGGCCAATGATTTTAGAGCACACTGATGCAGTGTGCTGCAGTCTGTATAGCAGCAATCTTCCACTCTTGCTAATTAATCAACCATAGAGAGACAGAATTTTCATTCATTAGAAATCCTGATACTTAGCCTCATCCACCCTAATTGTCAAAACTCTCATAAATCAGTTGTTAAACTCACAACACATAAATTATTTGTTATTATCTATCATCCACATAGCCCTTACTCAGAGTTTCTGATTTAGTGCTCAGTTCAGATAAAATAATTATTGTGGGTGATCTTGACATCCTTGCAGATGCTGAAAGTAGATATAGTTATGACCGTTGAGCTGATTAATTTATATTTGAATAATAATTTTTTTAAAATTTATTTTGTTTGTAGAAAAGCTAATTCAACTTTTGCGAGATCTCGCAAAAGTTGATATTGGCTCGGTTTACAAGACATCACATATTCGCAAAAGTGCTCCGACGTTTTAGGAGATGTATGAAACTTTTGCGAGATCCCGAGTTTGTTTTGCGAGATCTTGCAAAAGTCCGTCTTAATTTTTTTTTCTCCCATGTCCGCTGCGGGGCTCCGAACTATTTACATTTTAAATGGGTCTAGCTTAAGTAACACAATAGGTCATGATGTTATGATGATAGGGCAACATCAGCAGTAACAGTTACCTGAAACATCAAATTATTTTATTATTTGGACATAAATTATGAATTTATATAATTATAAAAAAAAAAGCACAGTTGACTAACTGTGCTCATTCACTTTGTGTGACCTGAGATAGGTCGCACTATTTCTGTTTCAGATAAACATTTGGAAATGCTGCCATAAATGTTCTGGTGGCGACTAAACACAGAAATGAGTGATATCTTTTCTTTAATTCATTATTATTATTATTTACAGGTGTGGAAAGTTACTGTGATGGCAGACCAGATGGAGCTCATTGTTATGGAACTTTGGGAGGAACTTTGGACATCAAACTGATGGACAGCACCTCAGAAATATTCAGTCTCCGACTATTAAAAAATACATCAGTAATACAATTCAGGAGAAGCAACAGTTCTAGATATAATACGACAGATGAAAGATTTCTGTTTTATCCCAGTAATGGAACACTTAGGATAAATAACCTGAGCAGTACAGACAGCGGTAAATATAACTTTTCAACCTTTAATTCAGATGGAAAAATATCCGCTGAGCGGACTTTACAAATTTTTATTCAAGGTAATTTTTCCCTGTATTACTAGATCGAAATTTAACATTGTTCTACTAATCCATATGCATATTTACAGTGTGTAAAAAGAAGTTTTGAACACAACACCAATTTTCTAAGTAAATCTAATTTTAAAAGTGGTATTGACATAAAATTCTCACCGGATGTCAGTAACAACCTGTCCAATCCACACACGTAAAAACAAACAAACCACAGATGTCCATTAATTATGTTATGTGTAATATTGAGAAATGACAAAGGGAAAAAGGTGCAAAAAAGCATTGAAAATCATGACACCAGCTGAGATCTGTCAGCAATAATAAAGCAGTCCTGTCACTTAGTGCAAATTAATTTTAGGTGGTTCAGTTCCAACTGCTAACCAATAAAAAGGTGTCTTGTTACCAAGGTGTCACACAAGAAATCTCTCATAATGGGTAAAACAAATGAGCAAGACCTTCACAACCTTATTTTTTAAAATAAAACATACTGATAGCATTGGTTACAGACAAAAATGTAAACTACTGAAGTTTACTGATCTCTGTTGAAGCCATAATCCTGAAGTGGAAAGAAAATAAGTTCACCCGGAAGATTTCAGACAGAGGAGTGAAAAGAATAATCCTTTGAGTTCTGATAGCTGGCCCTTCTCATAGGACCAGTTGAGGAGAGCTACAGAAAGACTTGGAATCAGCAGGTACAATTGTTTAAAACGATAAGTAATGCACTCAACCACCATGGCCTGTATGTGCACTCACCATGCAAGATTGCATTGCTGAAGAAGCGTGTTTAAGTTTACTAAACAAAATTTAGACAAGCCTGTGAAATACTGGGAAAATATGTCTGGTCAGATGAAACCAAAAATGAACTCTTTGGATACCATAATATATGCCATGTTTGAAGATCAAAAGGCACTGCATATCACCCCCAAAACACCATATCAACAGTGAAGTTTGGAGGTGAGAACATCATGGTGTGGAGCTGTTGTTCAGCATACGGGACTGGCATGCTGGAAAATGCACCAAGACATTTTTGACAAAATCTGCTGCCATCTACCAGGATGATGACGATGAAACGAGGGTGGACGTTTCAGCAAGAGAATGATCCCAAACACAAAGCCACGGAAAATCTAGAGTGGCCCAGCCAATCACTTGACCTGAATCACTTTGAAAATCTATGGAAAGAAATAAAGCTCAGAGATCATAGAATAGGGAGATTCTTGTGTGGAAGAATTGGCAAAATCACTCATGAGCAAGCATGCAACTGGTTTCTCCATACAGGACGCACCAACAAAGGCTTTTGTACAAAGTAGTAAATTCGGTAAGTGTGTTTTCTCTGTGTCATTTCTCTTTATTAAACATATCCTAATTTATGGAAATCTGTGGTTTGATTTCTTTGCGTGTGTGGATTGGACGGGCTTGTCACTGACATCTGGTGAGAATTTCACGGCAATAGTGCTAGAAATATATTACAAAAACTGGTCACTTATTCAATAAATAAATAATATCTCTGTCTTCTCTATCTTATCTATGATAAATGTAGTTTGTGCTTTTGCTGTTCTTCATTAGAGGCTATAAAGTATGTCCAAGATTGTGTTTTAGCGTCAAAAGTCATCTGTTTGTGTTTCTCTTGGCTCCTGTGTCCTTTTATTTTTAGAAGGAGGTATTTTGCCAGTGATCTGTGGTGTTCTCTCAGCACTGGTGATTTTCTTAGTTGTGGGTGTAGCTGTCATCTGTTTTGAGAGGAGAAAAAACAAAACAAAAAAAGGTACAAAACTTGCTTTTCAATCACCTCACTCAGCCTTTTGCTCTTCTTGTAGATATACAGAATCACATTATGCTTCTTTTTTGAAGACACTTTTTTGCTTTCTTGCTAATGATTTCTTCATAATGTTATAATTTCATTGAAATATGTTGGTATTGCTAACCAGTCAGCTCTACTGCAGTAAAAACATGATCAAAACAGGTCAGAACAGCATGTTTCACAAAAACTATTACCCTAATGAATCACTGATGTTAATTTTATCTTGCTTCTATGCAGAGGAAGATGACCAGGAAGTAATGTACGCTGATGTTAGGATCAAGCAGCAGCAGGAGAAGCAAGTGAAGGGAAGAGAAGAGGAAGTGGAGTATGGCCAAGTGAAGCTTTCACAGTGATCTTATCAGACTGAACCAACGTGATGATTGTACAGAAAGATTGTTTGTGTCGCAAAATCCTTAAAATCAGGTGATTTAGATGGTCTGTGCATTTATACAGACTGCACCACTAAATGCCCACAGAGGGAGGAAGTGATGCTAAATCCCTAAACATCTTTTCTATCACAAAGCGATTTTCTTTGCTTCATCTTTACTTTTGTATTATAACAGAGCATAAATTCATCATTTAAATGGAAATAATTCAAGTAAGAACACTGAAGTTTTGTATGAATTAAAGTGGAGCAACAGCTTTGAGCATGACAACACATCCAGATGTTACAGTTACAGAATATGAGAAAACCTTTTGTTTCGTGTTACTTGGTTTCATCAATGATTAATACTTTTTACTCTGTAAACAAAGACACACCACCTTTTTATTAAAGACAATTCAGATTTATTTATATAGAACTAAATCATAAAATATCAAAAAACCCTACAATAATACAGATATGAGCACGGCCAATTACTTGTTATAGTGACAATAATACCATATTGATAATGTTTTGTCATCAGTCTGGGATCTACATATGTGTTCGTTAGTGTTATGGTGTAAAAATCTCTTTATGCTAAATCAAAAATATAGTATTGTGAATAATGCTTCTATTATGCTAAAGATGTTTTTTGTTTTATTTTAATTGACTGGGTTTTTTATATATTTTGCTTCTCTATAGTTACACAGTCACAACATATTTGTAACATTGATTTTTGTGCATTTGGTGATTTACAGAAATTGCCATGGTCCCTGGGTCTCGGTATTGAAGTTTGGATTTTAGGTTATCTTTGGATTAGGTTTCCGTTATTTTTACTATTTAGTTTTCTGTTCACATAATAGTTTATTCCTTTGTCTGTATATGTTTTTTTTTCTAGCCTTTTCGTTTGTGCCATCGGTTCTTGGCTCTGATGACTTTAAATTTAGTTAGTTCCCCTTTCCAGTGTGTTCCTCCTTCTGTCTTATCTCTGTCCTTTTCTTTCAGTGTTTCCTCATTTCTGTCGACATCTCTCATGCTGTTTTCTTGTCTGCTTCCTCTAGTTACGCTCTTGTTTAACCGTTTAAAGACAAACTGCATCATGTTCAGTTTTTTTAAGAGTTTCTGAGACTTCAACATCATCAGTTTGTTTTTTTGATTCAGGCTTAAAGAGTTCAGTTCAGTTCATGTTCAGTTTTTCTTGATGAGGTTTTTTAGCTTTTCTTCCTGGCTTTGCTCTCACTGATCACCTGATTATCAGCCCATCTGTCTCCTTTTCTCTGACTAACTGATACTTTGACATGACTAAATGATGTAATTACTTTGTTTCTTATCTCTTTAGAGTCTGTTTCACTTACATGTTTTATCACCGTTAATGATTTACTCTTTTAGAAATAATTACACTTCTAAAATGTCAGTTGAATTGCCTTTTTTGTTATGATAAAATAATAATAAATAATTATTAAAGTTTCAGTGAGTAATCTCTATAGTTTTTATGGTAAGCTGTGTGGAAGACAGGGGTCGGAGACTGAACACTTAACTAAAGATGGCAGCTTTATTGCTGGAAAAAATGAACTAAAACAACATCAAGGCTGAAAGAAACAAACAAAAGCTAAACTAAACCCAAGGATCTTGAATTTGACAACTAACGACTTGATGTGACTGGAGAACGTAGCACTAACACAACACCACATAGGAAAAATGGAGAACACGACAAAGAACAGAGGGAGACTGGTGATATGATATATTGTCATCCTTTTACAACAACATGAATGTACTATTGCTGTGTGGTTTATTACTATTACTGAAGGTTACTCGCCACCAAGCTAACATTGTTAGCTAGTGTCAGCTGAGGTTAGTTCATAAACTGCAGACTGTTAAACTTGATGGAAGCATTAACAAGAGTTTTTAAATCTGAGAGTCTTTAAATCTAGCTGAGATTGCTCAGCTGAGCAGAGAGACCGATCTTATCAGGGCTCAACTCAGCCAGGCAAAGGGCCTCGGGTCAGGGGTCAGAGAATCGCTCGACAGTGGCAATGAGAGAAGAGGGTTGAGCTGCAGAGAGTAACACCTCAGAGCGCTGCAGAGAGCAGGATGTCTGGGTCCAGCTGTAAAGAGAGGCGGAGCCAGCATGTGTGGACTCCTGAAGAACAACAGCTGACTCAACAGGTAAGATTTAAGGGGTTGTTTGAAGCTCTCTGAGAGCAGCTCACCTTTTAGAAGTGGAGTAGTGGCTGCTCTTATCCTCCCTTCATAGCGTGATGCGACAGGTGTGTCGAGGAATGAACTGCGCTGAGCCTTTAGGTGTTCTCCTCATTCAGATATAGTAATGATTCACATGCAGTGTGTGTCTTGTTTTTTGCTGGGGGTTTTTTTTTTTTTTGCTTAGGCAACATCACTCAACACTTTCAGTGCAAACAGAGTGGAGCAATGCCTCCTGGAGCTGAACAGGCAGAGCGCTGCAGCCCAAGGTCAACTGCTGGAAATAATCGAGCAACAGAAGCGAAGTGTTTCAGCCAGAGTCTCTCCCACTGTCTCCCCGATCCCAGCTTCTGCCTTCTGCCCGAATCCAGAATCCAGTGGGTAAAAGCAACATGTCGCTGTCTGTCTGGAGCACACATGACAGTTTAAAATCATTACACCTCATCTTTTGCAGCGGAACGCCTGCAGGCATCAGAGCGGGAGCTCCGGTCACACAGTGGTGGCGGTGAGGGTGAGAGGAGGTGAGTATCAGATCGGCTCAGAGAGGGATGTTATGACAAAGAACAGTAAGGTTATTTTCCAGCACCTTAAACAGACACAAGGTGATGATGTCAGGAAGAAGAACTGACTGAAGATCACATGATGTAGGTGATTAATTATCTTTGCTGCAGGTTTGCTGGCTCTGATGCATCTTCTTACAGTTTTGGAAGAGAAACTAGGGATGGCAAAACACAGGTACACACGCACGCACGCACGCACGCACGCACGCACGCACGCACGCACGCACAACAGAAATGTTACCAAATAATAATTAACTCACCTCTGTTTTTTGTAGTTCCACTTGCCTTCTTATGAATCCTACAAGACACTGTTCTTTATATAGAGATCATTAAATACTGATCAGATATCAGTATTTGATGAAAGGTCTGCCCCTCACAAACTCCTCCCAGCTGACCCAGTTATAATGAGTTTGGTGGTAAAGATGTGTCGATAAAAATTATGAACCAAAATTTTTATCCGTATTCTGTTTACATTTAAAAAATATTGCTTATAGCACCATTTAATCTATTTAATAGCAGTATTTCAAAGCCCGAACTTATTTCAACATGAAATGCTATCACATATAGATTGTCTGCAGTCCAAAATCCAGTGTAACCTAAATTTGTTCCAGTATTATTCTTAAAGTGGTTTTAGCTGCAACACAAACAGTAAAGGCTTTAGAGTGAAAGTTGCTTATTTTTCTGGAATTGAAAACTCAGTTTCTATCTTTAGGGTTAAGACTGGAGTAAAGCCGTATCCACGCTGTACTGTTTAATCAATGCTTCTCTTGGGCACTTCAATCAGGCCGGTGTGAGAACACTCCTTCCACATCACTACAAACACACGGACTTTGCAACAAAAAAGTTTTTTTGCTCTGCTCCTCCCAAACTCCTCCCAAACTCCTCCCAATAACTGAGATGTCATATAAGATGTATAAGGAGTGTACATGAGTTTCAAATGAGTAATAAAAAAAACAAAAGTCAAAGTAGAATGGCTACACCACATGATTTCCCAGAAACCATGTGACTTAAGTTTCACCTTACTCATAAGCTCATTTATACCAACACGTATAAGTTTGTCTCCACCTGCTGGGCGGTGGCGTGTTTAGAGTGGAGGATGTAGTTGCAGCTGTCCTGCAGGAGGAGGTGGTGCAGGACAAGCAGAGCAGCAGATTTGTGAGTGTTTTGGACTTGAATTAAAAAGACCAAGACGTGCTGATGAGGCTGCTGTGTGAAGTAGAGACAGGTATAAGGATTGGGTCTCGCTGTATTGCTCAGGCTGTGCTACAGCATCTATTCACAGGTGCGATCCCACTACTGAGTGACACAGGGGCTTTGACCTGCTCCGTCTCCGACCTGGGCACCCCTCCTTAGGTGACCTGGTGGTCCCGGGCTCCCCCGGGATCACCATATCGATGCCAGACAGCGTCTCTACCACCTCAGACGCTTGAGAGACTTCCAACTGCCCTCCAAGGTGCTCAGGAACTTTTACTCGTGCACCATAGAGAGCATCCTGGCGGGAAACATCTTAACCTGGTTCGGGAACAGCACCATGCAGGACAGACGAGCTCTACAGAGGGTTGTGCGGTCAGCTGAGCGCACCATCCGCTCCGAGCTCCCTGACCTGCACTCAATCTACAGCAGGCGGTGCTGGACCAAGGCCAGGAAGATCGTGAAGGACCTCAGCCATCCCAACAACAGACTGTTCTCTCTGCTGAGGTCAGGAAAGCGATTCGGCTCCCTGAAGACCAACACAGAGAGACTGAGGAGGAGCTTCTTCCCGCAGGCGATACGGTCTCTCAATCACACCACCACACAGTACTAACCCACACATATAGTTCTTACACACACACTGGACATTCTGGACATTGTTTTTGCACACATTGTTTTTTTGCACAACACTGGTCACTATATTCTTCATTTCCGGTTAATACTTGTACAGCTGCTGTTATTGTGTATATATTTATTTATATTTAGATTTCTTCATACATTCTTATATAGTTCTATATTGTGTATTTTGTTGTACAGTTATTTTATTTTCAACTTTAATTTATATATTTTATCTTATTCTTCCCAGTTAAATTTACCCTTCATTCTAATTTGTGTTGTACAGTTATTTCATTTTTAACCTTAATTTATATTTTATTCCTTCTTAGTTAAATTTACCCTTTTTAATTTTTCATATTTATTTCCTATCTTATTCATAGCCTTTTCCTTTTTTGTTTTCTTTAGGTCACGAGCAGTTGTCCAAGCATTTCACTACATATCGTACTGTGTATGACTGTGTACGTGACAAATAAAATTTGAATTTGATTTGAAACTTAGTGCAGACACCCGATCGACATAGCCTGCTGCAGCTCAGAGCTCCTGAGCTCAAATGATCCTCCAACCTCAGCCTCCCGGTAGCTTGGATTACAGGCACACGCCACCGCACCCAGCGAGAAGCACTTACGTTAACAGGGCTTTTAACCATGTCTGAGGTGACATCATGACACTAACCTGCTGCCCATCATTAGCAAAGTCGTAATGATGGGCAGCAAAGATGAGGAATGAATGGTGCACAGTTGTTATATGCAAGTTTTTAGAAAGCTCGTGGTTAACCCTAGAGGATTTTGTCACAACATCAAGAAGAGTAACGCTTCAATGTCAGAAGTGGGATTCAAACCCACGCCTCCAGGGGAGACTGCAACCTGAACGCAGCACCTTAGACTGCTCAGCCATTCTGACATTGCAGTGTCAGTTTGGTGGAGGTTACCACTGTTAGATACTTTGGAAGAAACAAACATTATCCCTCTCATAACACATATAGCAGCTGTTCAGCCATGGAAACGTAGTGCGAATAATCTACAATGTCATCCATATTGATCATTTGGCTGAATACTTTTAGGCAGGTTGCCATGACCTGACAGTTCACACACTTTCGCATCGGTTCCATGGTGTAATGGTTAGCACTCTGGACTTTGAATCCAGCGATCCGAGTTCAAGTCTCGGTGGGACCTGCTTATTGGGAGGTGAAACCATACTGCATGTCACGTAATGATAACTTGTGCAGGTTTTTGGTCGCCAAGCGGTCTAAGGCACTGCATTCAGGTCGCAGTCTTCTCTGGAGGCGTTTGTTTGAATATAGCAGCTATTCAGCCATGTAAACACATACTACGAAGCTCGTGGCGCCCACTTTCTGTGCTGACTTTGAGGTCGGAAGAGGTTTGGAGCTGTGCAGTTAGAGAGTCAGCAGAGTGTTTGTGACTTTTGCGCACAGGCGCACCTCAGCACTCGGATACTCCAATCTGTAACTTTGTGTGGGTTGTAACTGAATTTCAGACAGCTCTTTAGTACCACATAGTGACTGACAAGTGAAGGACCTCTTTAGTGATTGACAAGTGTTTTGTAAAGGCAGACGTCATGATTAGCTGCTTGATTTTATACACCTCTGACTGAAAGCACAATGTGCTAGAGAAGACATGCACTATGGTTTCATATCCCAAAAGCAAATCCCACTGGATTCGCTGGATTCAGAGTGCTAACCATTGCACCGTGGAACCACGACAAATCATATCAGCATTATTGTCGTAGTATTTTTAAATGGCTGTACAAGAAAAAGAACGCCAGATGCATTGGCTGCATTTTAAGATTAATAGTCGTATAAAACTTTGTTGTTCACAAAATTTGTAAACTTATGGACAAAATCTTTGCATACGTTTTAAAAATGCACAATTTCTATTTGCATTTCAAGTTATGAAGATAATTTACTAAACATGTCTGTGGTTTTTACAGTAAGAAGAAAATATTACTACTACTAGGATTTTATGTTCTTGTGTGATTTCAGATCAGTTGTGTTAATACAGTATGTCAATGAAAAAATAACTGTAAATTCAGACACATGAGGTTGTGCTGAAAAGAATGATACCAAGCAAGGCAAGGTAAAAAAACCAAAAAAAAAACCAAACAAACATTCAAACAAACAAACATTTACACAGTAAACATCTGAAATGATGACAGCCTTTCATATTTTAATACCATCACATGGGAAGGACCAGTCCTTATTTTGGGATAGTTGGAGTAAAAGATAAAGATTGTTTCAACTTGCTGAAAGTTTTGACTTCACAAAATCAGGTTTTTAGCACATCAGTGTCAGTGTGAACAAATCCACTCTCTAGTGAATTTTATTACAATTATCTAGAATGTTGTTACACTGTGCATGATTACAAAATCCACTGCTGTCAGGGATGAACAGTGCACATAGTTGCCAGTTTCAAGTGTATTTTGTCACAACAGTAAGAAGTCTCCAAAGGTTGATTCTGTTCATCTGGATGTAGCGTTTTCAGTGGGAGAAACGTCTCGTCACTCATCCAAGTGACTTCTTCAGTCTCAGCTGACTGCAGGTTTCCCCAATCTTATAAACAGTATATTTGCATAATGACTGAAAGCAGCCCCCTGAAGGAACAGTGGGCTCGGAGGTCAGTTCCTTCATCATGATTATGCAAATTCTCATGACCATTGATCAAAGACCCATGAGTACCAGTAAGAAAGAAGTGCAAAAATTCAATTGTCAGAAGTGGGATTCGAACCCACGCCTCCAGGGGAGACTGCGACCTGAACACAGCGCCTTAGACCGCTCGGCCATCCTGACATATTGAAACTTGCTACTAGTTGAATAATCCCGCGCAGTTGCTGATTTCCATTTGACATACTTGTATGTTAAGTGCATGTAATAAACAAAAACAAATAAAAAATAATTACAAAGAAAATATATTGATTTTAAAGTTTGTGTTAAATGTTGTAAGTCAGATCGAAATAGAAAGATCAGGTGTGGGTGGACAGGAATGATTAGATGTCAACAACTTGATTGGACGGCCAAAATGTGAAATGTGACGTCCTGTGAGGGAAGCGTGAAAAAGCGTGAGCAGGTATAAAAATTAGGTAAAAAAAAGACATTCTGGGTTCTTCCATTTTGTCTTTTGCGAGATGAGCAGTTGGGAAGGTTGGATCTAAGAGGTTCACAGTTGAAAGTTCAAGCAGAGACGCTAGAGGGGGAACCACAGCCCAACCTGTGAACTGGTTTCAAATGAATGCCCAGCTGCTTTCCTGTTGGGTGATTTTCATCAACACAGAACACGGGGATAAATGCATTTTTGGTTCCATCCTCTCTCCTCACCAATAAAATAAGAATAAAATCTGTATTAGCTCAACGTGGTTTAGTCAGATAAGTGTTGTTTACATACATAATTGTTTGGCGACCATAAACATGCACGTGTTATCATCAAATTTTCATCTCATGCTGCTGTTACACATGCTACAGATTTAAAACAAGTGGGGCTTAAAACTTTACTTTGGAAGACATAAATATTATACTTCACAAAACACATAGCTGCTGTTCAGCCATGGAAACCAATACCACGATGTTCATGCTTGTTTGTTTTTTGATGTTAAAGACAGAGGAGGTTTAGTGCTGTACAGTTGTTGAGTCAGCAGCGTGTTTGTGACTTTTACTCTGTAACTTTGTGTGGTGTGCAACTGAATTTCACACAGCTCTTTAGTACTACTCTTTAGTGATTGACAAGTGTTTTGTAAAGGCATGGTTTGCTGCTTGATTTTATACAGCGTTCACTGAAAACACAATTCATACAGAAATTCAAAGTGCCAGCGAAGATATGTAGTATGGTTTCACCTCGCAAATATCAGGTCCCACCGAGATTTGAACTCGGATCGCTGGATTCAGAGTCCAGAGTGCTAACCATTACACCATGGAACCCCTGTTGTAGTGGCTATACTGTCAGGTCGTGGCAACCTGTCAAAAAGTATTCTGAATTAAGTAAGAACGGTTCCATGTAAACCCATGTCGGAGGTGGATCAGATGAGAAATAGTATATCATCATGCGCAATTGTGCAGCCCAATAGTCCAACTGAAAGTTAGGACCCTTAAGCCCACCCCTGTCAAATGGCAGATATAATAGAATTAACCGAAGCCGATGGTGATGATTTTGCCAAATAAAATTGGTAATAATTTTCTTTAAATTAAGAAAAAGACCTACAGGTACTGGTAGAGGGATATTCTGAAATAAGAAGAGGATTTTAGGGAGTACGCTCATCTTCACAATAATATGATATGGGTCGATTTGCCTACCTATCTACAACCTCTGGCGAAGCGGATGGCACAACACAGAAGAGCACAGAAGAGGTCAAGGCCCAGCCAAAAGTGAGTTTCAACAATGAGATGGGATTCATGATAAAAAATGAAAAATGTCAATGTGATGACATCCAAAGAGGGAGCTCGCAGTTCCCAGTTTTCATGCTGATGTTAAAGTCAGAGGAGGTTTAGAGATGTGGAGTCAGTGAGTCAGGAGAGTGTTTGTGACTATTACGCACAAGCACAACTCAGCACTCAGACACCCCACCGTGTAACTTTGTGTGGTGTACAACTGAATTTCAGACCGCTCTTTAGCACCACATAGTGATTGACAAGTATTTGTAAAGGCAGACGTCATGGTTAGCTGCTTGATTTTATACACCTCTCACTGAAAACACAATTGTAGCACAGTTCTGGTGTGCCAGAGAAGACATGCAGAATGGTTTCATCTCCAAAAAGCAGGTCTCACCAATTTTTGAATTCAGATCACTGGATTCTAGGTCCACAGTGCTAACCATTACACCATGGAAGCACTACTGAACAAAAAAGGTATGACTACCAGATTGTTGCACTGTGACAGCACCATACCAGATGGAAACCAGAAAAAAAAAGTGGGATAAAATAAGACAGATTATAGTTACTAAATGACTACAAATCACTTCAAATTTGAAAAAGGAAAGAAAATTAAAAGCAAAAAACAGAAATACATAAGAGAACAAAAGAAAAGAAAGACTAGCTCATAAGAGGGAAAAATTGATTGAAATGATCAAAAACCTCACCTTATGATAGTTCTTGTTTTAAATACAATATTTGAGTGAGCTGACTGGAATTTTCTCGATACTGTTAGATAATAATCATATATTGTTATATTTGTGTCTTTAAAAAAGATAATTCCTCAGTGGACAGTTAACTCCTGATAAACCTTTTTACAAGACAGTCATTCAAATCTGTGGTTATAACTTATAACACTTTAGTGTACTACTTAAACACTAAAGTGGGCCTCACATGAGATGTCAGTGCCAGCAGTGGCACTGCCATCTTACATTATTTTCACCCTCTTCGTTGTAAATGTTAAATTCACCTTGAAGAGGTGATTGATCAGAAAAAAAAACGTACACTACTTTAAAATGATGGTTCCCTCTAAAAGGATAAAGTCAAGCACCCATACCCCCACTTTAGGCATCAAAAGTTACATTTTTCCTTTAACACTGAAGACTCACAGATTTTACCAGGTCTTTACACACACACACACACACACACACACACACACACACACACACACACACACACACACACACACACACATCTTTCAAGGCCAATTCTACACAGGTTGTCAGCTAGGCCCGAGTTAGGTCTGTATCTTAAAAATTATTTTAGTTGTTTATATTTTAGTTCTTATCTTATCAAACTCAGACATTAATAAAAAACATTACCATAGACATTTTCACTACTCAAACTTCACTACTACAGAGCAGTACATTTAGGTCAGGGGAACAATATCCCCAAATGATCACCTTCTGTCACCAGTTTTAGCTCACCTTTTTATATAAATAAATACATATTATTATATTATAATATATTATACATATATTTGTTTATGGGCAACATGGTGGTTATCACTGTTGCCTCACAACAAGAAGGTCCTGTGTTTAATTCCACCATCAGGCTGAGATCTTTCTGAGTGGAGTTCAAAAAGAATTTCTGTTACTACTGAGGCCCACCTGCTTTACCTTTGTGGCCCACCAGGCCCCCCCCACACCACTCTTTGGGAATCACTGTGGTAGATGTTTACTATTTACACTTAGCTATCATATGACTATTTAGTATTATTTTCTCCTTTTGGCTGCTCTCTTTAGTCACAAAAGATCATCTTCCTCCATCTCACCCCATCCCTGTAACATCTGTCACACGATCCCTGTGTATATCGTCCTCCTCTACAAACATGAACCTACTCTGAGGTCTTCCTCTTTTTCTCCTGCTTGGTAGCTCCTTATCTTTGTCCATTGTATCCACTAGCCCTATTCTGGACATGTCCAAACGATCTCAGTCTCTTTAACTTTGTCTCCAAACTGGACAGTCTAAGGTGTCCAAATGAGAGACTCATTTCTAATCCTGTCCATTCTGGTCACTGCCAATGGAAATCTTAACATATTAAACTCTGTCACCTCCAACTCTGCGTCTTTTATTTTTGTTATTGCCAGTCTCCAAATCATACATCATAGTAGGTCTCACTACAACCTTATAAACCTTCCTTTTTGCTGCTATTTACAAATAACCCCACACAGTCATGTCCACCCACTCCACTTGGCCTGCATGCTTTGCCTGTTTGCTTTGGATGATTGACCTGAGACATTTAAACTACTTCACCTTCATTACCTGTACTTGTTGCAGTGTCACTGTTACCCATTTACACACATTTAGTCTGTCTTGCTTCTACTGACTTTTCATTCCTCTTCTCTTTAGAGAAAACCTCCACTTTTCCAGGCTGACTGTTCCCTACTCTCTAAACAGATCAAAATGTCATCTGCGAACAACATAAATCCACAGAGACTCCTGCCTGACCTCATCTATCAACCTGTGTATCACCTTCACAAATAGGTGGCTCCCATCTGATCCCTGATGCAATCCCACCCCTACCTTGAACCCATCTATCTCATCACCTGCACACCTGCACACCACGCTCTTGCTTTCTTTATCCATCGCATCACCCTCTCATAATCACATATTTGTATGCCACTTTTGACTTCCTCCTGCAATACCGCAGTTCTTTTCTTAGCACCCTATTGTTGTGATATTTTGATACCATGGTAGCATTTACAGGATATTGTTTTATAGTGATATTATACAGGAAAACTGTTACTCAATAAGGCCCATTTACTAGTTGTTTTTCTCTTTCTCTGTGACCCAAGAATTAATGTGTAAGAATCACAGGCTGGTACCTCAAGGTCGAAAACACCACAGAGATCGCTTCCTTACTCCCATCCTCCCTTCTTTATCTCTTAGAAAAAGGCTTGTTAAAGGCCAGGTGGTTTGTTTCAGAATCCACTAATGAAAGAACTCTGTATTCTATGTCTAGGAGTGTATTTCGCTGGGATAATCATAAATTGTAGCTGAACTGATAAACTATACAAAGGATACTTCTTTGCTCAGAGGGCAGGAAGACGCTTCCTTATTTGGTCTGTACCAGTTTGAACTGAGAATCTGCTGAGACACGAACCTTTTTCCTCTATATAAACTGTTGTATGACAAATAAACTTTGAGTTGGTTTGGGAAGGCAACCTGAAGCAGTCTGTGTTTCCTTGTTCTCCCAAGCTACTCCCGACGTCGTAACTAACCTGCTGAACGGCATACCTGAGTGTTACTTTGAATAATTTTGAATCTTATAGGGTAAAGACAAAACTCTGCTTATGGGTGCCCACGCCTCGGAGGTAAACCCGATCCACGGATGACCCGGAACGGAGATTTCTTTCACCTATCATATGCTTTCTCTAGATATTCAAATAAACAGTGGAACTCCTTCTGACCTTCTTTATACCGCTTCAACACTCTCAAAGCAAACATCTATAGTGCTCTTTCTTTGCATGAAGTCATAATGCTGTTCACTGATTTTCACCTCTCCTCTTAACCTAGCTTCAACAACTCTTTCTCATATCTTCATGGTATGGCTCATGAACTTTATTTGGAAAATAGAATACAACAGAACAGAATAGAATAGCTCTTGGTTAACTCCTGCAAATTGTATATTTACATTTTATGCTGAATATATGTTGAACCGGAGTACGGAGTCAGAGGGAATACCGAGAGTGTAGCCTGATGTGTTTCACCGAATCATGGCTGCACCAGGACATTCCCGATGAGAATGCTTCCGTGGAAGGCTTCCACACTGTTCGGGCGGACAGGGACAGCATCGCTAGCGGTAAGCGTAAAGGAGGTGGGCTTGCTGTTTTAGTTAACAACCGGTGGTGTAACCCTGCCAACATAACAATCAAAGAAAGGATTTGTTGCCCGGACACTGAACTGTGTGCTGTTGGACTCAGGCCGTATTATTTACCCAGGGAATTCTCTCACGTCATCTTGGTGGCTGTTTATGTTCCCCCCTCTGCTAACCCCACAGCTGCATGTGACACTATCCACTCTGCCATAGCTCGGCTACAGACTCAGCACCCGAGTGCCTTTATTGTGATCTCGGGTGACTTCAACCATGTATCACTGGACAATACACTACCAACATTCAAACAATATGTGGACTGTCCCACCAGGGGAGAGAAAACTTTAGACTTACTGTATGCTAACGTCAAGGATGCATACAGCTCCTCCTCCCTCCCCCCACTTGGTAGGTCAGATCATAACCTGATTCACCTCACCCCCCGCTATGTGCCAATTGTGAGGAGGGAACCTGTGACCACCAGGACTGTTAGGAGGTGGTCAGAGGAGGCAATAGCGGAACTACAGGGCTGTTTTGAGGTGACCGACTGGGAAACACTCTGTGAGCCTCACGCCGAGGACATCAATGGGCTTACTGAGTGTATCACAGACTACATAACTTTCTGCACCGACTCCATTGTTCCAGCTCAGACTGTTCATTGTTACCCAAATAACAAGCCGTGGGTGACTAAGGACATCAAAGCCCTCCTCAACAACAAGAAGAGGACTTTCAGAGGGGGCAACAAAGAGGAGGTGAGGAAGGTCCAGGTGTTACTAAAGGACAAGATCAGAGAGGCTAAGGACAATTACAGGAGGAAGCTGGAGTGGAAACTCCAGCAGAACAGCATGAGAGAGGTGTGGAGGGGCATGAAGACCATCACTGGATTCAGGCCAACCAACAGCAGGGGAGCTGAGGGAGGTGAGAATAGAGCCGACGAGTTGAATCTGTTTTTCAATAGATTCGACACCACAGTGTCTGCTCCCACCCCCACAACCTCACCTGCAGTCAGCCTGGAATCCAGAGCCACACCACTGTGCCAGCCTCTCTCTTCACATGTTGCCTCCTGTGAGATTCCTGACACCCCTCCCCCACCCATCACCTTCACTCAATACCAGGTTGAGATGCAAATGAGGAGACTTCACTCAGGCAAGTCTGCTGGACCAGACGGAGTGAGTCCCCTTGTCCTCAAGGCCTGTGCCCCCCAGCTGTGTGGAGTCTTTCATAAACTGTTTATGCTGAGTCTGAGTCTGCAGAGGGTCCCGGTGATGTGGAAGACATCATGCCTCGTCCCTGTACCAAAGACGCCCCGTCCCAGTGGCCCCCAGGATTACAGGCCCGTGGCACTGACCTCCCACATCATGAAGACCCTGGAAAGGCTCATCCTGGACCAGCTGCGACCCATAGTAAGACCACATCTGGATCCCCTTCAGTTCGCTTATCAGCCTCGTCTCGGAACAGAGGACGCCATCATCTACCTGCTCAATCGTGTCTACACCCATCTGGACCAGCCGGCGAGCACTGTGAGGGTCATGTTTTTTGACTTTTCCAGTGCTTTCAACACCATCAGGCCGACCCTCCTGGGTGATAAGTTAGCAGCGATGCAGGTGGATGCTTCTCTGGTGTCCTGGATTGTTGATTACCTGACAGGAAGACCACAATATGTACGTCTCCCACAGTGTGTGTCTGACAAGGTGATTAGCAACACAGGGGCACCACAGGGGACTGTCCTCTCCCCCTTCCTCTTCACCCTCTACACCACAGACTTCAGCCACTGCACAGAGACCTGCCATCTTCAGAAGTTTTCTGATGACTCTGCGGTGGTTGGATGCATCAGCAGGGATGATGAGACAGAGTACCGGGCTGTGGTCGACTCCTTTGTCACGTGGTGTGAGCAGAATCATCTGCAGCTCAACGTGGCAAAGACCAAGGAACTGATCGTGGACTTCAGGAAGACCAGGAAACACTTGACCCCTGTTTCAATCCAGGGGGTCAGTGTTGACATTGTGGAGGACTATAAATACCTTGGAGTACACATTGACAATAAACTGGACTGGGCTAAAAACACCACAGCACTTTACAGGAAGGGCCAGAGTCGTCTCTATTTTTTGAGGCGACTGAGGTCCTTCAACATCTGCCAGAAAATGCTGAGGATTTTCTATGAGTCTGTGGTGGCCAGTGCGATCCTCTATGCTGTTGCATGCTGGGGGAGCAGGCTGAGGGTCGCAGATGCCAACAGACTTAATAAACTGATCCGTAAGGCCAGCAATGTTGTGGGGATGGAGCTGGACTCCCTCAAGGTGGTGTCGGAGAGGCGGATGCTGTCCAAGATAAAGACAATGTTGGATAACACCTCCCACCCACTCCATGACATGTTGGTCAGTCACAGGAGCTCGTTCAGTGAGAGACTGAGATTACCGAAAAGCACCACTGAACGACACAGGAAATCATTCCTGCCTGTGGCCATCTCCCTGTACAACGCATCCACTTAACACACTGTTTGCTGCTACAGCTACACATGTTTCTTTTCCAAATATTTATTTATAAGTGACTTATGTATGTATGTATGTATATATATGTATATATTGTACTATTCTTAGTTAGTGTATTGTCTGTCTTGTCTTAATGTTGGTTTAAAGTGGAGCACTGTAACAAAAAATAATTTCCCCCAGGGATCAATAAAGTATTCTGATTCTGATTCTGATTCTGAACTGGTTATTTTGTGGCATTGCACTGTGGCAGAGTAAAAACTTATGAGATGCCCAACTAATGCCAACATGTACATTCTGATGGACGTGTGCGCATGGATGTAGTTGTCACTTCTATTTTTAGGGCAGAATAAGAAGATGTATACAAAATAAAAGTCAAAGTAGACTCACTGACTATAAAAGCCCTGCACCACACACAGTTCCATCTCTGCTCTGTAAAGCAGGAAGTACCAATGCATGGGTCTTTTTTTTTGGCTGATGAGCTTTTCTCACTTGTAGCTCAGTGCTTACATACTACCTTAGCCTGTGCTGCTCTGTGCATCTATTTAACTGTAAGTAAACTATTTACATTCATCTTTACCTTGATTAAACAATAGTTTACCTGATTCTTCTTATATTCATGTTCATCATCACTCCTCATGCTAAAGGCCTGCTAATTAGCCTGAGGCTAATTAGAAAAGTGAAGATCTGTAATGTTTGCTTCCATCGCATAATCACGTCATGTTCATTTATTTATTGATTATTGTTGTTTATTATTTAGTTGTGTAGCTGAGATTCTCATATTGAATTCAGCCTCCTTTGGTAGACAAAAGGCTTCTTTGTTTGTTGGTCAGCATTGCCTCACCGTTTCATATTGTGCTCATGATTTGCATCCTTTTAGTAAGCTGCTTTTTCATAGGTTGTTTATATTTTATTCTTTCTACGCCAATTTGTTTCCTTCCTTTCAGAAAGCAAACTCTGCAAACTTACAAACATAAAATGATGTCTCTCTTGGACACCCTGTAAAGACTCTTAAGCAATAAAGCTCTCCCCACAGGAACAACTGTTTGTGACTTAACGTGTCACTTCAGATGTTGCATGTTCTTTCTCAAAAGTACATGTGAAGAAAGTATGTGTGCCTGACACACTTTTGAAAGTGTGTTTTGTCTAGATTTCGTTTTGCGTATAAAAGTGAGGGGGAAATTGTTTATTTGCATTTGATGGATATTTCTTGAAATCAGGTCACTACAAAACGCAAACAACTCATCTGAGTCTTTTTGTTGGCAAGCAGAAGTGAAAGTTGATTTCCTAACTTTGAAAATAACTAAATATATCATCTCCCGTTGACTGTTTCCTGTCAGTTAGGACTCAGGTTTGCAGCAGATTTACACCCAGATTTGTACATAATTTTCTAGAAGCTTTGAAAGATTAAAACCACACCGTGGATGAATGATGAGCATGGAACAGTTTTTTTTTATCATTGTGCTACTAGCAGGAGGAACTCAAGGTAAGATTGTCCTCATAAAGAAGCCAAACATTCACATTTGTAGTGTGAATAATTTCACCTCATGTTCTATTAAATGCATCTTCTCCAGCTCTCTTTCCAGTTGATGCGACCACATGTGACCTCAGGACGAGCACATGTCCATGCTCTCCTCTTCTTGAAGGAACTGTGTATATCCAAGTAATGACTGATGCTAGTGGCCGTGAAATGAAGTGTTTGAAGGTGCTTCCCAATGAGACAAAAACTGTGTTCAGTCTGAAGAAAGAAAAAATAATGACAGACAAGGAATTTAACAACAGACTAACGTTTATAATCAAGAACGGGACACTCAAGATCACAAACCTGAAGAAGAATGATTCAGGTCAATACAGCATTGAGATCTTTAATTCAAATGGAGTCCAAGAGAAAAACATTAATTTCACCCTGGATGTTAAAGACAACAGCAAAGTTGAAAGCAAGTTATGTAAGTTACTCTTTATTGCCTAGTTTTTATGTTATTATAAAGTTAATTACAAATGTAAGCATCATGTGGCAGTAGAACTGTTAAACACAGTAAACATCACTTGTGCAACAAATGATAGAAGCTAGAATGGGGGAAAAACATATGGAAAGAAAGATGGAAATGTACAGTGAACAGAATAGAACAGAGTATATGTTGATGCAGTATTTGTCTCTCTATTGGTATTTGTGGTCATTTAGCCACACATGGGCTGCTATTCATTTTTATGATTTAATCATCTTTTATTACCCAGTAACTACCACCTAAACTCTAAAGGCACACTGAAACTTTCCACTTGGTCACTGATTATTATTAGTTGCATTAAATGAGAACATTAAGCTGTGAAGAAGAAATATTTTAGCAGATGCGGTTTTGTGACAGGAAATTTGCCCTTGTTCAGCACAAGTTTTCAGTGTGGCTTTTCTTCAGTGTGTAACACTACCAGCTCTGGTGTGGTATGGTCAGGTTTAGTGAAAGATAAAAAAAAGAATAATATTTATCTATCTACCAATTTCCTTCACAATGTGCTTCACAAAAAGAATGAAAAGAATAAAAGATAAGAACATGTGTGAATCAGAAAGTGTTAACATGCAAAGACTATGGAAGAAACAAAGCTGAAGTTCTTAATACTTGTATGGAGGTCACTTAATGAAGTATTAAATAACATGTAATAATGTTAACTATTAGTTATATAGTAGTGAATCCTCAACCCCATAACAAGCTGACTTGTTTCATACGAGTATTAAGATCTTCCTTGTTGCAAATGCAGTTACATTTGCTTTAACATAAATTACTTCATAACTTGGTTAATAAATGGTAAACTTATAGTTAAATACTTTTAACTATTTTATTTTTTAATAAAATTATAATGTGTAAAAATATGTTAATTTTTTATGAAATTATCTGAATTGTTATTGTAAAGTAATAGTAACTTTAAAACAATGCTAATCAGCTCTGTCTAGAGCATCTATAAATATTATAGATGTTTGTAGAGCTCATGGATAGTGTCATGTGCTGTTTGTGAAGGACCCAAAGCACAGGCATTGGCTGATGTGTGAGTGAGCTTTATTGAAGGAGAATGACATACAACCAATAGCGAGGGTGGTGAGAAACAGAACTAAGAAATGAGGAAACTGCACACAGGAGGGAGACACAGCTGAACCTAATGAATCTGATGAGACAGGGAGGATGCAAACTGAATACACTGACACAGACCTTCACAATAAAACACGGGCCTTACACAGAGGGAACACACCAGCAGGGAATGACAAGACACAGAGCAGAGGGAGCACAGGATAACATGAGGTGCAACGGGGCCAAAACCTAGGACCTACAAATAGAAACTCAAAACATAGACAGCCATAACATGGAAAATAGATACTAAACAACTCCACATACTGGGCCACAGACCCAGGACTCTGACAGGTAGACCGGCAGGGAGGAGGAGGAACCTGGAGGGCAATGCAACACGTTTGAGTGTTTTCCCCCATTGTTCCAGTCTTCTTTCACCACCTCTTTATTTAGTTTAGTCACTAAAGTTACTTGATTAGTTTTAGAAAAAGATTGACGTGAAATACATCAACTCACATCGCTACATCTTAAGAAACAAGGCTTAAGGGTACCCAGTGTGTGGGGGTTGTGCCCAAACATTTATATATTTACAGTTAGTTAACCATAATAATACCAAAGTCTTACCAAAGTTTACGCTTGAATAAATTGTAAGTACTGTACTTATAATTATCACTGTGTTCTCTTCTCTCAGCACACAGTTTTCCTTACCTGAGGCTAGTCTTTGCTGCACTGGGATCTCCTCTGATAGCAGTGTCATGCTGTGTTGTGTATCGGGAACTGAAGCATCTTAAGAAGACTTCTAACAAGGCGGCCCATGATCAAAAGAGGTTAATAAACAATAACATAATTCCAGTGAATACCATCATTTGATGGGTAATTGTAAAAGTCTTTGTTTTGCTATAATTGTTTTTTCTTTCTTTCACAGCCTCAGGTTTGAAACAGAGAATATAAACCTTAAGTGTGAGTCTGAGCTTTAGTGAACAGACCTCTCTCATAATCAGCACTGGACACTGAACTGAGGATCAATGAAATAAAAATAAAAAGGAAATTCAAAAACAACAATCAGGAGTATGTCTGTGTAGGTTCTCAGTCATCCAGGTCATGGTAATCTAAGGAGCTTGGCTTGAAAGCAACTGGACTTCGCTGAGTTTCTTGAAGACGCTTCACCTCTCATCCGACAAACCTCTTCAGTTCTGAAACCAAATGGTGGAGTGTTTCACTTAAGAAGGTCTTTGACCCACTAATAATCATGTCCGTCATCATATGACCCAAGGTGTAAGTCATTACCATTACAACACCAAGTGTCTGCCACCTACAACCCAGTTTTTAGATCCTTTCCCAGGTTCCTCAATCCCTGCTTTGTCAAGTGATGGGTCACATAATAGTTTTAGGTAAGGGCTTAGGGTGGTTTCACTCAAAACCTCTGGTGGTAAGGACTCATGCTTTGTTTTTTTAAACACCTTGGCTCATGCAATGAAGCACACGATCAATCGTGGGTCAATGACGCTCATAAGGGACAACTCCTACCAGGGTTTAAACACCTGGGACTCTCCACCATTTGTTTTTAGAAGTGAAGATGCCTCTTGGACCAGAGATGAAACATTTTCATGAAACTTAAAGAAGTCCAGTTGCTTTCTTTTCCAAGCTGCTTAAACATCAGGAGGTGACTGTGGAAGTTTCATATTGTATGTGTTTAATGTTGAAAAAGACTTGAAAACAATACAAATTTTATGCTTGTAGCTATGTGATCATATTTTACAGGCCACATAAGAATATAGAGTCATGTATATTATGTTGATTCAAAGTTCCTTAAAAGCAATAAAAACACTGTAAATGAATGGGAAAAGTATTTTTCAGTGAGTAAGTAGGCATTTTTTAAAAAAATATTTCACTCTAGTTAGAAATATATTAAAAGATATATCAAACCTTGTGTTTAGTGCCTCATTTAATTCATATATTACTTTGTATGAATAAAAAAAGTTTGAAAATTGTGTTTTAATTATAACTAATAGGATGGCATATTTATCAGTGTGGATTTGACATTAGGAAAACTGACAGGAAAAAATGAAGAGAAATAAAAGTACAATAGCTGGGCTCTTTGTGGGCCTGCAGTTTGTATGTTGACCATTGTCTGCGTTTCACTTCCTACATATGGTAGTGGTGTAAAATGAACATATCTCCTTGTATGGTGAGATCTCAGGGTGAAACTGAGGCTCTGTGTTGCTAAAATATTCACAAACTTCTACATTGTTTCACACGTCTATTTTCTCATGCAACTGAAGAATAATGTAACTGTTTTAATAAAGTTGACTGTAAATAATAATAATAATAATTTCATTAAGAAGAAGTGTTAATGTAACTTTATTGTTATATGTTAGTTGCTTTTTAAGGTAAAATGTAGTTCAGATCCAATTCCTACTTAGTCACATAACTCAGCTTACTGTGTAAAACAAAAGGACCTTCAGAAATACTTTCTTACTTAGGATGAGTATGACTGAATTTGTGGAAATACTATAAGCCAAAAACAGAAATATGTATTTTTGCACTTAAAAATAGATCAAACAGAATTATACTTATTTGCACTTATCAGACACATGCAGCGCTACTGTAAGCAATAAATAGAAAAAAATACTGCATGCAGTAAATATTATTAATTTGAAAGTCATGAATGCAAATAGATTAAAAAAATGTGAATTTAAAAAATATTTTCATAGTTCTGACTTTAGAGGGTAATGATCTATTATGTAACCCTGATACTGCTCAGTCAGTTGTGCTCGTAGATGATCTGCTCCATTTGATACTGTGGACCATCAAATATTTATTTTCCCATTTAAGATGAGATATAAACAGTTGAATTATAGAAAGGGGAGTGCTGTATTAGTACACACTAAGTGATGGGCAAGATAGTGTTAACTTGTTACAGATCTAAAAGTAGTTTAGTGAAAGTGTGAGCAATAAGTAAAAAGTCTGCACAAGCTCTGAGGGGTTCCTTTTATTTCTACCACGTAGATTATGTGAAATATGTGCTGGTGTTCCTTTTCAGCTTTCCACATATACAGAAAGAACTGTCTTAGAGGTTTATCAGAAGCCAATTGTGACTTTTAACTCCTTGATGTACATGCCATTTAATAAAGTATGCTGACTTTGTCAGCGCACACTGAACAAGGAGGAGACATGGAAGTTGTGCTTGGACTGATGGTGATTCTACAGGGAGTGTCTCATGGTAAACTGTTTGGGTTTTTTTTTTAATCTCATTTTAATCATAATAATATGCTATACATCAGCAATACTTAAGCAAAAATGCATAAATTCTCACATTGTTCTCTGGGATGTTAAAGCAGCTCAAATACTTGTTCTTTATTTATTTCATTTCTTTTAATAAATTCATGTAAGTATCTACTGGCTACATCTGCAGTTTGTGTCAATTCACATTTGTTCTTTTTTACATAAACACCCTCCATACAAACTACCTTGAGGTTAAAGAAAATAGCATTTTTGCTCTGTCTAATGTGTCTTCTATAGACTTGACTTCAGTGTTTTAGCCCTAATGGCCAACAGATCTTACAGCATTTGCTTTGGAATCAACTGTGGAGGATCTGTTTGACTGTATTTCTATGGTGATCATATTGCTGGGATAACATGGGAGTACATAATGGTTGTGTGAGCTTCTATTACTCAGTGAGAATTCTAAGAGGCAAATTTCTAAGAAGAAAGTGAAAATTCTTAAGTAAAGTTCAGAATTCTAAGAACCAGGATAGAGTCTGGGATGAAATCCAGAATTCTGATATAAAAGTGTGAATTCTGTTTGTCAACATTCCAAGAATAACATGAGAAGTCCGACACAACAATCAGTATTCTGATGAGATAGTAAGAGCTCGAAGAGCGCTACTGCAACCCCAGCAACACTCCCTGGTTGTATTAACAACAGAATCTGCTTCATTTTTCTATTATTCTCCTCTTCCTTTTCATTCATCCCTCCTTTTTCACGGTTCTCTTCCTTCTCCCTTCTTTTACTGCGCTTGTTTTCCTACGCAGTCACCTACAACACCCTCAATCTTTACACATCTACACGGCACGATCACAAACACGCTTTTTTTGTTATTACAGGAGACTCATAGACCTGACACAGCTACAGATAAACTTCAAAAACTTGAGTTTCCTAATGTGTTCTCAGCCTGCTATAACTCTAGACAAAGGGGAGTAGCATTTTTAATACACAAAAATATTACTCTCATCTGGATTATTTCTTCGTCAGCAGCTCACTGTTGAGTGACATTTGAGACACCGAGATACACCCTATATCTGTCAGTGATCCTGCTAATGTGTGTTTGATTCTAACACTTTCCACCAAGTAAAAACTGGAGATTTAATACATCATTGTTTAAAGTTGAAGATTTTATTAAATACTTAAAAAAAGAGTGGGCTTTATATTTAGACTGTAATGACCAGCCTGGAACATCAGCCTCTGTTCTCTGGGAAGCAGGGAAAGCTCTGATGAGAGGTCAAATTATTTCTTTCTCATCACATAAAAAGAAAATAGAAAACAAACATATTCAGGAATTAGAAAAATCTTAAGAAGATGACTATGTGTCCTCCAAGGAACAGGAAATACTGAATAAAATACATAAACCAAAACTAGAATTAAATGAAATTATTAATAGAAAAAAAATTAAATTCTTAGTACAAAGACTTCACTTGCAAAATTTTGTACATGGTAACAAATCTGGTCAATTTATTGCTAACCAGTTAAAAATAAAGAAAGAAACAACAACTATAGGTGCCATTAAAGACTTATCTGGGAGCACAGTATATGACCCTGAAAGAATAAACAACACTTTTAGGGATTTTTACAAAACTTTATATTCACCAAAAAATGAAACTGATTAGTTTCTTGACAACGTAGCCCTTCTGAAATGACCAGACAGTCAAGTAACAGCAGTGGATTCACCGCTGACATCTGGTGAACTCTGGGAAGCCCTGAGAAGTATACCCAATAATAAGGCTCCAGGTTCAGATGGATTTCCAGCAGAATTCTACAAAGAATTCGGGACAATTCTGGCACCAGTATTCCACAGAATGTTGCAGGAAATCAAGGAAAATAGCAAACTACCACCAAATATGAATTCTGCCAACATTATCTCCAAAAGTTGATTCTGTTCATCTGGACGTAGCGTTTTAGGTGGGAGAAACGTTTCGTCACTCAAGCAGGTTTCCCCAATTTTACCCTACGTCCAGATGAACAGAATCAACATTTGGAGATTTACTTACCTGGATGATTGAGCATGCATCAAGACGTGTCTGCCAACATTAGTCTCCTACTAAAACCAGGCAAAGACCCTGTATTACCCACCAGCTATTGTCCAATATCCCTTATTAATGTTGACCTTAAAATAATCTGCAAAGCTCTCTCAAAAAGATTAGGGAAGATAACTCCCCCAATAATATATCCTGACAAAACTGGTTTCATAAAAGGTATGTACTCATCAAATACACGTAGACTACTTAATTTGATAGACTATTAATGTTTGCGTTTGACAGAGTTAACTGGAAATTTTTATTTGCAACTCTACACAAATTTGGTTTTGGAAACTCTTTCATAAACTGGTTAAAAATATTATACAATTCCCAACAGCATGTGTCAGGACAAATGACCAAACATCCGACAATTTCTGTCTCCAGAGACAGGGATGGCCACACTCCACTTCAGACCACATCAGATGGCTATTGCGATTAAAGGTATAAAATGCAAGGATGTAGAACATAAAATTAGTCTTTATGTGGATGATGTGTTGCTTTTTCTCCAAAACTCACAAACCACTCTCACTGAGGTAAATGCATTAATAAACTCTTTCTCAAAAGTTTCAGATTATTCGACAAACTGGTTAAAATCTACAGTTCTTCTGATTAATTGCTCCTTCTAGTTTCTTTAAAAGTGGGATGTTGTTTGGATTAGGTTAGTTAAATCTGCAAGATTAGTAGAGACATTAATACCTAAATATTTATATTTGTAGATTGCACTGGGATAGAAAAAGAATTATGGAAGACTCAAATCACTAATGGGATCGAAGGGTTGCCACAATAAAAATGATGGTCTTGCCAAGAATCAATTTTTTATTTTCGATGATCCCAAGTAAACCACCACCAGACTGGTTTAGCACTCTGGAACTGTTCATTTCTAAATTCCTTTGGAAAGATAAACCCCAGCGTATTAGTTTTAAAATGCTACAAAGGGCCGAGGATAACGGAGGACTAGATCTGATATCAACACTACTTCTTAGCCAACAGCCTACAATCATCTCAGGATGGTTAAAACATACCCTCTTATGAGCCCTGGCCAGACGTAGAACAGGCACCATGCGATAATATAGAGATTTCAGACCTACCATTCATTAGCTCAAACATCAAATGACATGTAGCAACCTCAAGGACTGACATAGGGACGATGTAGAGCAGGGGTGTCAAACTCAAATATACAGTGGACCAAAATTCAAAACTGGAACAAGGTCGCGGGCTAACATTAATATTTACTGAAAAAAAATCTTCCTCCAGATTTAAGAATGAATCTCTTCTTATGGACTCAAACAAGTTTTGCTGAAAAACTGAATATGGAACAAGCAAAGCTTAATACTAAACAATATATACATTAGCTGTATAATATCAGTAGGCCAGCTCTAATAATAATTTGGTATGGCCAGAGTGTGACACCTATGATGTAGAGTTATAAAACCCGTGAGCGCTACTTACCGACGAAAACAACAAAAAAAATCATCACATCAAAATGCACTCTTGTACTTGGTGTCAATCAATCAAAAGTCATTAATCACAGAAAATAAAACATTTACAGTACACAAACCTCGTTAGCTGACATCCAGGAGGGGATAATATTCGTTTATGAGCTTATTATCTTCTTCTCCATCTTCTTTCTCACTTATTTCTTCTCTTTCTCTAACTTTGAACATTACTTTCTCTATGTGTGGAGCTAACCACGAGCTGCAGCATGCAGACACCAGTTGCACTGGCAAAAAAGTATTTGGGTGGAGACCCAAACTGCAAACAACTGTACCCTCCATAATTCACCACCAGAGGGTGCAAAAGAGCAAAATCTGGACATACAGCTCAACTAAACATCAAATGCAAAAGACTGTTACATCACATATATGCTTTAAAAACCAAAGGGTGCTCTGGATCTGGTCCAGTGGACAGGGCTGTGCCAGGTGGCATTTGTGCAGGTAAAAAAGGCTGTCTGTGGGGAGCCGCTGGAATTTAGGGTCACCTGATCCAGCCCTAAGTATATGCTTTAGCAAAAAGGAAAGTTTTATCTCTAATTTTAAAATTAGAGATAGACTCTTGTCTCCTGAATCCAAATTGGAATCACTATAAGACAGAGGAGCACATTACAAGCCTGATACTTGCAAACCTAAAAATTTCAGTAAACTTAAAAAGTTTTACATGGAAACAACTGTGGTAGTTTCTGTGTAATAAGCAGGACACAGCGCTGCAAAATGCAAAACTGCCCGTTTCTATTTAATAACATATGAATAACCTATTAAAGTTTGTATATAAGAATATCATAGAATGGAATAGAATACTGAAACTCCTACAAAATGTAAATCAAAATTTTATCCTCAATATATGTTGAACTGGTTATTTTGTGGCATTACATTCTGGCAGAGTAAAAACCTATGAGATGCCCACCCAGCTGGGTATGCCCATGTACATTCATACATCTTGGTGTTCATAGATCTAGCTGTCGATTGTATTTTTAGGGCAGAATAAGAAGAGGTATGCAAAATAAAAGTCAGCGTAGCCTCAGTGTCTATAAAAGCCCTGGACCACACACACAGTTCCATCTCTGTTCTGTAATGCAGGAAGTACCCATACACGGGTCTTTTTTTTTTCACAGATGAACTTTTCTCACTTCCAGCTGAGCACTTACATGTTACTTTCTTAGCCTGTGCTGCTATGTGCATCCATTCAAATGTAAGTAAGCTAATTACATCCTTCTTTTCCCTGACGAAACACAGATTTTCTTGATTCTTTTTTTATTCATGTTCACCATCACTCTTTGTTCTTACTGAAAACATTACAAAGTGAAGATTTGTAATGTTTGCTTCCATTGCAGAATCATGCCGTGTTTATTTATGTTTATTTATTTTACTATATTCACAGTGACATTTCAAATCTTGTTATGTTATTACACAGTTTTTCTATCCACAGGTGACTTACCACTGGAAATATAATTTACAGTTTTATCTGTGCTTGTTACCAAATACTTGTGAGTTGTGTAGCTGAAATTCTCATATTGAATTCAGCCTCTTTTGGTAGATAAAAGGCTCCTTTGTTTGTTGGAAAGCATTGCCTCACTGTTTCATGTTGTGCTAATGATTTGCATCCTTTTAATAAGCTGCTTTTTCACAGGTTGCTTACATTTTATTCTTTCTACATCAGTTCGCTCCCTTCATTTCAGAAAGCAAACTCTGCAAACCTCCAAACATAAAAAGACATCTGTCATGGACATCCTGTAAAGACTGTTATGCAATAAAGCTCTCACCACAGGAACCTCTAGACGATTTGTAACTTAACTTATCACTTCAGATGTTGCACGTTTTTTCTCAAAAGTAAACGTGAAGAAAAAATAGTGCGTGCCTGACACACATTTGAAAGTGTGTATTGTTTAGATTCAGTTTTGTGTATTTAATTACAAGCGCAAGGGGAAAATTGTTTATTCGCATTTGATGGATATTTCTTGAAATCAGGTCGCTACAACACGTAGACATGCAGTTCATTTCCTGCTGTTGTGAAAATAACCTGTCTATATCATTTACTGTTTCCTGTCAGTTAGGACTCAGGTTTGCAGCAGATTTACATCCAGATTTGTACATAATTTTCTAGAATCTTTGAAAGATTGAAACCACAGTGTGGGTGAATGAAGAGCATGGAACAGTTTTTTATCATTGTGCTACTAACAGGAGGAACTCAAGGTAAGATTGTCCTCATAAAGAAGCCAAACATTCACATTTGTAGTGTGAATAATTTCACCTCATGTTCTATTAAATATGTTTTTTCCAGCTCTCATTCCAGTCGATGAGACCACATGTGACCTCAGGACGAACACATGTCCATGCTCTCCTCTTCTTAAAGGAACTGTGTATATCCAAGTGATGACTGATGCTAGTGGCCGTGAAGTGACATGTTTGAAGATGCTTCCCACCGTGAATATAATTGTGTTCAATCTGAAGAAAGAAACAATAACAATAGACAAAGAATTTAACAACAGACTACAGTTTCTAATCAGGAATGGGACAATCAAGATCACAAATGTGAGGAGGAATGATTCAGGTCAATACAGCATTGAGGTCTTTAATTCAGGTGGAGTCCGAGAGAAAAACATTAATTTCACCCTGGATGTTAAAGGCAATGATAAAGCTGAAAGCAAGTTATGTAAGTTACTCTTTATTGAATAGTGTTGATGTTATTATAAAGATAATCAGACATGTAACTGTTAAACTGTTAAACACAGTACACATCACTTGTGCAACAAATGATAGAAGCAGAAATGCAGAAAAACATATGGAAAGAAAGATGCAAGTGTACAGTGAACAGTCTATGCTGATATAGTATTTGTCTATGTATAGGTATTATTGGTTATTTAGCCACACATGGGCTGCTATTACTTTTTATGATTGAATAATCTTTTATTTCCCAGTAACTACACTTTAACTACCACCTACACTTTAAAGGCACACTGAAACTTTCCACTTGGTGATAGAATATCCTGAGCTGCACTGTATGACCATATTAACTTGTGACATGTATGCATTATAATAGAAGAAGAATCCTTTTTATTGTTGTTATGTATATATATACACATATATACACACACACATGCATATAAGCACAAAGAAGACACTATTAAAAGCACACCGTCATACTAAGACAGGGGACACTTTCTGTTGTCACTCTGTAGAAGTTCATAAGAGGCAGAGAAGCGAGTCCAGTCCGTTTTAGCTTCCTGGGGAATAATAGCCTTTGTTTGGCTTTCATCACAAGGTGTGACGTGTTCAGGAACTGGGTCAGGTCAGATAATGACCTGTTTCATATTGGGATCTTCTATGTTGCAAACAGGGTTGACAACATATTTTACATTTACTTTGAATTTTCATTTTAGTCAAAGCCAAATAAAAACATGTAGGTAATACTTCATCATACCTTGGTTAATAAGTTAGTAAAGTCATAGTCAAGTACTTTTAAGTTAATTTTTATACAATAAAAATTATAATGTCACAAAACATTAACAGATTTGTAAACATTATCTAAACTGTTTTTATAACATAATAGTAACGTTAAAACAATGTTAATAAACTCTGTCTACAGCATCTATAAATATTGTACACGTTTATTAAGGAGGAACCTGGAGGACCACACTACACGTTTGAGTGTTTTCCCCCTTTGTTCCAGTTTTCTTTCACCATCTCTTTATTTAGTTTAAATAATAGTTTAGTGTGTGGGGGTTGTGCCCAAACGTTTATATATTTACAGTTAGTTAACCATAATAATACCAAAGTCTTACCAAAGTTTACGCTTGAATAAATTGTAAGTACTGTACTTATAATTATCACTGTGTTCTCATCAGCACACAGTTTTCCTTACCTGAGGCTAGTCTTTGCTGCACTGGGATCTCCCCTGATAGCAGTGTCATGCTGTGTTGTGTATCGGGAACTGAAGCATCTTAAGAAGACTTCTAAAAAGGCGGCCCATGATCAAAAGAGGTTGATATACAATTACATCATTTCAGTGCCATAATTTGATGGGTAATTGTAAAAGTATTTATTTTGCTATAATTGATTTTTTTTTCTTTCACAGCCTCAGGTGTGAAACAGAGAACATAAACCTTAAGTGTGAGTCTGAGCTTTAGTGAACTGAACTCACTCATGATCAGCACTGGACACTGAACTGAGGATCAATGAAAATGAAAACAGTTAGGAGGTGACTGTGGAAGTTTCATATTGTATCAAAAACAATTTAAAAATGTTATGCTTGCAGCTTTGTAATCATATTTTGGAGATCAGATAAGAATATACAGTCATGTATATTATCCTGATTCAAAATTCCTTAAATAACAATAAAAACTTTGTAAATGAATGGGAAGTCTTTTTCAGTGAGTTAGTAGGGATTAAAAAAAATAAAAAAAAGTATATATATATATATATATATATATATATATATATATATATATATATATATATATATATAGTGTTTGGAAGGTTACTTTTAAAATGTATTCCACTACAGATTACAAAATACATGCCCCAAAATGTATTCTGTAACGTATTCCGTTACGTTACTCGATGAGAGTAACGTATTCTGAATACTTTTGATTACTTAATATATTATCATGCTGTTTACAACTACGTGAATGTACTATTGCTGTGATTTATTACTGTTACTGAAGGTCCGCAGCTCCGAACCGTAGTAAAGGGACCTCTGGCTAATACGTCGGGTTCCGTGTCGGGCTCGTAGCCGAAAAATAGCTTTACTTTGTTGTCTGGGTCAACTTTGCTTGCGAGAGACAAAGAGAGGCGTTGAAAGACTGCTCCAACGGAACTTATTGTTTCGGAGGAAAACATAAACACAGCGTACAGTTGAGTCTTAATAGCTTACTTACAACTGGGCTCGTCAGGCACTCTTCTTGGCTGCAGTGGTTATTATTATATTTATATGCTTCCAGCTCCCGTTTTTGCTCGATGACAACTCGTACTTTTCCTTTTTCTCCTTCCCTCGCTCACAGACACATAACAGGTATGGCAGTCCATTCTCCCTGCAGCATGGACTACACTGCCTATGATGCTACATTCTTTAGAGCTATACCTGTAGCATTCTGCCTATTAGCTTAGCACAACAACAACAACAAAAAGGCGCTCTCGCACCCAGGAAACACGCAGAGAGAGAGCGTCACCCTGTAACCATGGCAACCGTAACCTTGCCGCCTGGAACAACAGAACATACCTGTCAAACAAACCCAAACAGTCCTGACCCACCACAATATGAAACAGGGAAGTACCGCCGTGTAATCCATTTATTTCAACAAAGTAACTGTATTCTAAATACCACGTTTTTAAACGGTAACTGTAACGGAATACAGTTACTCATAATTTGTATTTTAACTACGTAACGGCGGGACATGTATTCTGTTACTCCCCAACACTGTATATATATATATATATATATATATATATATATATATATATATGTATATATAAATATATTGCTGTAGTTAGAAATATATTAAAAGATATATCAAACCTTGTGGGTTTTGGCTTTATCACTTTAGTATGTCTTTGAATGAACCTAAAGAAGTTTGAAAAGAAATATAACTGTTTTAATTATAACTAACAGGGCCACATATTCATCAGTGTGGATCTGACTCTAGGGACATTGACAGGATAAAATGAAGATGGACTCTGTGGGAAAGCTGCTTGTGTCCCTGCAGCTTGTATGTTGACCATTGTCTGCATTTCACTTCCTTCATATAGTAGTGTTGCCTCCCTAAGATGATGACCAGAGGGGCAACTGGTTTCCTGTTCAACAACGTGTGGCGCTGTGATAAAGAATAGAAAAAGGGACACACGTTGAGCTGATGCCAGTTTCACAACAGGAAGGTTTATTCTTCCTCTGTGCCCCAAAACGCTACTCGATACCACTGCGCGTAATGCGCCCTCTAGCGGCTGGATGTAGGATAGCATCTTAAATGACAGGTACAAAGATACAATCACAACAAAACACAACAACAACTGGGCTGTTTTCCCCAGTTTAATTCTGATACTAGATTTTACTAGAAAGCTATTTTCAACTCTCTACACTCTCCCCCACTTAAAAGAATGTCTCCTGACATTTGTTTCTTCATGTGTGGACCCATTAGTGTATGAGTGTGCAGTCATTGTGGTAGTACGGCTGAGAATAGATGGGGTGAAAGAATGATGGGACGCTGTGTGTCCACATCCAGGGTTGGCTAGCTGAAAGGGTGTTCATATCTGCCCTCCAGTGACAGTATGATGGCTGACCCAGTGCATTGTACGTGAGTCTTTCTGCTGGTCTCCCCCTCCTCTGTGATCTCCTTACAAAGTCATTTTCTCTATTTTCTCCATCCATTTCCTCCATGTCTTTTTCTGCTAACTCCTCGGCCTCCACAACATCTTGTTCTCCCCCATATTCTGGCCTGTCAAGAGGACAGAACTCTCTTGCTGCTGCCCGTAGCTTGGGCTGACTTTGAGAATCCTGCTTTGGAATGACAGTTTCCTGTTGCTGAGGGTGCTCCTGTTGAATAGCAGGTCCTTGTTGTTGAGGGTTCACGAGTCTGTAGCATGGAATCTTCCTCCGGAGGTCATGGTGGTAGGTATAACTATCTTCCTCATCCGAGCTACTGGTCGCCGTTTCGTTGACATCTCTTTCAGGTTGTCTTTGCCTTTTTGCTTTTGTCTTTTCTTCCACAGGAAGTTCTTCCTCGAAAGGTAAGTCGTTTACTGGTAGTAGGAGGTTTCTATGAAGAACCCGCATGGCTTTACTACCTCTCTCTGGCTGTACCTTATAGACTGGTCCATCTCCCAATCTCTCCACCACGCGATGTACTACCTTCTCCCAATAGGCGCGCAGTTTTCCTGGCCCTCCTCTCTCTGACAAATTTTTCACCAGTACTCTGTCACCTGGCTGGAGAGTAATACCTCTTACATGTCTGTCGTACTGCTTTTTGCTTTTGGCTGAGGACTGTCGGCTGTTATTTGCAGCTATTTGGTAAGCGACTCGCATCCTCTCAGCCCACTTTTGGACAAACGTTTGGTGGTTTTGTGCCTCAGTGTCTTTCCCTTGGTGAAAAAGTAGGTCAACTGGTAGCCGTGGAGCCCTGCCATACAAGAGAAAAAATGGAGAGTACCCTGTTGCGTCATGTCTTGTGCAATTGTAGGCATGCACGATCTGAGGCAGATGATCTTTCCATTCACTCTTTTTCTCTTCTTGTAGGGTGCGCAGCATTTGGAGAAGTGTGCGATTTAATCGCTCCACTGGATTGCACTGAGGATGATAAGGAGTGGTGCGTGAGTGTGCAATTCCTGATAGTTGTTGCAGTCTTTGGAACAGGCTGTTTTCAAACTCACGTCCTTGGTCGTGATGCAACTTCTCTGGATACCCAAAGCGAGGAATAAAGTCCTGAAATATCTTTTCAGCAGCTGTCTTTCCTGATTTGTTTCTCGTTGGGTATGCCTGCGCAAAGCGCGTGAAGTGATCAACGAGGACAAGGATATACTCATATCCTCCTTTGCTTGGCTCCAAGTGCAAATAGTCAATAGAGACCAACTCAAAAGGTGCACTGGTGGTGAGGGATCCCATTGGAGCTCTCTGTTGGATATTGGGGTGCTTCTGTTTAATACACGGGCATTTTTTTGTCACGTATTCTTCCACATCTTGCTGCATGTACGGCCAATAGAACCGTTCTCGGGCCAGATGGATCACCTTTTCAGAACCTACATGCCCCATGTCGTCATGTAAGCTTTTCAGTACCACTGATTTGAGCTGTTCAGGGAGGACCAGTTGTCGGTTTTGGTTTGTTTTTCGGTAGAGTAGTCCATTTTCTACTTCTAACTTGTTCCACTCATAGAGCAGTCTCCTTGTCTGTTTAGACATTGTTTTTTTATCTTTTTCATTTGGAGTCCAAGCTCTCAGTTTCAAAGAAATAACTTCTTTAATAGCTGGATCTGCTTGTTGTGCAGCTCTAATATCTCTGGGAATGATGCCTGAAACGCTATTGTGTGGTACAGCATTTCCATCATCACCATTTAGTTGCAATGCAGCCACCCAGGGAACATCATCGTTTTGTACCATTTTTGTCCCCTGCCACACCGCAGAGACCACCTCCGGTGACACCGTCTCTGTATGGTCACTCATCTGCTGCTGCAGGTTCACGGGATACCTGGACAACATATCGGCATCAGCGTTCCTCTTTCCTGGTCTATACTTAATGTCAAAATGGAAATCCGCCAACTCCCCAACCCATCTGTGACCCACAGCATTTAGTCTTGCTGAACTCAGGATGTAGGTCAAGGGGTTATTATCGGTATAGACCGTGAAAGTTGGTGCATAATACAGGTAATCCCGGAACTTGTCGCAAATAGCCCATTTAAGTGCCAGGAACTCAAGTTTGCCCGAGTGCAGATGATAGTTCCTCTCTGCAGGTGTTAAGGTCCTGGAGCCGTATCCAATGACACGCAGTTTGTTGTGTTGGCGTTGGTATAATACAGCTCCCAAACCTTCGTTTGAAGCGTCCGTGTGTAACACAAATGGAAGATCAAAATCTGGGAAGGCCAGGATGGGGGGGTTTGTCAACATGTCCACCAACCTGGACACCACGTTCTGATGTTCAGTAGTCCAAGTGACAGGTGAGCGAGAGGGAAGTTGCCCCTTGTTCCCTTTGGTCGCTGGACTTTTTCCCTTAACAGTCTGAGGCTTGATGGCATGACCTGTCTCAGCTGGGTTTTGGAGAATTTCAAACAAGGGCCTCGCCAGTCGTGAAAAGTCTTGGATAAAGGACCGGTAGTAACTGAGAAATCCAAGCAACGTCCGGACCTCTCCAACTGTGCGAGGCTTCTTGTCTTTCAGGGCTAGAACTGCTTCCAAATCCTTTGGATCGATCTGAATCCCTTCTCCTGACACCACTCGCCCGATGTACCGAATTTGTCTCTTAAAGAGCTCACATTTGGCTGGGCGAAGCTTAATGCCGTGTTGTCGCATCCGGTGAAACACTTGTCTTAGATGGTCTACATGTTCGTCAAACGTTTTGGAATAGCAAAGGACATCATCCAAATACGGCACGCAACACTCATCTCTGATGCCCTCTAACACTCCCTCCATGCACCTCTGAAAGGCAGCTGGTGCATTCGTCAGTCCAAAGGGTATTCGTACCCATTCGTAGAGTCCCCAGGGTGTGCTAAAGGCAGTTAGATGTCTTGACTCCTCACTCACAAACCCTTGATGGTACGCACTCCCTTGGTCCAAGATGGAGAACCATGAATTGCCTCCTAGGCTGTCCAACAAATCCTGGATCCGTGGGAGTGGATGGCGATCTGGGACGGTTTTGCGGTTAAGCTCACGGAAGTCAACACACAGGCGAAGACTGTTGTCTTTTTTTCGCACACACACTACAGGTGAGGAATGGGCAGAAACAGACTTCCTAATCCACCCCCTGTTTAGGAGATTTTGGATATACTCCTTCACCTCCTTAAACAGTGGCCGTGGAATGGAATTGTAGCTTTTTTGAACTGGAGTGTCATCAGTCGTATTGATTTTAAGCTGTAAGCCAGGGACACACCCAATGTCTCCTTCATCATGAGCAAACACGTCTGATTCCTCATAAAGCATTTGCCGTACCCTGCTCTGGTCAGGCTCCGGCAGGTGATCTAAATCCACATTTGGATGCCATCTTTCCTCCACACTGCCAGCCTGGCGATTTTCCTTCCCATTACTTTGTTCTTCACTGGTCGGACTTGTTTGGGTAGCGCACAGAAGGGTGTCATTGTGTGGTTCTCCAGGCCCCTGCATAGTTGGATGGATGTTTACAGGTGTGCTTTCAATAATTTCTTCAATGAATCCTAAGACTGCTTTTGGAGGTAAAAAAACATCATGCCTTGTTGAATTCTGGATTGGTATTCTCACTATTTTTGAGGCGCCAGCCGGCACTTCAACGAGCGCAGGAAATAACTCCAACCCATCTGGCAAGTGACTGTCTACATTTGGCTCAAACAACATGACTCCTCCTCTAGGAAAAGCTCTCATGCGGCATTTCACCTGACAGATCTGACTGCGGGGGATCGTGAGTCCCTTCTTTCCAACTCTTAATACTGGACATTCTGACTCTTCCAGGGGTTGCTTTGTGTGAACCACCGAAACAAGACTTTCAGCATTACTCTTCTGAATTCTCAGCGCTTCTGAAAGGAGACTCACTAAGTTGCCGTCATCTCTTTGATCACCATTCCCTGCAATCATCTCTTGTATCACATTAAAGCCTAGTAGCGGGCTGCTCAACCCTCCTCGACTTACTAGCATGGGAACATGAATAGCAACTGAGCCATGTCTGCTACTTGTGATCTCAAGAAAAACTTCTATCCACCCTTCAAACGGCACATCTGTCCCATTAGCTGCAGTGACTTTGAGTGGGTGATTTGAGAGTAGGCTTTCCAGTGGCCTAATTGTCACATTTGGCAAGGCCCTTTGCACCCAAGACTTCTCCACAATGCTTACTTGGGCCCCACTATCCAACAACATTTGAAGTTTGACCCCATCTAGATAACAAGTTACCATACACCTGCCCCCAATCAGCTGGGCAACACGCTCCCTTTTGGACACTTGACATGATTTGGGGGTCTTGGTTGAAGATGGAATTTTATCTTTGGGGTGCAGCTTCTCTGGGACTGGGGACTCTGCATTCTCCAAGGTCACTGGTGGTCCCTCCCCAGCGACCTCACCCGGTTTCCCGACAGAGTTCCCTTTTGTAAGCAGCCAATAGCTCTGTGTCCCTCTTTTCCACATCGGAAGCAGTGTGAGCAGGTGTCATTTCCTTGGGATACACATTGGTGACATTTCCCTTTAACTTCAGGCTTGGTTGACTGTTTTATGTGTGGCAAAGGGTTGTAGGTGTTTTCTGTTGCCACATTCACTACCGGTGTGATGGCTTTCTCCAAACTTTTGGCCAAAGATGACACTTGGGCTGTTAACTCCTGTATAGCACTGCGATTGGCCTGCACCTCTGCCTGCACTTGAATGGCATTCTGTTTGTCACTGTCCAGCTGGGCTGTATTGATACTGATTGCTTTTTGTTTGCATACCTGTCCCAACCTGGTTTTCCTCTCAGTGTCCTCCCTCAGTGATCTTGTGATCACGTCGAGTATAAAGTCATCAGTCACATTCATGTCTGAAATATGTGGTTGAAGATCTCGTCTGATGTATGAGCATTTTTCATTCATCCCCTGGTAAAGCGAATGAAGAAACACTCCCTGCACCAGTTTGCTATCATATTGGAAGTCTGTACCTTGTTTAGAAGCAAACATTATACGCTGCTTGACCCCCATTAGTCTATACATAAACTGTTGTGGGCTTTCTTTGTCATGTTGCTTTGCGTTACTTAGTTCCTGGAACAATTCAGTACTGCTCTTATCCCTAAGGTGTGCTTTAAGGAACCTTTTTAACTCAGCAAGGGTCAGGGTGTCTTTGGTCATGAGCATGTCTTTAAAGGTACCAGGCTTAATTATCTTGAGCACCGTTCTTAAGACCTCAGCTTCTGAGAACCCCTCAGCCAGACCTTCATCAATTTGTTTACATAGACAGTTAAAACTCAAATCAGAAGCTGAGTCTGAGATTTGACCACCATGTATCTTAAATTCTCTATGTGGTAACAATGCAGCCACATCTGTCAGTTTTACTAAACCAGTTACAGGATCAGCAATCACTGCTGTTGGGATACTCTTTTTCATTACTGATGCTACTACTGCTGGTTCAGTCTCTGATACAGAAACAGCATCCCCTTCATCAGATGCTTGACCAAGTTCAACAGTTACCTGAGGTGCTTGCAGGTCATCAATGAGGTCACGAAATGCAAGCAGACGAGACATGCCCTGATCTTCGAGGCTCTTCAGTCGTTTACTTCTCAGAAAGTCAACAATAAAGTCAAAGAGCTCCACCTCAGTTGCATCCTCACCGGGAACATCTTCCACCTCTTCTTCTTGACACAATGCTGCAAGTTTATGTAGCAGGTCCCTGTTAGCGGCTCTGGTCAGCTGATGGAGCTGGTTCTGGATCTCCCACTGTAGGTCGTGCAGAGTGGCCATGTCTGGATACCTGATGTCAATCGTTACTAATGCTGTGCATCAGAGGGATATGGATCCCGCAATTCTTGGCTGATTAGCACCTGACCACCATGGCGCTAATCCCGGACGAGCCCCCAGAATTGTTGCCTCCCTAAGATGATGACCAGAGGGGCAACTGGTTTCCTGTTCAACAACGTGTGGCGCTGTGATAAAGAATAGAAAAAGGGACACACGTTGAGCTGATGCCAGTTTCACAACAGGAAGGTTTATTCTTCCTCTGTGCCCCAAAACGCTACTCGATACCACTGCGCGTAATGCGCCCTCTAGCGGCTGGATGTAGGATAGCATCTTAAATGACAGGTACAAAGATACAATCACAACAAAACACAACAACAACTGGGCTGTTTTCCCCAGTTTAATTCTGATACTAGATTTTACTAGAAAGCTATTTTCAACTCTCTACAGTAGCGGTGTAAAATGAACATATCTCCTCATATGGTGAGACCTCAGGGTGAAACTGAGGCTCTCAGTGTTGCTAAAATATTCTCAAACTTCTACATTGTTTCACACGTCTATTTTCTCATGCAACTGAAGAACAGAATTCACTCAGTCAGCTTCATTGTTTTAATGAAGTTGACTGTAAGTGAATTATGACATCACACAAAAGCTTTCTCCAATTTATTTCACCACTTTGTAAGTGGTGCTAATGAATAATTACGATTAATAATTAAATTTTTAAAAAAGCGTTAACTTTATTGTTATATTTATATGTTAGCTGTTTTTTTAAGGTAAAATGTAGTTCAAATCTAATTTTTATACAGTGCACATAACTCAACTTACTGTCAAACAAGAGGACCTTTATATGACTATGATTGAATCTGTGGAAATACTATATGTCAAAAACAGAAACATGTATTTCTGCACTTAAAAATAGGTCAAACAGAATCATTAGTTATGATTTTGCACTAGAAATGGTGCTATGAAGAAGAGAGACCCTATTGCTGTGTAAACAATATAACGACATTACTTTTAACGTCTGGACAAACATATTGGTAGGTGTGAGGTTTCTCTCTACTGGTTCATAAAGGGATTGCATTCAAGCTTTTACACTTTTACACTTTAACAGGAAAGGATCAGCACTAGTTACTTTGGTTGAGATGGCAGGAGCTTTTTAGGTTAATTTGTCCAGTAGCTGTATGTCGTGGCATTGAATTTGCCCTTTTCTGTGCTACTATAGGCAATAAATTGGACAGAAATATTTCAGCAGGCAAAAATGGTTAAATTATATATAAAATAACAGAGAAATTCTTCAATGTAAAGTAAAAAGGCAATGAGTTTCATTATTTGAGACGCGACTGTTGGTCTGTTCTTTAGTTTTGTTCTTTGGTGTCAACATAAATCTTCTTCTTCTGTACTTTTGTCATGTAAACACATTATGCTTGTGTTTGGTCCGTTTATAACATCCTGCCATGCGATTGCATTTGTCCCTAACCACCAGAAACCCTCACGTTAACTTTTATCAAGTGGAAAAAAGTTAGCATTCATCCTTCAGCTTCACTGTGTTAATGTTATGCTAACGTAGCTGTTTTGCTAGTGATCACGTAGGACATCATTATATACCAGCTAGTCCGACTTCAGTAACCCTACAAAAGTCCCTGCTGTACATTTTTAATTTTTTCAGAAATCTCTCAGTCAGAACATGGCATATGATGTTTAGGTGGAAACTAGCGAGCTAATTTCCTGCTAACTTCTAACTCCGTTGAATTTAATAAATCTGTTTTCATGGATGCCTGAATGTTAAACTTAATTGTTACACGTGGTTAAGCAGCAACACTGATCATTTTATTAAAGATGAAAGAATTTAGACAGTTTTTAAATCTCAGTGATGCCACAGTGTTCCTTTGACTTTGGGACCTGAAGCAGACGGAGTTTTGGACTCAGATTACTCAGCAAGGCTCCTGACTACGGCAGCCTAATGCTGCGGCAAGCCATCAAGCGGTGTGCCTTCATAGCTTACCAAAGTCGTACTAAAAGACTTTTTGACAGATTTCTGCGCGCCGTGTACTACATAAAATTGGTTCGAGGTCATTAAGCACAACCAGAATTCATACATAAGGCACACAGTTGATTTTTGAGAAAATTAAAGGATTTTAAGTGTGCCTTACAGTGTGTAAAATACGTTATACAGAAGAAAAGAATATATCATGATATATATAGTTACCGCATATGCTTCAAATTATACCATGATATGGATTTTAGGCCATATCGCCCAGCCCTATTTGGGAGTATATTATTGATTAAATGTGTGTGCTCTTGACGCTCTATTACCTGCACCTACTCAGAGTGAAATAATCAGAGCTCGTGTACTCATGGCAGTAGTGTTATTAAAAATAATTTGATAAACGTTATCATTTTATACAAAGCTAATCCAAAACACTGGATTCACAACATGTTAACATGAAACACTGAAAAAGAAAAAACTTTTTTAATGTTTCAAAATTTGCAGGTGTGGAAACTCACTGTGATGGCAGACGGGATGGAGCTCAGTGTTATGGAGCTTTGGGAGGAACTGTGGACATCCAGCTGATGGACAGCACCTCAGAAATACCTAGAATCCAACTGTTAAAGAATTCATTAAAAATACTATTTGTCAGAAATAATAAGGTTATTTCTAATACCGTAGTACATAGATCTAGCTTTTTTCCCAGAAATGGAAAATTTAGGATCAATAACCTGAGCAGGAACGACAGTGGTAAATATACCCTTCAAACCTTTGATTCAGATGGAAGATCATCAGGTGTGCTGACTTTACAGTTGCTTTTTCAAGGTAAATGTTATGTTAATAAGTAATTAATTAAATTAATTAATAACCAATTTAACATTGTTTTCGTAATGTATATATCTTACATAATTTCAGATACATATAGTTTGTGCATACCCTGTTCTTTATTAGGAGAGTATAAGCAATGATGTCTAGACTTAACACTTGCTTATTCAAAGTTGAAGGTTACTATTGGGAAATGACACTAATTAGTAGATAGAAACTTAACAATGTTTTGGTAATCTATATATCTCCTTTTTTTATTAGAGAGATTTTAAAATCTAAAACTAAACTCATCTGTGTGTGTTTCTCTCAGCTCATGTGTCCTCTGTCCTGCTGGTCTCTCAGTGTCTGTCCCAGGGAGAGATGAGGGTGTCCTGCTCCTCTGAGGGAGGGGACAGTCCTCAGTACAGCTGGACTCTGGATGGACGCACACTGACAGTTGCTGAGCTGCTTTCTGTAAATATTAAGACTAACATCATCACTCTGAAACAGTACGTCTCAGGAAGTCTTGTCTGCTCAGTCAAAAACCATGTTAGTAAAGTCTCCAAAGAAAAGAGGATATCTACCTGTGTTGAGTGAAAAAGGTGATAGTTACAACTTTGATAATTATATCACTTTTTACATTTTTGATAAATTATTAGTTTTTTGCTCATAGGGTTCATTTTCATCAACTGCACCTCAATCAATGGGACACAGGTGTCAGAGTGGGTGTATGAAGCCAATAACACCCTGTGCATTGAACCAACAAGTGAACCCACCACAACCACACAAACTGCAGTGGGTAAGAGGAATGACCCATGGTACAGTGGAAATTGAAAAAACAGCTAGATCCATTGATATCATTTTCTCCTTTCTTCATTTCATGTTTGACTTAATTCTTTCTATGAAATAGGACATTTGCCACTGATCAGTGGTGTTCTCTCAACACTTATAATTTTCTTAGTTGTGGTTGTAGCAGCAATCTGTGCCCAACGGAAAAAGCAAAACAGCAAAACAAAAGGTACAAAACTTCTTTTCCCTTACTCACTTTTCTTAAATTGCTTTTTTACTCTTTTTATAAATATACTTAATTAATGCAGTCTCAACAACAGTTTATTTATATCTCTGTTATATGTCACTTAAATATTGTTAAGCAGCCACAGTTAACACAGTAAATGTAAAAAGAAAAAAGTTAAACAGCTTAACAAAATCCAACATAATGTCTAAAGCTCGCAAATGAAGTTTAATACAAAGTGCGACTATTCCTCTAATTATTCATTTATTATTTTTAAAGCAACCGTTTCTTCTTCTTCTGACTGCAGAGGAAGAAAATGATCAGGAAGAAATCTTTGCTGATCTCAGGGTCGTGAAACAACAGGCGAAACAACTGGAGAAAAGAGCAGAGCTAGAGTTCTGCCAAGTCAAGTATTCAAAGTGTCCTTGGCAGACTGAACCAACGGGAGATGATTATTTGTATGCTAACGTTCATAAATTCAGGTGATTTAAGTGGTCAGTTCTTCCACACAGACTGCATCACTGAAGATCCATGGAGAGAAGAGCTGATGTTAAAATGTCTAAAGGTCTTTAATTTAATGTGATTTCCTATCAGAAAAATATAAAAAGCTAATACTTACTGATTTATTTTACTTTAATCTGCATTATACCAGAACACATGTATTCTTTTATGATCTCTTGATTTAAAGATAGTATGTTATATAAACACTGTGAGTGTTTTCTGCTTTTGTATTCTGCAGACATGATGATAGACTATTTTGATGTGGGAGTTTTTCTTTTTTCATGTGAACTTGTCTAGTTTTTGACTTGGTAGAAGTTGGAACAGATGATCCTTAAATTAGAAATAAATAAAGTAAATGGCTAAATGTTTGTACAAATTTCAGTGCAGCAAAACCTTTGGACAGTGATAAAACACACTAGTATAAACAGTTTTCCTCACAGATTCCTTACAAGAGACACTGATATTCAGATGACATTCTCTTATTTTATTTTTTTACTTTTCTTTGCCTGTCCCGTTTGGCTCTTTTGCCATCAGAATTGTTGTCTAAAGGCAAACAAAGATGCCCAACGGATTTACTTTACCAAATTGACCATCCCAGCCTTGCCGTAATGGTCCATTTGATTCACCTTTTATTGTTTTTTTGTTTTTTTTGTTTATTTTATTTTCACTTACTGAATACGGGACAGACTTGACTGGGGGAAAGAAGGGGAGAAAGAAAGAGGGAAAGAGAAACAGCTGAGAAGAGGGACGGGGGACAAGGGCAAAACACATAAACCAACAGAACGGGCAGAGAAAAAAAAATGCATATATCAATCACCTGGATCACCTGCTGAGAAAGAAAAAAGAAAACAAGCAGAAGAGAACAAGAGTAATAGAGTAAACTACATCACAATGATATATGGGAATATGACAGTAAATACTAAATATTAAACATTATTGTGCAGCACATAAGATCAACAGAACACAGTGTGCTTTGAGGTAGGAGCCAAAAAGGGTGTAGTTTGTGGGTGTGATCACCCGTGTGTACACCTGTGAGCATGGACGCGCTTGTTTTTTTGTTTTTTTTAAAAGGTTCCTTCATGTAATAATCTGCTAGGGAGTGTGGGGGGGCCACAGCCCCGTCCTCCAGGGCATGAAGCAGGTATGGAGGAGATCAAAACTCCAGACATCTCAAGGGAAAGGTGTGTGAGTCACCATCTTTGTATTTGCTGCCATTTGGAGAATCACTTGAAAGAGACTGTGAGGTTTGCTATATGGCAAAGCAGGACTTGGATGGACTTGATGGACAATTAATTTATTTAGAAGCTTCAAAATGTGCAACAAACAATCCCAAAACTCGATACACAGCTTCGATGATCCAGATTCCATGATGCTAGTGATTCTCTTCAACAGGCTGCTCTCCACTGGTTTCTGTGCACAAGAGGAGACAGGTACGTTTCTTCACAAGATGACAAGAAGCACAACAAACCAGCACAAGACCCGGAGTTACACTAACTGAAGTTCCTCAATGATCCAGCGGTGACTGAGTACCTCAGGTAGTGACTCATAAGACGCTTTAAAAGGAGACCTGATGCTATCTTTTGAGGTGGCATATCTTTGAACTATATACATAAAACAAAAGCCTATTGAAACAATTTATGATAGTCCAAAAAAGGGGAAAAAGGTGTATCTGGTCAACAAATCAGTCTGAAGCAGTATTATTATTTATTCCCACGAGATGGTGCTATTATGCAGTATTCTATTACTGTTTTAACTGTCTTTTAGTTACTTATCTGACTTTATTGTAAAGAAGAGGTCTTCAAGATTTGTACTATTAAAATTTTAAAGATGAACTGTAACTATTTTAATTATATTTTTGTATATATTCTCACAAAACCTCAGTTTTTAAACATGAAAGCAATCATTTTAGTACACAGTGTTTGTAAATAGTTATTGGTCAACATCCGGAGTGACCTATTCCTATTTGGAAGATGTATCATTTTTACCATTTGTATTTATTTAATCTATTTAGATTTTGGAAAAGCACTCAGTTATCTACAATGTAAGTTTATTTTAAATGCAGTTTTCAGACACTATCAGTGTAATTCAAACACTGTTTATTGGAATATATTATTTATTTTAGGTGTCAACTACAACTACGGTATATGTGAAAAGATTTGACATAAACAACAACTTGTCATAATTATGGGGGTAAGTTAACTGTTACTTACCCCCATGCACTGCATTGGAAAACAGCACTAACAGTCTGTTAGTTTCAAAGGGCTGGAGTAACATGTAAGAGCTATTTATACTATTTAGAATTAACTGTCATGGTTCCTGGGTCGCCGACTAAGTGTTTTGAGTTATGTGGGTTCATGATTTACTTTGGTTTTATATATTTACTGTAATTATGTTCTAGTTCTTCAGTGTTTCATCCTTTGAGTACAATATTCCAAGCACCCAGCAGAGTGTTGTTATCCATGTTACAGGTTACTCCAGCCAAACTAACAGACCCTTAGGTACGGATGGTTCTTGTTGAGAACCGGTTCCCACTGTTTCAATTAATTGGAATTGTTTGCCATTTTTGCAAACGATTCCCCTATCGATTCCAGTCCCTTTGAATGACGTCGCCACGTTGCATAGCGTCATTTAGCCGACAGGAAACATAACGACTAAGTGGCACAAACGCTCAAAAGTTTGGTTATACTTTACAAGAACAGATGACAGCAGGGCAACAGCAGGGCAACTTGGGTTTCTGAGGCAGTTACAGCTGGGTGAGTCCCCTCACACATCGGTTTCATCAAAGCTTTGCACTGTTTGCTGGGTAAGATCGATAGGATCAGAGATTTGGACTCTTTAAACAGACAGCCAATCCCTACTTCCTGTATTGGGGTGCTCAGCACCACTTTACTGTCTGTCTTGAGTTCACAAGAGAAATGTTTCAGTGGTTGAAGCGGAAGTTGCAGACATGTAGTGTTAGTTTCAGAGAAGAGGAATTTGTGGAGAATTTCAAGTCAACTGTCAAAGAAGGATCTTTTTGCAATTGACGGCTATAGACGTCAATGGCAGTGAATGAGTTAATTTTAGGGTTAGGGTTTAGTCTAGTCAATTTCACTTCCTTCTGTGCAAAATATCTTCTATGGTGAAACTAACTAACATGTAACCTCAACATACATAACTTCAGAAAACACTTTAAAACCAGTGAACAACAGAACAATCATTGATGTCTATGAAAGTGTTTTGAGATTTGAAATAATCTGTAATTTAAACTTGAACATAAATTGGAATTTTTATCATGTATGTGTTGAACTGGCTTGAAAATACATATAAACCTCTTACTTGTTTTAATTTTAATTTTTTTTAGTTATTGCATTTATTTTAAATTTTAAATATTACAATGTCAGTGAAACTGCATGATTAGCTGAACAAGAAAATTACACATTTGGTTTCAAAGTATTAGTATCTCTAAACTGAAAGACAACTTCTGTCTTTTCTCTCTCTTGAGTTCCATTCTAAACACTTCCGTTCTTTCTGAGTTCACACATTCTTATCTGAAACTGATCACTAATGACAGCTGCTTTCAGTAGTTAGACTAGAGTAGTTTATCTGAAGGTTGCCAGAACGCGGGAGCTCCTATAAAACTCTGTCATACTGTCATGCTCATAATCATCAGTAGTGTAATCCTATTTTAAATAGTTAATTATTGATCATGTTAATTCAGGTTCCTCCTTGTGGAAAAAAATAATGATGATGAAGAGAAACAGCTAGTTGTTTTTAGTTTTAGTGAGCTAGCTTTCAAACCCAAGAGTTTTAGATTTAAATAATTTTATAATTTTAATAACGACTTCGTCTGACATCATAGGTGTGATGATTTGCCCTGTTATTTCACTGAAGCTCTGCAGTTACAGAAATAAAAAAAATCAAACAAAAAATGAAACAAAGCAAAAAAGAAAGAAACAAATATGCAGAGTACTTTTATTTTACGAATTTCAAAGAATAATAAGATGAGTATACCAATGGCTTTCGTCAAAGTATTAACACAATGCTGCAGTCACAGCATGCCCATAAAAAGTTTTTGGTTCACTGAGGCTCTACTTTCACAGTATTAAACAAATTGAAACTGAACAGTCTTCTTTGGCCAACAAACACAAAATGAAACCAATCACAAAAAGAAAGAAACACCTTTTCACTATTTTACTCATTTCAAAGAATAATAAGATGATTATAACAATGCTTTTCGTCAAAGTATTCACACACTGTCCTTTGAGGTTGGGATTCACATTTAAGATCAGTAGCCTGCGCAGGCAGACAATCTGAGCAGGCCTATGATTCAGATGAACACTTAGATGAGCAACAAAATGTTTCGCTCACTGAAAATGCTTTGTGCAGATTAAGACAATTTTCTTAAATGTTTATATCTGGATTATTGAGAATGCAGTATTTAAAACATACTTTTGAATAATAGTGTCACTTTTCAGAACTTGTACTGGTTTGAATGAGCATTGGTCAAAACAACCACTCAAACCACCAATTAGCCTAAATACCACAATCCCTAAAGTCACCCGTATAGAAAAGAAATAGAAAAAACTTATAAAAGACTTGCATCAGATGTGGCCTACTTCATATAGTGAATCATATAAGGCTTATATGATTTACTCATGAAAGTGGCCACTTTCATATATTGTTTTAGTAAGTATCCAAAACATACAAGTTTCATTTATATATTTTTTCTAGGGATCTTATTTTTTTTTCACTCTTGTATGCTTTTCATACAAGTTTCACACAAGACAGATACAAACTTTATAAGATTTATATATATGTTTTCCATATGGGCAGAGTGTACATTTTATAATGTTTTAAAAGTGTTTCTTTTTTCTTCATGGATGTGTATACAAGGTACTTTGTATCAGCAACAAAATATGGACTTAAGGTGGAATATAAATGGGGCTGCTGTTGAATTGCATTAAACTGCATGAATGTTGTAGACACTGAGTGATGGGCAGGATATGGTTAGTTTGTTACCGATCTAAAAATAGTCCAGTGACAGTGTGAGTAATAATTAAACAAAGTCTGTGGAAGATCTGTGAGGTTCCTTTTATTTCTGCAAAGTAATGAATATGCTAGTTGTACTTCCTTTTTCAAATTTCCACACACAGAATGAGAACAGCATTTCAAACGAGGCTGATCAGTAGCAGGAGCCATTTCTGACTGTTACCTGTTGGACAAATGTGCATATTATTTAATAAAGTACTCTGACGGCTGCCGACTGTGTCAACACACACTGAACATTGAGGAGACATGGAAGCTGTGCTGGGATTGATGGTGATCCTACTGGGAGTGTCTCATGGTGAGATATTCTTTTTACATGTGACACTTATCATTTAATACCTTTTTAACCTGTACAAAATATCTGACATCGTCATCAGAGATGTTAAAGCTGCACAAATACTTACCCAAAGTTACAATATGTGCACTTTGATTTATTTTATTTAATTAAATGTTAGAATCTATTGGCTACATCTGCAGTACATGACATTTGAGCAGAGCTTTAGTTCCTTTTTTTGTCTTTTTACCAGTTTTAGTAGCAGTGGTAAATTCTTAGCCCACTATGCACCTTGGGAGCCTTGTTGCAGTGTGTTTAAGTGAGTTTTAAACTGACTTTTTAAAGGACTTTATTCTTTCCATCCTTATCAGAGACGTCAAGCTTATTTGTTACTGTGATAAACTGCCTGATTTTGAAGAATCTGTCTCAACTTATCGGTTGGCTGTAACTAGGAATCCAGTTAAGTTATTTAAGTCATGCAGTCACTACAGATATGCTGAAGAATGTATAGGTTGCATTACTTTATCATTTTTAATGCCACCTTCAGAAATGAACATCTCTGTCCTGTTTGTGTGCAGATTCTTTTTTCTGAAATATTGCTTCCTGTTTTCTGTTTGACATTTATTTTATTTTGGTTACATGAAAATACTTTAGTTTTTGCACTCGGCTAAAATGTGGAGAATGTGTCTACCTGTATTTCTTAATTATTAATATATTAGTAAATGTTGGGCAGATTCGTGTGATAACTTTGGGATTATGGATGCAGTATGTTTGTTCTTGAGGCTCTATTACCTACAATTGTCAAAACTACTACCTACTCTGAGTTAGATATTAAGAGCTGACAGATTTATGGCAGTAGTGCTACTTCAAATACTTTGATACCATTCAATCAAAACACTGGGTTATCCAAAACATAATTAGGCATTAGGTATAAACATGGTAATACAAAAACTACTTTTTAACAAGTAAAAGTCCTCGCATCAGTAAATTTTAGATTGCTGACCATGTTAATCAAATTGTTGTTGTAATTTATTAGGTAGAAACTAACAAATCACAAATGCTTTTCTTTTTAATGTTTCAAAATTTGCAGGTGTGGAAACTCACTGTGATGGCAGACAGGATGGAGCTCAGTGTTATGGAGCTTTGGGAGGAACTGTGGACATCCAGCTCATGGACAGCACCTCAGAAATACCTAGATACCAACTGTTCAAGAATTCATCAAGAATACTAAATTGGTTAAATAATAAGGTTAATTCTAATACCATGGCACATAGATCTAGCTTTTTCCCCAGTAATGGAACATTTAGGATCAATAACCTGAGCAGGACAGACAGTGGTAAATATACCCTTAAAATCTTTGGTTCAGATGGAGCAACATCAAGCGTGCGGACTTTACAGTTGTTCATTCAAGGTAAATGTTGGGAAATGCAGACTTTAATTTATGTAAATGCAGTATTGTTTTGGTAATCTTTATAACATACAGCACAGAATTTCAAATAAGTACACTTTGTGCATCCCCTGTTTTGAATTAGCAAACCATAAATAATGATAATCTACATGATGCACACTACATTCACTAAAGTATTGGGCCACATCTCTTAATCTTTGAATTCTGATGTTTATAGTTCCACTGGCACAGATGTATGAAAACCAAGCAGCTAGCCATGCAGTCTTCCTCTACAAACATTTGTGAATTAATGAATAATTGTAAAGAGCTCACTGAAATTCTGTATGTTACTGTAACAGGATGCTACCTTTGCAGCAAATAATTTTGAGATATTTCTTCCCTCCTAGATATTCCATAACCAACTGATAGTGTTGCAAAGTAGTAGATTTTAGGAACTATGGAAAATCAGCTACCAAGTTTCAGACCATGACCAAGTTACACAGAAGGAAGCACAGTGCATGAAAGTGCATCTTGTTATAGTACCAAAAGTCATCTGTATTTGTTTCTCTCAGCTCCTGTGTCCTCTGTCCTGCTGGTCTCTGAGTGTCTGTCCCAGGAAGAGATGAGGGTGTCCTGCTCCTCTGAAGGAGGGGACAGTCCTCAGTATAGCTGGGCTCTGGATGGACGCACACTGACAGATGCTGAGCTCCTTTCTGGAAATAATGAGACTAACAACATCACTCTGAAACAGCAAGTCTCAGGACATCTGGTCTGCTCAGTGAGAAATCATGTCAATAGTGTCTCCAAAGAACAGAAGACCTGTAGTGAGTGACAACATTTTGAATAAAAGTCGATAATAACGACTAATTCACTTTTGAAGGTCTTTCATGAATGATCTGTTTTTTGCTCACAGGCTTCATTAACTGTACCTCAATCAATGGGACACAGATATTAGGGTGGGTGCATGCAGACAGTAACAGCCTGTGTATTGAACCAACAACTGAACCTACACCAGTCACACCAACTGCAGTGGGTAAGGAGACTAACATGTCAAATAAGCCTCTTTAATCAAACTGCCATCAGTGATGACACATGGTATATAAATGAATAAAAATGAACTCTGATGAAGGGGATGCATTCACGTATTTTTTCCCCTTTCTATAAACTATGGTACATGAGTGAAAACTCTACTGTGACTCTTCTCTCACAGCTCTAACTTGTCATAAACATTTTTCTGTCTAACACAGGTACTTCCTGGTTCATATTTGGTTTGAAAGCCGCTGTGGTAATTCTGTCATTAAGTGGGATTTGGATCTGGTTCACTTGGAAGAAAAAAACAATATTGGAAGGCCCTGCTGTCCCAGAAAAGGTGGAATCTCCAGATAACTCTGTTTTAATGATTGAAACGAGTCCTTGCTCCAACACCTAGTGTCACCTTTCACCTGCTGTACATTTGTCACATATCCGTGTAGGTGTGGAAATAAGGATTAGAGTTTATCCTTTCCTTTTCATTCATTCCACATTTTTTTTCACAAGATAACAAGTGTGTATAAATTTTCCATAAATAGTGGTTCTTTCTGTAATTTTATATTTAGGTCCTGTTAAATATAATCAAAGTGGGAAAAACTCTCTGTCCTTCATAGTTTTTAATTTGTGTTTACATTTCATCTGTAGTGCTGAAGGACACATTTGTGTACAGATGTTTTCACCATTTGTTGTTTGTTGCTGCATTTTAAAATAATCAACCATATAGCTGACAATGTGATGTCAGTGTGTGAATAAAGTGCCAATAAAAGAGTTTATTTCTGGTAACTATGCAGGAAGAGTCAAAGAAAAGAGACCATGGAGAACACAGAAGTAAGAACTTGGTGCTTTAGATGAAAAGAGAAAAAAAGAACAAAAGTTAAACTTAAACATTGAAGTTAAAAGTGAATATCTTTTTCTCTATGTGGTAGTTAAGTAAAATTAACTTATTTAGCACTTTTCACAGATAAAAATCACAAAGTGCTTCACAAAATGGTGTAGTGTCGGACAATAGAAGTTAATTTTTGGGAAATTGATGCCAACAAAACTTTAACCTTGTTAAAGTGTGAGAAGAGATCAGATACAGATTTGATAACTGACAATTGGCAGAAAATCTTTTTTTTTTTTAATATATCTTATGGTGGAATTAAGTAAAAGATATTTTTCTGTTATCCATTGCATATTCAGCTTCATAAGAACATGCGCTAAAAATCCTGCCTGTGGACTCTGCTGGAGCCACTCTGCTACACCTGTTGTCGCTGCGATGCTCCTCCTGTAAGCTAAGAACAGGAAACTGAAGACAAGGACCGGAAGGGCTCATGAAAATACTGAAGATCTGGTGACTGTTAAGGCCGTCACCAGATCTCAGTTTCTCCACCACTATTTTTGGGATGTGGTGGATTGAGAAATTCATATCTTTGCACATTTTTTTTAAAAGCAATATTGTCAATTTGCAGGCCCAGTTCGCCTATACAGAAAGTCTGGTTCGGCTCTTTGTTGAAAATGTTTTAATCTCTGATCCTGTGAGGCTTATGATTCTTATCTTACGGAGTAGCTATTCTGCCGTCACTAGATGTAAAGGTGTGTTGTAGCTTGGAAGCTAGCATCACATTTGAAGAAAATGATAAAGTAGAATTCATGATTCAGTAGACAACAACAAGTGGTCTGCTTGACCCCTTCTGATGCAACAGTAAACAAGATTTTTAGGAAGATTTCCATGTTAATAGATTAGAAAGAATTATACACCAAGCATCACTGCAAGTCTTTCTATAGAGATACACACCAATTCTAATGGCCTTTGAAAGTCTGACTTTTTATTTTCATAACTTGTCATTTAAAGATATTAGTTAGTCCTATTACAGAACAAAAAATCTGTAATAAAAAATAAATATTAAGAAAATCCTCCTAATCTGCACGTATGTTGATATCACGTACTTTTACAGCAGATTAGGAGTGGGACTCGATTAAAAAAAAATTAAAGTAATAATAGGCTTTTTAATTAATCTCAATTATTCGCATTTAATCGCACAAGAAAATTTGCCCCAAAATACAAATGTTTTTTTTTTTTAATTTAAAAGGGTTTTAGTGGGCGACAAAATCAAATAATAGACATGGACATGAATACTGTAAACTCAAGCTCTTTTAATTTCTGCAAAAACAAACAAACATTTAAACTGCATTTCAATTCAAAACAGAGAAACAAAAAAAATTATTCCTTGCCAAAATTGGACAGTCTTAAAAATAAAGTGCTATTTTTTTTTTGTGATCAACATTTTATTGATTTAAAACGGGGTTGGGGGGGGGGGGGGGGGGTACAGACATATACAGCACAACTGTAAACTGCAGTAGCAAAGCAAACATTAGCAAACAAGGCATAGGGACAGCAAAGAAAAGACACAAAAACACAAAGTTAAAACCAATTATTGTCTCTTCCAGGAGATAACTCTGGATGAGAAGATCTTCCAAGCGTCAACAGTCGTGGGTCGAGCTTTATTTAATTTTGCTGTGGTATGTTCAAAACCAATAACACGGATAAGACATCGTCTCCAGAATGATTCCATACAAATGTCAGGACAGAACCATTGCTTTGTAATAGTCTTCTTTGCGGATGTAAATCCAGCGAACAACATTTTGCATTGCATTTGTTTTAAGGAGATTTCAGAGGTATCATTAAGGAGACAAAGACCAGGATTGGGAACATAAAAAACCTCCAGTACCTCAGATAACACAGAGTTCACAAAGACCCAAAAATCGGATACCACAGGACAGTCCCAAAACATGTGCAAAAACGTGCCAGGTGATGAATCATTGCAGATGTGACAGTAATACGTAGCCTGTAGTTTCATCTGGAACCTCCTATAGGGCGTAATGTATGTTCTGTGTATGGTTTTGAAATGAATTAATTGATGCGCCAGGTTCTTAGAAGTCAAACTCAGATTAGACCACACTGTATCCCAGTCTATATTAACCTGTAGTTCTCCCAGTTCCCTGACCCAAATAGATTCAATGGGCAGGGACTTCATACCATGTTCAGCTAATTTGTTGTAGATTTTGGAAACAGAGGGTCTGCCAGATTTAGGCAGGATCCAGTCCAACATGGGATGAGAGGGAAGAGGAGAGTCCCAGGGGACACCGTATGCTTTTAAAGCTGATCTGAGCTGCAGATATACAAAGTAAGAAGATGCAGGAAGAGAAAAACGTGTCCTTAAGTCCTGAAATGAGCAAAGGCCTTGGGCGTTGAATAGATCATCAAAAAGGTTTATCCCGAGTGAGAACCAAGAGGGTTGAACAAATGGTCGGCTGCCACATAGTAATTTTAAATTATGCCAGAGTGGTGAGCTTTTACAAAATTTAACTGGAGCACCCAGCCGCCGTTCTATCTTCCTCCATACCTGTATAGAGTTGGCAATAATAGGTCCAAACTCGTTGTTGTTGTAGAGCGTATTGGCGGGAACATTAGCAAACAGAAGATCTTGTAGTCTATGCGGTGCTGCCTTGGCGGATTCGATCATTTTCCACGCAGTAGTAGTCTCTGGGTTGACCCACGTACTAAGCGCCCTGATTTGGAATGACCAGTAATAAAACTCAAAGTTTGGTACTGCCAGGCCACCAAACAATTTGGGCCGCTGCAATGTTGACAAACGTATCCTAGGCCTTTTGCCATTCCAAATAAATTTAGACACCGCAGAGTGTATGTCTTTAAAATAAGTTAGAGGAGGAGAGAGTGGCAACATAAAAAAAAGGAAATTAAGCCGTGGCAGTATGTTCATCTTTACTGTGTTGATCCTACCCTGAAGCGAAGTTTTTAAATTGTCCCATCTTTGAAAGTCGGATTTGATCTTATTTAGCATAGTAGTAAAATTCTCCTTGATTATCTTTGGAATACTATTATGAATTGAAATGCCCAGATAAGTAAAAGTGCTTTTGATCTGAACACAACCGGGTAAGGAAACTTTCGTAGCTTTATCGTTCAAAGGCATCAAAGCAGATTTCGACCAGTTTATTTTATAGCCAGATAGAGAGCTGAAATGGTCAAAGTTTTTAATCAATGGATGGATGGACGTCTCATAGTTGTCCAAAAACAGAATAATATCATCCGCATATAGAGATATGATATGATTATGACCACCAATTCTTATGGGAGAAATCGTGGACTGTCTAATGGCTTGTGCTAAGGGCTCTAGAGAGAGGCAGAACAGGAGAGGAGAGAGAGGGCAACCCTGCCTCGTTCCACGCTGCAGCGTGAAAGGGGGAGAGACCAGGTCCCCTGTTAAGACACTAGCAAGAGGTGAGTGATATAGTGTTTGAATCATAGCAACAAATTTCTGCTTAAACCCAAAGTGTTTTAATACCATCCACATATAGTCCCACTCTAGCCTATCAAAGGCTTTTTCTGCATCAAGTGAAAATACTGCACATGGATTTTGATAGCTGTTAGCGGCATCTATGATGTGCAACAGCCGTCTTATGTTATCAGATGCAAGCCGCCCTCGGATAAATCCTGTCTGGTCTGCATTGACCAAAACATGGATAACTCTTTCCAGGCGCAATGCGAGAGCTTTTGCAAATACTTTAAGATCAGTTGTGAGCAGAGATATCGGTCTGAAACTAGAGCACTCAAGAGGGTCCTTTCCCTTTTTTAAGAGAAGGGTAATAAGTGCTGTTTTCTGGTCTCTATGGAAAGACCCGTTCCGGATTGCAAAATTAAATGAGCCGAGCATGAGCGAGCCTATTGTATCCCAAAGTTCTAGAAATAGTTCTGGCGGAAGGCCATCCAGTCCAGGTGATTTACCTTTGTTAAGGTCTTTCAGCGCTCTATGCAGCTCATCTAGAGTTAATGGGGCCTCTAGCTCATCCTGATCTGCTTGTGGAATATGAGGTAGATCCAGATTCTCGAGAAAGCTATTACAGATAGTATCCTTAAAATTGATATCTGATTTATACAGATTTACAAAAAATGACGAGAAAGTGGTGTTAATGGACTGGGGATTTGTCGTAATTTTACCGTTTGCAGCTGTTATAGCTGGAATATGTGCCCTTGTTTCACATTCTTTAAGCATAAGTGCCAACAAATGACTAGGACGCTCTGATTCAAAATAGTACTTCTGTCTAGTTCTATGCAAGATGAACTCTGCTTTGGACAAGGTTATTGCATCATATTCTTCTTTTAGTGAAGCTAGGAGTGTAGACTGATCGTCTGACCGGCTTAGTTTTTGCAGATTCTGTAAAGATTCCACCTGATTTTCTAGATTGGACACCTGAGCACGTTTTGTTTTTGCCAACATGGAGGAGAATGAGATGGAAAAGCCACGAATGAAACATTTTGTAGTCTCCCATAAGACTTGTGGGTCGATATCCTCATTAGCGTTGATATCCAAAAAATCCTTCAGCTGGAGCTTAAGCAGGCTGAGAAAGGTAGAGTTTGTTAATAGGGACGTATTAAAGCGCCACCTGGGGGCCCTATTCTTTAAATTGGGCAGATCGACAGAGCATAACAAAGCTGAATGATCCGATATCAAGATTGGCTGAATAGAAATAGATGTATCACCTGAAACTAAGGAAGGACTAACAAAAACGTAGTCTATCCTAGAGAATGTCTTATGTCTATTAGAAAAGAATGTATAATCCCTAATGTCGAATAAAGTGCTATTTTAAGTACATTTTCAAAATGGTATTGTCTTTAAATAATAATAATACAATTTTCAACATAAAGTGCCATTTTTCTTCCTAAAAAAAATAAGACAGAATCATAACAGGTTATTTGACCAGCTTCACCTTTAAACTCTGAGTGACCTTAACCAAAATTATTTTGCACATTAGGCTAAAACAGTTTGATTATCGAACATTTTAGTGCAAAAAACAAAACAAAAAACCCCCCCAAAAAAACTATTGGACTCACAATATCTCCATTCTTATTTACTGTCCATTTGAATCAGAATCTGATGACAATCAAAAGAGGAGAAGGTTCTTTGTCTTTGCTGGCTCCTTTGTATCTACACTGTTCCTGCAGCAGGGCCTCAAGGCCGGTCCAAACCTCTTCTCGCTCTCCCCTCACAAGACACTTTAAATCCTTAAAGCATGGGTCAAGCACAGTAGCTATCTTGAGCCATTGATGGTTGAGTATAGCTACACGGTGAGATTGGTCCTTTGTGAAGGCAGTATTAAATTTTACCATGTAGTTTGAGTCATCATCAGAGATCTCCGTGGGGTGATGCAGGTGTTAGAAGCAGGTAAAACCACTGAACATGAGACATATGTCTCTTTTTTTTTTTTTTTTGGCCTGTCCCGTTTGGCTCTTTTGCCATCAGAATTGTTGTCTAAAGGCAAAGAAAGATGCCCAACGGATTTACTTTACCAAACTGACCATCCCAGCCTTGCCGTAATGGTCCATTTGATTCACCTTTTATTGTTTATTTTATTTTCACTTACTGAATACGGGACAGACTTGACTGGGGGAAAGAAGGGGAGAAAGAAAGAGGGAAAGAGAAACAGCTGAGAAGAGGGACGGGGGAGAAGGGCAAAAAACAAAAACCAACAGAACGGGCAGAGAAAAAAAAATGCATATATCGATCACCTGGATCACCTGCTGAGAAAGAAAAAAGAAAACAAGCAGAAGAGAACAAGAGTAATAGAATAAACAACATCACAATGATATATGGGAATATGACAGTAAATACTAAATGTTAAACATTATTGTGCAGCACATAAGATCAACAGAACACAGTGTGCTTTGAGGTAGGAGCCAAAAAGGGTGTAGTTTGTGGGTGTGATCACCCGTGTGTACACCTGTGAGCATGGACGCGCTTGTTTTTTGTTTTTTAAAAGGTTCCTTCATGTAATAATCTGCTAGGGAGTGTGGGGGGGCCACAGCCCCGTCCTCCAGGGCGTGAAGCAGGTGTGGAGGAGATCAAAACTCCAGACATCCAGAGGCCCCCAGAACACAAGAGACCAAGGAAGACCAACAGACGGGCAGCTGCGCCACTGTCCCGGAAAGAGCTGAGGAGAATGTCTGTGAATGTCTAAGTTGTGGGATAAAATTGAGGCAGAGGCAGCCAGAAGGGGACAGAGGGGGGGGGGGGGGGGGGGGGGGGGTAGCCTCCTCTGCACCCTGGTGACATACCCCTACTCCAAGGCCCTGCATGTGTGGGTGGTTGTGGTGGAGCGAGAAGAGGGAGGCAGCTGGAGATGGGGAGGGAAGGAAGGGAGGGGCAAGTGACCCCTCCCTGGGGCCAGCTCCCCCGCTGACCCCAGTAGGCACCCCCATACTCTGCGACCCGCCAGGGAAGGGGGGCCCAGGCCCATCCAGACCGGGCCCAGTGCAGCAGCGCCGCCCGGCCCCACAGAGCCCGGGACAGTCCACCCAACCCCACCACAGAGAAAACTGCACCCACCCCACCATCCACTCATCTTCCAGACTACATAAGACAAACACCCAGGCTGAGATCTTCCTCCACCTCTCCTGTATCTCCCCCTCCTGCAGAGGGAGCTCCTGAGGAGAGGAAAGCTCCTGCAAGATGTGACAATCTCCCCCACCAGTTGAAGAGCCCCCCAGGTGGCTCGACGCACCGGCGGCACCCTGCTCCAGGGCTGGGCCCCCATGCACCCACCCGCCCACAACCCCGGCAACACACCAACCAGGACCCAAGCCCCCGAGGCCCGGTCCGGGTCCCAGCCCAGAGACGGAGCGCCCCCAGAACCTCACGCCCATCCCAGACCCACCCAGGGGCAGCCAGGCTACCAGGTCAGTAACCCACGTCCGTCAGCACAGACCCTCCCCTAGCCCCGCTGCGCGCAGCCGCGAGGAAACAGTCACTGGAGAGCCAACAGAGCCCCTAACCGGACATGACCGCTACCCCGGGTTGAGCCCCCCAAGGAAGATGCCTCCGGGGAACCCCCCGACGCCCTAAGCCTGTCCCTACCCCCACACCAATCACAACAGTGAAGGCGGGACCAAACTATGACCCCCCACCCCCACTAGGTGATGGAGCTGATCAAAGGAGCCCAGAGCAATTGATCTGATGTGGTGGCAGAGGCTGTATCAAGACTAATGTAATCTAATAGATAATTTCTATATTGGTTAGAATTAAGATTATTTTTATTTTTCCAGTTCATGAGGACTGTTTTCTTGGCTATGCATAGGGCAGTGAAAACCATATGGGCTATATTCTTTTCTGAAGTGACATTATCTAAGCTGCCCAACAAACACACTAAGGGGGAAGTTGGAATGTTACATTTCAGACACTTCGATAAGTCTTCACATATCTCGCGCCAAAACTTCTGAACTGGTGGACAGAACCAAAGAGCGTGGATATAATTGTCCGGTGAATTGGTTTGGCAGTGTGAGCAGTTGTTGGTAGACGTAAAGCCCATCTTGAACATCCGATGACCTGTATAGTGCACTCTATGTAATATTTTGTATTGAATTAATTGAAGACTGGGATTTCTAATTAGATGAAAGGTTTTTAAGCAAATCTGAGACCAGAAGTTTAGGTCTAAGTTAACTGATAAATCCGCTTCCCATTTTGCAATAGGAAGTGATATTGATTCATCTGATTTAGAAAGCATTCTGTATATTTTGGATAGTAATTTGGGGGGTTTAAGAGTAAGAAATTGAACCACACTTGGTGGTGTTTGTAGTTCAACTTGACCCGGTTTAAATTTCTTTTTTACTATGGATTTAATTTGTTGATATTCTAAAAATCTTTTCTTGTTGATCCCATATTGTGTAACTAGTCCGTCAAATGAAATAAATTCTGTTCCTTCTAGTATATGTTCTAAATATTTGATTCCTTTATCACTCCAATCTGAAAAGTTTATCATATTATTGTTTTGTAATATGTCAGGGTTGTTCCAGATAGGTGTACGTTTGCATGGGATTAATGAAGACGCCGTCAATTTTAGAAACTCCCACCATGCTGTCAGAGAAGAGCTGATGTTGATGCTTTTAAAGCATTCATGTCTTTTGATGTTTGAGCTGATAAATGGTAGGTCTGAGATCTCTAGATTATTGCAGAGTGCTTGTTCTACATCTAGCCAAGGTTCATCTAAGAGGGTGTGTTTTAGCCATCCTGAGATAAACTGAAGCCTGTTGGCTAAGAAGTAGTGCTGAAAGTTAGGCAGTTCTAGTCCTCCTTTATCCTTGGTCTTTTGTAGTGTTTTTAAGCTTATACGTGGGGGTTTATTTTTCCAAAGGAATTTGGACATACATGAATCTAGAGATCTGAACCAATCTTGTGGCGGTTTAGTTGGGATCATTGAGAATAAATAATTTATTTTTGGTAAGACCATCATTTTTATAGCGGCAACCCTTCCCATGAGTGATATGGGTAGACATTTCCATCTAGCCAGATCATCTTCTACCTTCTTTAAAAGTGGGATATGGTTTAATTTAGTTAGATCTGCAAGCTTGGGAGAAACATTAATACCTAAATATTTTATATTTCCCGATTGCAGTGGTGTAGAAGAGGAATTATGGAAGGAGCAATTAGTCGGTAGGACTGTAGATTTTGACCAGTTAATTGAGTAATCTGATATTCTTGCAAAAGAGTTTATCAATTCAATCACCCCAGAGATATTGGTTTGTGAATTTTGGAGAAAGAGTAACACATCATCCGCATAAAGGCTGATTTTATGTTCCATGTTCTTGCATTTTATGCCCTTAATTACTGAATTCTGTCTAATTGCTGCTGCTAGTGGTTCAATAAAAATTGCAAATAGTGAAGGGGAGAGTGGGCATCCCTGCCTGGTGCCCCTCAAGAGACAGAAGCTGGAGGATGTCTGGTCATTTGTTCTAACACAAGCTGTTGGGGAATTATATAATATTTTTAACCAGTTTATGAAAGAGGATCCAAAACCAAATTTGTGTAAAGTTGCAAATAGAAATTTCCAGTTAACTCTGTCAAATGCTTTTTCTGCGTCTAAAGAGAATATTGTAGTTTCTAGGTTTTTACTGTATGAGTAGTCTATCAAATTAAGTAATCTACGTGTATTTGTTGATGAGTGCCTACCTTTTATGAAACCAGTTTGGTCAGGATGAATTAAGAGGGGGGTTATTTTCTCCAGTCTCTTTGAGAGAGCTTTGCAGATTATTTTAAGGTCTACATTTATAAGGGATATTGGACGATAGCTTGAGGGATATACAGGGTCTTTGCCTGGTTTTAGCAGGAGATTAATGTTTGCAGAATTCATATTTGATGGAAGTCTGCCCTTTTCTTTAATTTCCAACAACGTTCTGTAGAAAACTGGTGCTAGAATCGACCAGAATTCTTTGTAGAATTCTGCAGGAAAGCCATCTGGACCTGGAGCCTTATTATTGTGCATACTTATCAGGGCTTCCTGGAGTTCACCTGGTGTCAGTGGTGAATCCAGTGCCATTGCTTGAGTGTCCAATAATTTTGGAAGAGTTATGTTGTCCAAAAACTGATCAATTTCTTTTTTAGATGGGTTTATTTGTGGTGAATACAACGTTTTATAGAAATCCCTGAAAATGTTGTTTATTTGTATCGGTTCATATAATGTGTTCCCAGATGAATCTTAAACAGCACATATAGTTGTTTTTTCTTTATTTATTTTTAGCTGGTTTGCTAGAAATTGACCGGATTTATAACCATGTTCATAATTTTGTAGGCGTAGTCTTTGTACTAAGAATTTTGTTTTTTTATCAATTATCTCATTTAATTCTAGTTTTGTTTTGCGTATTTTGTTCAATGTTTCCTGATCTTGGTGGGACGCGTAGGCTTCTTCTAGTGATTTGATGTTTTTTTCTAATTCCTGAATATTTTTGTTTTCTTTTTTCTTTTTATGTGATGAGAAAGAAATTATTTTACCTCTCATCACAGCTTTCCCTGCTTCCCATAGAACAGAAGCTGATGTTTCGGGAGTGTCATTATAGTCCAAATATGAAGTCCACTCTTTTTTAAAATATTTAATAAAGTCTTCATCTTTAAGTAGTGATATATTAAATCTCCAGTTTTTTCTTGGCGTAGTATTATTCTTGTGCATTAGTGTTAAAGATACAGGACCATGATCGCTGACAGCTATAGGGTGAATCTCAGTGTCTGAAATGTCGTTCAGCAGTGAGCTGCTGACCAAAAAATAATCCAGACGAGAGTAGGAGTGATGGACATGTGAGAAAAAAGTATATTCCTTACTGGTGGGGTGAAGGGAGCGCCATGCATCGCAAAGACCAAAGTCGCTCATATACTGTTTGATTATATTTGTGGACTGCCAATTACGCTGAGTTCCCGCTGTATTGAGCCTATCCATGTCTTCATTTAGTCCAAGGTTGAGGTCACCTCCAAGAACAAGTGTGCCATCTAAGTGTTCAGAGAGTGCACTGAAAAAACCGTGAAAGAATGAGGGATCATCAACATTTGGACCATATACACTTCCAATACATAGCTTTTTATCACGTATAGATAGTTTAATGATTAAGAATCTGCCCTCTGGATCTATAACTGTGTCGAGTACTGTGAAATTAATATTTTTATGTATTAAAATTGCTGCTCCCCTTTGTCTAGAATTATAACAAGCTGAGAACACATTAGGAAACTCAGGTGTTTTAAGTTCATTCGAACCTCTAAGAGGTCTGTGGGTCTCTTGTAATAGGACAACATCTGCCTGTAGTTTTTTGAGTTGGTTAAATATTTTTAACCTCTTTTCTCTGGAGCCAGCTCCATTTATATTCCATGTAATGAACCTCAGTGTACCCATAGATGTTTGTGTATAACTAGGGATGTATGCTGTGTGCGTCGCTTAGACAGGTGGAGAGAATACGTCACTTGTTCATAAATAAAGAGAAGGAGAGAGAGAAAAAATGTGTGGCGAGATGCTCCCTGAGTCTGACTTTGTGTATGCATAGTTACTAATATGAGTAGGCTTGGCTTAAGTGTGTGTGTATCTTATATGACTGTGTGCGCTGTCTGACTGATGTAAATGTGCTGCCGTTGAGCGCATGGTGCGTATGTGTCGAAATAAAGGATGTTTGTGGATGAGTGTCGAAGCAGGTGATCGAGGCAGTGAAAGGAATAAAGAAAGAAACCAAGGACAGGGGTGAGCAGCATAAAACCAAGAGGGGGAAAAGAGAGGAGGAAAAAAAAAAAAAAAACGAGAAGAAAAAAAAAACAGAAACAAAACGTAAACATTCCAATTAAATCACTGACGGAGAGTGACGGTGTTAATTCTGCTATGAAATCACACTTTAAGATGCGATTTGATACTGGTAAGTTAAACAGATGTTAATGCAAGTTAGTGTGAGTGGATAGGGAAATAGTGTAGCTGATTCTTATCTGGTGTGAGGTTAATACAGCCACGGAGTGATGTTGGGGTCCCGGTGGAGCTGTCCGTCCACGTACAGCCGGTCCACAGCGATGACAGCGCGGGAGCCCTTCTGGATGAAGCCGCGTCGGATTGGGAAGAGGACCCTGCGTCGTTCCAAGATCTCTATGGGGAACTGGTCGTTCACGCTGAAGTCCGTTCCTTTTAATTCCCTGCCGCGGCTTTTCACATGTTGCTTTTGTTTGAAGTGGCCGAATTTGGCCACGATAGGACGTGGTCTCCCGGCCGTAGCCCGAATGGGGCCGAGGCGATGTACCTGATCGAAGACGATGTTTTTCACAGTGTCCTCCGGCAGCTTCAGGTGGGTTTTGATGAAGCTTTTTACCGTGGTCTCCGCGTCCTCTCCAGCGGCTTCTGGAATACCAGAAAATACCAGATTATCACGCATGCTACGAGCTTGTAGATCGATAACTGTTTCTTTTATTTTTTTATTTTCTCTATTGAGCTGGGTAACATTATCTGTGAGACATTTCACCGACTCCCTTAGCGTGGCATTTTCAGCAGCAAGCGTTTCCACCTGCTGCTGGCTGTACTCCAGGGATTCTCGCAAGCATTTAAATTCTCGGTGAAGAATCTCCACCAAGGACAGCCTTGCGTCGAAACTGGACAATCGCTTGTCGATTGACTCCAATATGTCGGCAATATCTTTGCCGGCTGGCGATGTTGAGCCGGGGGAATCTGCCGGGCGTTGTCTTTTCGACGACGGCGTCTCAGCTTTGGCCGGGGAAGCTGCACACGGGGTCTTCTTCATCACGAGATCCTGAAAGCACTGATCGATGTAATCTTGGAGAGTCTCTAAACTCTCCTCGTTGTTCTCCAGGGTGTTGGAGATTATTTAGACAAATAGTGTTAGTTATAAGACAATTGATAAGTGTATTTGGTAATGCTGAAGCTTAAATGAATTTGTTCAAATCTAAACTACCATTTGCTTTAATTTTCCGCCAAAATCTCCGGCGTCTGACGTCAGTTACAACATGAGTCGCTTACCTTGTCCGTCACTTCCGTCACTTACTCACCTGCTGCCCGTCTAAATGCAATCATTGCATTTGTGGGCAGCAGCTCTAATCTCAAGGTGAGACATATGTCTCACCTCCAAGAAGCTCAGTCACAAACCCGTAGTAGACAATTCAGGAAAGTCATTATAGATCTACACAGTAACTGTCAACTATAGAGCTTTTTGAAGAAACAGTAAAAATAAGTTAAAAATAGTTTTATTTACCTGTTCAGGTCCATCGCAGGGATGATAGTTCGAGTCCAGTGTCGGGAATCATTTCTGCGTACTACAGTGCGTGGAGTGATGGTATTTTATCACTTTTCTGCAGAAGGGAACATAGGGAAGGGAAGAAGGCCATTGCAGAGGACGCTCTGAATGTAAAAGGAAGTTGGATCCAGTAAGTAGCTGAGCCAACTTAGCGGGCTAAAGAGGCAGCTGTGGGCAGGCACTACACTTCAGCCAGATGAGAAGCTCTGGGCAGTTGTAACTGTATGGTAAGAACTGTAGGTAAAAGTATGTTGTAAGATGGCAGAGAAGGTTGAATGGTTGTGTGGGAAAGGGATCACTCAGCATCAACCAGCTGAAAAGTAGAAGAGCAGTTGGAGAGAAAGGAAAAGACAAGTAATGCAGTTTTCGGACATCAAGAGCTGACAGCAGGTCAAGAGAAAACAGCAGTATCCTGAGCAGTGAGAGGTCCAGCACCAGCAGTATGTGCAAACGGCATCAGCATGGAGAAAACCCCATCATCAGGACTGGATGGATGGAGATGCATTTCCAACAAGCGGCAACTTCACTGTGCATGAATGGACCTTGGGAAGACTGTCTGAGTTTCATAATTGCCATATTTGGAGTGAAATGGCAATGGAAAAGACAGCTGGATTACACAGGACAAAGCTGAAGAGAACTGACTGCAACTGGACTAGTCCAAAGTGGGGAGGAGAGAAAACCACAGTGGAAGGAGGAGGGGGAGGACACATGGAAGAACGCTGTTTAGTGTGGGAGATCAAATTGGGTTAGGGAACCTGGGGAGGAAAACCGACTGCTTTGGGGTGGAGAATCGAAAACATGTCGGAGCACCACAAAGAGGAGGGGTATGTAATATCCCACCTGAACGTTCTTTCGCATACAGGGACGAGAGGAGCAAGCGAATCAGCGCTCAGGGCACAGAGACTAAACAGGTCTTAGACACACCATTTATTCCAGCGGAGGAAGAAAAACCAGAACACAAATACAATTACAGATAAAATGTTAAAATACCCTTATACAATAAAAACAACTTTCTCAATATGCTACAAACCCTGTCGGCAGAAATGAATATACACTATCTAAAATTCCCCACACAGTCCCGTCATCCCTCTGTCCAGCCACACTCGGGCAAATGTTCCTTATGTTTAAAACCAGAAGAGGAACTCCACTTCTGAGATGGGGACCACGCCAGCCAGAAAACAAAGGACGACGCTACCATCACGGAGCTGTCTTTTCCTGACGGTGCATCGCCGCGCAGTCCAGCCACACTCCACACTTGGGCCCTCGATTACTGCAAATGTTGCCTCCCTCGTAGCACCGCCCTGAAACAGACAGACATGGGTCAGCAACGTTGTTGGCCCGGCCGCAGCGACCCTCCCCCGGCAAAGCTGCACCTGACGCACAACAGTGGGAAAGCAATACTCACAGATGCAGGCAGAGGCTCACCCCTGCCCTCCTGTTGATTGTGTGGATGCTTTAAGCATCCACACTATTGAGTTCCTGTTTCTCTTTATTCTTTATACTTTATTGGGTGGATGCCGTAGGCATCCACACTATTGAGATCCTGTTTCTCTTTATTCTTTATCCTTTATTATTCTAGTTGCTCCGTTTCTTTGCCGCTTAACTACTCCCTCAGTTTTCAGCCGATTTTTACCATTCAAACTCTAAACTGTTCTGCTATTTCTGCTTTCGACTGCTATATCTTTTGGTACTTATTACTATTATACTTTTTAAAATATTACACTTTTTTCCTTTAATTTGTCCCATTGAAATGAATGGGAAACTTCTACAATTCTGCTAAAACTTGCTTGTCTTTGAAACTTAACTACTTCCTCATACTTTCACCTAGAAACTCCATTCAAACTTTAAAACGTTCTCAGATGATTGGGCTATTCCTGTGTGATTCAGCTTTTTCATATCTGTTACCGTTTTCATGTAATGACTCTTTAAGTTTTCAGTTACAACTTTGTGATTTTTCAGAAAATACATGTGTTGCTATGGTTGCTATGCAATTAACTCCCACTGCACACTCGTCCGTTCTGAATTTTCTCTTCATGTCTGAACAACTCCTTGCTACTCGCTCAATTTCCACTCAACTTCCACAAATTATACATCAAAACGTAGGTATTTTTGCTGGCTTTAAGACAGTGTCACTATAATTATTGTGAGAGTTACGTTTTTTTCACAATTTGCCTCGAAGTGACACATGGTCTAAAAACTCCCCATTCAAAGTCTATGGGGAGGTTGTGAAACTCAGAGCTGAAATACTGAAACTGAAGGCATTTTCAAATCGTCATATCTCCTTAACGAAGCAAAGTTAAGACATGAGGCTTGTCCCTGTATATCTTCAGACACTCCTGACACTCACAATTCAAGAATTATTTTCTCACCTATTACCGTTCTGAGATGAGTTAGACTTGTTTGAGGGGTGGAAATCTGTCCTCCTCTCATTTTTCAAATTCCGAAAATGAAGCCGTTTCTTCTCTCGTCATATCTCCGCGACGGAGATACAAAGAGCTATGTAAATCGCAGTCAAAGTACACCAAAGTCCGCTGATTCACCCAGTGCAAGAATTATGCTTCTATCCCACCTAGTTTTTGAGTTACACGACGTTTTGTAACTCCAAAAAACGGCGTTTTTCGCGTCTCACCGCGATCTAATTCTGACTCCTCATCACCCTTTTTTTCAAAGCGCCCGCCCCCTTAGAGGTGGCGCGATTGGTAATGACACCGCTCTTCAGACCAGAGGTCGTGGGTTCGATTCCACCTTGGCCCACATGTTTTTTTTTTAACTACAAATTTATACACTATCACAGACCGGTAATTCATATTGATAATTTATTACAATTCTGCAAAGTTTAATGATTTTAGCAGCTTTTCTAATATGGACCTCAGATTCTGGTTAACAGTCTATGGCAGAAATACATACAAGTACACAGCCTGATGAAGCAGACAGAAGCAGTACCTCTGATTGGTTCCGCAGTTTCACCTCTTATCAGCACAAATCTCACCCTCTTCTGCTGTTTTCACCTCTTTTCTGCTAATTTGAGCTTCTGTTCCACAGTGCACTCAGCCTCTTCTGCTGTTTTCATTAGAATTTTAAGCTTTTCCACCTTTTTTCAGTTACGTGAGAACCAGTTTGGCTCAATGAGTAGCTGAAAAATATCAGCCTCTTCTGCTGTTTTAGCAGGATTTCAGAGTTCAGCTTTTTCACTTGTTTTAAGCACAAATTTCAGTTTCTTTACCTCATTTCACAACAAAGTTCTTCCTCTTCACCTCTTTTCTGCTAATTTGAGCTGCTGCTCCACAGTGCACATTTTCCCTCTCATCATATCTTTGCTTGTGACCAGAACTCATTTGGCTCAGAGGGTAGGGCATCTGTCGTGAGACCCGGTGGCAGAGGTTCGAATCCTACCTGTGACAGCTGCTACACATGTTCACTGCTTGCATGCGCTCTGCTTTCTTGACACTCTCCAGTGTGTCATTACACATACAGCCATCTTCAGCAAGCACTTCTGCTTCTACACTTCTTTTCAACTCGGCTTTTTGCTTCTTTACCTCTTTTCAGCAGAAATTATTCCTCTTCACCTCTTTTCTGCTAATTAGAGCTCCTGCTCCACAGTGCACTTAGCCTCTTCTGCTGTTTTCATTAGAATTTTAAGCTTTTCCACCTTTTTTCAGTTACGTGAGAACCAGTTTGGCTCAGTGAGTAGCTGAAAAATATCAGCCTCTACTACTGTTTTAGCAGGATTTCAGAGTTCAGCTTTTTCACTTGTTTTAAGCACAAATTTCAGTTTCTTTACCTCATTTCACAACAAAGTTCTTCCTCTTCACCTCTTTTCTGCTAATTTGAGCTTCTGCTCCACAGTGCACATTTTCTCTCTCATCATATATTTGCTTGAGACCAGAACTCATTTGGCTCAGAGGGTAGGGCAGCTGCCGTGAGACCCGGGGGCAGAGTTTCGAATCCTACCTGTGACAGTTGCTACACATGTTCCCTGCTTGCATGCGCTCTGCTTTCTTGACACTCTCCAGTGTGTCATTACACATACAGCCATCTTCAGCAAGCACTTCTACACCTCTTTTCAACTCATCTTTTTGCTTCTTTACCTCTTTTCAGCAGAACTTCTTCTGATTCACCTCTTTTCTGCTAAATGTTTAGCCTTTTCACCTCTTATTAGCACAATACTAAGCAGCTTCTGCTAATTTCACCAGAATTGTCAGTCTCTCCACCTCTTCTTTGTAAGAATCAGTTTGGTCCAGTAAGGTGAGACGCCGCCTATAGATCAGAAAGGCCAGGTTCGAATCTCGCTCAGGGCAATGTTTTTTGTTTTTTCAACTTTTTCTGCTTTTTTCAGCAGAAATCTTCAGCGTAAGGCATCCACACAGCATTTTCGCAGGAAATGCAATTTTTTCTAGTTATTCTAGTTGCTTCCGTACACTTTTCGCCGTAGAACTACTTCCACAATTTTCAGCCGATTTTCACCGTTCAAATTTTAAACTATTCAGCTATTTTTGCTCTTTCCGGCTATATCTTTTGGTATTTTTAACTATTATACTTTTTAAAATATTCCACTTTTTTCCTTTAATTTGTCCCATTGAAATGAATGGGAAACTTCAGCAATTCTGCTAAAATTTGCTTGTTTTTGAAACTTAACTACTTCCTCATATTTTCACCTAGAACAACCATTCAAATTTTAAAATGTTCACAAATTATTGGGCTATTCAGATATGATTCAGCTTTTTCAAATCTTTTACTGTTTTACTTTTATGCCTCTTAAAGTTTTGAGTTGCAAAATTGTGATTTTTCACAAAATACATGTGTTGTTATGGTTGCTATGCTCTTGGCTTCCAGTGTGCCACTGAAGGTTTTGCAATTTTCACTTCATGTCCGAACAACTTCCTGCTACTTGCTCAATTTTCACTCAACTTCCACAAATTATACATCAAAACGTAGGTATTTTTGCTGGCTTTCAGAAAATGTCACCATCATTGTTGTGGGATTTATATAATTTTTGCAAATCTCCTCAGACTAACACAAGGTCAGAAAACTCTCCATATAAAGTGAATGGAGAGCTTGTTCAAAATCACCGCTGGATTTCTGTAATGAGAGGCATATTCGAATCGTCATATCTCCTTAACGAAGCAAAGTTAAGACATGAGGCTTGTCCCCGAATATCTTCAGACACCCCTGACGCTCACAATTCAAGAATTTCTTTCTCACCTATTACCGTTCTGAAATGAGTTGGACTTGTTTGAGGGTAGGAAATTCGTCCTTCGCTCAGATTTCTTCAGATTTCAAACTGTGGAAATGAACCACTTTTTTCTCTCGTCATAACTTTTTGTTGGATTTCCACAGAGACCTGAAAATTTCCATGATTGTTCACCAAAGCCTGCTGTCTCTTACGGTGAAAGAATGATATCGATACTCCAAATAGATTTCGAGTTAGAAAGCGTTGTTTGAGGGCAAGTCAAGGCAGTTTTTGCTTCGCTCTACTCAGTTATGGTGCATTACAAGTCAAATATCTTTAATAATTCATATTGTAATGATAAATTGTAAACACTGGAAGATTCCCCCATCTCTTCTGAACAAAACGGTGTAAGAATGACCGCTCTAGCCCCTACGGTTAGGAAATTATGGTCATTTGTTTGAAGGGAGTCCTCACTATGAGAAATAGGCTGCAATAATCCTGTGCCTCTCTGTGCTGCGTGTGTAAAAAGAGGCACATGTTTTGGCGGGAAAAAGTACACAGGCTCTCTGATTGGTGGATTCAAATTCAGCAGCTCCCAGGCTGACCTAGAAACTTACTTCTCTCTCCCTGTGCATTTTTTTGCTGATTTTTTCATTTAACAAGTATATTTGAGGGACCCTCAGCATGTTCAGCATTTTTTCAGCTGTCCATTTTGCTTTTCCAATTTTTCTGTTTAACTTATTACTATTGTGCTAAATAATACTATTTCTGCTATTTTATAAGATTTGTGCCTATTATAGTATTTCTGCTAAATTACAATATTTCTGCTTTTTATACTATTTGTGCTAAAACATAGTATTTCTACTAAATGTAGTATTTATGCTTAATCATACTATTTCTGCTTTTTATGGGATTTGTGCCTAATATAGTATTTCTGCTTTTTATAGGATTTTTGCTCAAACATAGTATTTCTACTAAATGTAGTGTTTATGCTTAATCATCCTATTTCTGCTTTTTATAGGATTTGTGCTTAATATAGTATTTCTGCTAAATTATAGTATTTCTGCTTTTTATAGTATTTGTGCTAAAACATAGTATTTCTACTAAATGTAGTATTTATGCTTAATCATAGTATTTCTATATATTTCTGCCAGGTCCCCAGGCAGCCAATCCTCTGTGAGGACTGAGAAATTCAAATTTTCAAATCAGGGCCTGCACGGCTTCCCAGCCAATCATATATGTGTCCTGAGGCATTCAAATTTGCATATTGGGGACTTCATGGCTTCTAAGCCAGCCAATCATATCTGAGGGCTGAGGAATTCAAATCCACAAATCAGGGCCTGCACAGCTTCCCAGCCAGCCAATCATGTATGTGGGCTCCAGGTATTCAAATTTGCATATTGGGGAATTCGTGGCTTCTAAGTCAACAAGACATCCATGTCATATATCTCTAAAAATTCATATTTTAATGATAAATTGTCAACACTTGAAGATTCCCCCATCTCTTCTGAACAAAACGGTGTAAGAATGACCGCTCTAGCCCCTATGGTTAGGAAATTATGGTCATTTGTTTGAGGGGAATCCTCACTATGTGAAATAAACTGAAAGAAGCAGGTCTGTGTCTCTGTGCTGCGTGTGTAAAAAGATGCACCTGTTTTGGCGGGAAAACGTAAACAGCCTCTCTGATTGGTGGATTCAAATTCAGCAGCTCCCAGGCTGACCTAGAAACTTAGTCCTCTCTCCCTGTGTGTGTGTGTGTGTGTGTGTGTGTGTGTGTGTGTGTTTAGTGGGAGAGAGAGGACCCTGCCCTTATTTGACAGCATGTCATTGTAGGATTTAAATTGAACATAGTTAGACTGGTTGACTGGATTAGAGCCTGTGTTTGTGTGTCCCTCTGTGCATTTGTGTTTCAATAAGTTATTACTATTCTGCTAAATCATAGTATTTCTGGTACTTTTCGGTACTTGTGCTAAATACAGTATTTCTGCTAAATCATACTATTTCTGCTTTTCATAGGATTTGTGCTTAATATAGTATTTCTGCTAAATTATAGTTTTTCTTCTTTTTATAATATTTGTGCTAAAACATAGTATTTCTACTAAATGTAGTATTTATGCTTAATAATAGTATTTCTATATATTTCTGCCAGGTCCCCAGGCAGCCAATCCTCTGTGAGGACTGAGACATTCAAATTTTCAAATCAGGGCCTGCACAGTTTCCCAGCCAATCAAATAAGTGTCCTGAGGCATTCAAATTTGCATATTGGGGCCTTCGTGGCTTCTAAGCCAGCCAATCATATCTGAGGGCTGAGGAATTCAAATCCACAAATCAGGGCCTGCACAGCTTCCCAGCCAGCCAATCACATATGTGGTCTCAGGCATTCAAATTTGCATATTGGGGAATTCGTGGCTTCTAAGTCAACAAGTCATCCATGTCATATATCTCTAAAAATTCATATTTTAATATTAAATTGTCAACACTTGAAGATTCCCCCATCTCTTCTGAACAAAACGGTGTAAGAATGACCGTTCTAGCCCCTACGGTTAGGAAATTACGGTCATTTGTTTGAGGGGAGTCGTCACTATGAGAAATAGACTGCAAAAATCCTGTGTCTCTCTGTGCTGCTGCGTGTGTAAACAGATGCACCTGTTTTGGTGGGGAAAAGTGCACAGCCTCTCTGATTGGTGGATTCAAATTCACCAGCTCCCAGGCTGACCTAGAAACTTACTTCTCTCTCCCTGTGTGTGTGTGTGTGTGTGTGTGTGTGTGTGTGTGTGTGTGTGTGTGTGTGACAGAGAGAGAGAGAGAGAGAGAGAGAGAGAGAGAGAGAGAAAGGCTTTTAATGGGATGATCTCATTCTAAGATTTAAATTCAATATATTTAGACTGGTTGACTGAATTGGATCTTGTGTGTGGGTCTCTCTGTGCATGTGTGTTTCCTCATGTGTACATATTTGTGATTGTGTGGCTGTAATAAATGTTTTTGCAGATTTTTGTCATTTAACAAGTATATTTGAGGGACCCTCAGCATGTTCAGCATTTTTTCAGCTGTCCATTTTGCTTTTCCAATTTTTCTGTTTAACTTATTACTATTGTGCTAAATCATACTGTTTCTGCTATTTCATAAGATTTGTGCTTAATATAGTATTTCTGCTTTTAATAGGATTTGTGCTTAATATAGTATTTCTGCTTTTTATAGAATTTGTGCTTAATATAGTATTTCTGCTTTTTATAGGATTTGTGCTTAATATAGTATTTCTGCTAAATTATAGTATTTCTGCTTTTTATAGTATTTGTGCTAAAACATAGTATTTCTACTAAATGTAGTATTTATGCTTAATCATAGTATTTCTATATATTTCTGCCAGGTCTCCAGGCAGCCAATCCTCTGTGAGGACTTAGACATTCAAATTTTCAAATCAGGTCCTGCACGGTTTCCCAGCCAATCATATATGTGTCCCGAGGCATTCAAATTTGCATATTGGGGACTTCATGGCTTCTAAGCCAGCCAATCATATCTGAGGGCTGAGGAATTCAAATCCACAAATCAGGGCCTGCACAGCTTCCCAGCCAGCCAATCATGTATGTGGGCTCCAGGCATTCAAATTTGCATATTGGGGAATTCGTGGCTTCTAAGTCAACAAGTCATCCGTGTCATATATCTCTAAAAATTCATATTTTAATGATAAATTGTCAACACTTGAAGATTCCCCCATCTCTTCTGAACAAAACGGTGTAAGAATGACCGTTCTAGCTCCTACGGTTAGGAAATTATGGTCATTTGTTTGAGGGGAGTCGTCATTATGAGAAATAGACTGCAATGATCCTGTGTCTCTCTGTGCTGCGTGTGTAAAAAGGATGCACCTGTTTTGGAGGGAAAGAGTGCACAGGCTCTCTGATTGGTGGATTCAAATTCAGCAGCTCCCAGGCTGACCTAGAAACTCACTTTTCTCTCCCTGTGTGTGTGTGTGTGTGTGTGTGTGTGTGTGTGTGTGTGTGTGACAGAGAGAGAGAGAGAGAGAGAGAAAGGCTTTTAATGGGATGATCTCATTCTAAGATTTAAATTCAATATATTTAGACTGGTTGACTGAATTGGATCTTGTGTGTGTGTCTCTCTGTGCATGTGTGTTTTCTTATGTGTACATATTTGTGATTGTGTGGCTGTTATAGATTTTTTTGCTGATTTTTTTCATTTAACAAGTATAGTTGAGGGACGTTCAGCATGTTCATCATTTTTTCAGCTGTCCATTTTTGCTTTTCCAATTTTTCTGTTTAAGTTATTACTATTGTGCTAAATCATACCATTTCTGCTATTTTATAAGATTTGTGCCAAATACCGTATTTCTGCCAAATATAGTATTTCTGATTAATTATAGTTTTTTCTACCAAATCATAGTACAGTATTTCTGCTTTTTATAGGGTTTGTGCTTAATAAAGTATTTCTGCTAAATTATAGTATTTCTGCTTTTTATAGTATTTGTGCTAAATTATAGTATTTCTGCCAAATTATAATATTTGTGCTAAAACATAGTCTTAATTTAAAATTACAATATTCATAGTTCATCACAGTGTCTCTGGTAAATCACAATATTTCTGCTCTGTTGTACTATTTTTCTAAATCATAGTGTTTCTGTAATGTTTAAGTATTTTTGGCTAAATATATTCTTTCTGTTATCTTATACTATTTCTCCTAAATTCTTGTATTTTTGAGAAGTTATCATGTTTCTGGTAAGTTACAATATTTCTGCTAAATTCTGCTATGCTATTGTATTTCTGCCAAGTATTATGTTTCCTCTAAGATATTGCAGTTCTACTAAGTTATTCCATTTTAGCAAACTTATTTTGCTTCTGCAAAGTTTTTACAATTTCTGCAACTTTTCAGCTTTTTCAGCTACTTTTTGCATACAGCTTCAGCTTTAAGCATCCACACTGCATTTTCGCAGGAAATGCAAATTTTTCTAGTTTTACTTGAAATAGTCTTTCGGCACAGCAGTTGGAAAGTTTGATCACCTAGCACGTTTTTTAACCCCTGTCTTCTACCACTAATAGTGGTCTAGATGGTAGATGGTACCGTAAGGTTGAAGTGCTTCGATGGTATGCCAACTCCTTTTTGCACAGTTTGCACAAAACCACACTTTTATCAAGGCTTCTGTTGGGTGGTCATTTGAAATGAAATTTGCTTCTGATCAGTCCTAGCAACACGCATATGCACTAGGTTTAAATGAACTGCAAACTGTAATCCACTTACAAAACTGTCTCATTTTATTAGAACAATTCACACTTGTATCCTTTCATGGTACATTTTATATATCTTCTCAACACGTTTTTACACAGGATGAAAGGACAGAGGGTGTTTGTGTGGTGTGCAGACAAGATTTTACTTCCCATTGTAATGAATGTTATATCTTTCATAATTAAGAACTACTTAGAACAAAGTAGCAACAGTTTGAGAAGACATTTAGGAAAGTCACATCCTGGCAGTACATTTTCTTAAAGCAAATTAGAGCTGCTAGACGACTGTGAGTCTTCATAATTACAAGTGCAGCTGAAGGTGTCTAATGCTGGTAATGAATACACATGTTCTTTTTAAAACCACATGCCATATGTGACCACAGCTGACATGCGCTACACTGATGCCACTCGCGCCATTTCTTCATAGTTCAGAGTTTTTCCTCTTGTTATTGAAACGAGCGTGCCTGAAGCAGCAAATGTAAGAGGCCTCTAAAATACACAAAAAGTGGAGCTGTTGGATCAGGATATTAGCTGTAATGAATATTAAAGACAGATAACACACTACTTTATCTGAAGACATACCATCCCTAGCTGCTAGCACTGCCTCAATTCTGGATGTTTCCACAGACTCCTCTAAATTCTTAATTTACAAACAGCAGTTGCACAAAATATATAATTATTTTCTTCCCATTAGTACTTTTCACTTCAAGAAATTGCCCTGTATGATTCACAGGTAAGTATGTTGTGAAAATAAGTAGTATGTTGTGACATCAGCAACTACTTACTAATTGCATATTGAGTCACTCACTTGAGTAAAATGTGTTGTTTCCTTCACTAACCTAACACAGAGAGCCAATAAGGTAAGGAAGTAACACATATTGTACTATACTGCCCGTATACTACTTAGTGTTCTAAATGATGAAGGGTCTGAGGTCAGACTCAAACCTGGGCCACTACATTCAACCATGTGGCATATGGTCATCTTGTCAAGTAGTGAGCTAAACCAGTGCCCTAACGTTATGAAATTTATCACAAATTTAGAGAATATAACAAATTTCTACTGATGACTTCATCTCATGAAATTGCTGATAGATGTCAATGTGTAGATCAGCTGAGCTGGTGATTAAATAGTAACCTTTCCTACTCAAAATGCTGTTAGAACAATTCTAATTTTATAACGTGCTGTCACAAGAAACTTAAAATGGGTGCCAGTTGGTCCACCGTGTCATTTGTTGTTTTTCCACATGTAAGGTAGTAATAAACAAACATACAAGAAACTTGTTTCCAAACACTGCCTCTAAAATATCTTCCACAATTTCTGTCCGAAGTCCACTCTCCCTGCCTGATCCAAATAAAACACAAAATTACAATATGTTGTTGACATTGTTTTCAATGTCTCTCCTTACAGAATGTTTAACCAATTAACCAATATGTGTAATTGTGGAGGCTTAATGAAAGTATCACACATTTTTTTTATAAGTTCCTATACAATGAAAATATGGCATATTTAATTGACAGATACTAAAAAAAAATGCCAACTTAGTAAATCAAACAGAAAACCTGCAATGTGAGCAGAGAATCTTAAGCTAACAATAACATATTTTTTTGGAGCACAATGGCTCAACACGTCCAGAATTTTGTACCAGGTATAACTAACAGAATTACTAAGATTTAAATGTAAAACATGTCAAACATTATAGATTACTCAATCTGAAGACATACCCTCTGCCGGCATTACTACAGTACCACCTGTGCTCCTCAGCACTCTGTGCACCTGAAGAGAAAAGAAGGGGGGAAGTGTCCAAAAAAAATCAAATCTACAATGTGTTAAAGAATCTTTAGTCAAGAACAGATTTGCCTTCCAAAGTGTGGTGTTAGACACCACTGTACCTCTGCTATTTAAAAAGCAGACTGTTAAGAGTTTGGGTCAAAACACTTTGTGTTTTAGTTCATAATGTTTTTCCCTTTTTAAAATTCAAACTAAGAAGATATGTAACTTTTTAGCTAATAAAAATATGATTTTCTTCTTTAGATTACAGTTGATCATGATAGATTAATCAATCACAATCAAACTGATATTTCAAAAGACAAAAATATTGATTTTACAGTAACTTTTTTGGAGAAGTTGTAAACAGATCACAGTTGTTGGGTTTTACAAACAGAACTGGAATGTATCCTAAACCAGTTGAGAGTGCTGATCATCACCACTCAGTTTTTCAAAATAAACCCTTACATTTGAGATTAAATTACTTTCTGTAGTGAAATATAATAAATAGGGATGGGTATCGTTTAGGTTTTATCCGATACCGGTGCCAAATCGGTACTTTTGAAACGGTGCCGGTGCTCAAACGGTGCTCAAACCGGTGCTTAAAGAATGGAGAACACAAAATTGGTCCAAATACCTCTCATGTTGTTATGTGCTGGATTGTCTCTTTACACAGCCTGCACCTGGGGTCTTGCCTGGTGTGATAGACCCCAGCCTCAATGGATCTTGTGCTCAGCGCTTGTTCTTGTGCTGCCATGATTAGTGCCTCTGTGCTGTCTTTAAGTCCAGCTTTGTCCAGCCACTGGTAGGATTTCTGGATATCAGCCACCTTCTCTATCTGCCGGTGGTACATACCGTGCAGGGGCCTGTCCTTCCATGATGGGTCCTCGCCTTCCTCCGAGGAACCATATATATATATACATATACAGACATGTACATGTCAATATTAAAGTGATAGTCCGGTTTCCTTCATTTGTGCAGTTGTTATAGTAACATATTTTAAATGTTACATGTTCCCCTAATGACATGCTTCTTCCTGTTGTCTAAAACTTTTTTGGATTAACATGTTCATATGTACTGGGTTTAAATGAACTTCAAACTGTAATTCACTTAACATGTTTTTACACATAATGAAAGGACAGAGGGTGTTTGTGTGTTGTGCAGACAAAATTTGTTATGTGTTATAATTTAGAACAATTTGAGAAGACATTTAGGAAAGTCACATCCTGGCAGTACATTTTCTTAAAGCAAATTAGAGCTGCAAGACAACTGTGAGTCTTCATAATTACAAGTGCACATTAAGGTGTCTAATGCTGGCAATGAATACACGTTCTTTTTAAAACCACATGCCATGTGTGACCACAGCTGACATGCACTACACTGACACCACTCGCACCATTTTTCATAGAGTTCTTCCTCTTGTCGTTGAAATGAGCATGACAGATGCAGCAAAAGTAAGAGGCCTCTAAAACACACAAAAAGTGCGGTTGTTGGATCAGAATATTAGATGTAATGTACATAATAGATGGATAATACACTACTTTATCTGAAGACGTACCATCTGTAGCTCCTTGCACTGCCTCAATTCTGCATGTTTCCACAGACTCCTCTGGGCTCTGTGCACATAAAAAGAAGGTCACAGGCTAGCAGCACATGTAGTTGGGAAAATTCTTAATTTACAAACACCGCTGAACAAAAATGCAATTATTCTCCTCCCATTACTCCTTCTCACTTCAATAAATTGTCAAAATAAGTCGTATGTTGTGACATCAGTGTTGGAAGTTTTTATTTAATAAAGCCTGCAGACAAACGGTGAGCGGCAGCTAACATCCCTTAACCAAAAAAAAACAAAAACCCAAGCTTGGTGGGAGCAGCCATCGCACAGGGCAAATGATCAGCAGTCTCTCCTGAACCCAGAACAGTCCTGGGTTAAATACTTCCTACAGGAATAATAGGCTGTACACAGCTGTTTTCACACCTTTGGTCTTCCCCAAAAAGAAAGTTCACACTCCCTTGCTACTTCTTACAGTAGTTGAAACCAAAAGACTCTTCCCCCCACTCTAGAGTCTTTGTGTGTGAATGCTTCCCCCACAACTTCCGGAGATACTATCTGTTAACAGCATGAGGCTACGTCCACACTAATGCGTTTTCAAACGAAAAACAATCTATCCAGCTGGTGTGGACGTAGCCTGATTGTGTGAGACACTGAGACATGATAAAAACCAGCGGCACCAAAGCATTATACAATAAATAATGTGAATAACACATAAATAAAATGAATTCCTTTTACATCAACAACAATAACATATTTTTGTTGCAGCACAATGGCTCTAACATCAACACATCCAAAATGATGTACCCAGGTATACCTAACAGAATTACTAAGATTGTCTTTCAGTCTTTCAGCTCCCACTATGGTCTCACATGAACTCGCACAGCACGTATCTGGGCCAGCTGGAGGCTCAGACGAACCCAGCCAGCAGTTTTTATTGTGAGCTGGGGGTTGACAATGAAATTTAGGTCATCCTTCCTTTGCTCCTAGCTCCAAGCTGGCTGTGACAAGTCTAGGTTTTGGCATGGAGCAGAATATAACCAAGAACAATCATAGAGAGGCTCTGCATGGTAAAGGTGGCATGTAGGGATGCACCGATACAGATACCGGTATCGGCCTCGATACCACATTTTCTAAAGTACTCGTACTCGTTAAAAGTCCCCCGATACCGAGGACCGATACCACGGTCTGAGACCTGTCTATGTTTGAGCGGCATGTAAGGGGTTAATCACAGGCACCGAGTGCCCGCCCCCAGGCCCCGGCTGCATCTCAGAGCTGGGAGAAGGCGAAGCGAGACATATCAGCCGTGTGGAACTATTTCAAAGTGAACGAAGACGCGAAAACAAAGGCGGACTGCAAATTGTGCTCAGCGAAATTGTCTAGAGGAGGCTCAAAAGGTAGCGCATTTAACACAAGTAATTTAATCAAGCACCTAAAATCCCAACACGACAACGAGTACAAAGAGTTTACCCACGCTTATTTACCCATGCTTATTAGCACAGAGGAGCATAGCTGATGCAGTGGGACGGAAAATAGTTGGGCATTTTAAACATTCCACCTTAGCCTACTCCCGCCTCGAGGACATTCAGGGACAGCTCAACCAGCCAATAAAGAGACTGCAGCAGGATGTACAGACGCGCTGGAACAGCACGTATTACATGCTTCAGTCCCTCATTGAGCAAAAGCGAGTGCTGGGCGTGTATGTGTCCGAGTATGAACTCCCTGACTATCTCACCGCTTACCAATGGGCTCTTATGGAGAAGACTGTTGCCATCCTCGCCCCCTTTGAGGAACTAACTAAAAAAGTGAGCAGCTACGACGCACTAGCCTCTGATGTCATTCCAGCTGTGACTGTGCTAGTGAGACTTCTAATTCAATGAGTATAGCTACAGTACTAAATGTAAGATTATTTTACATCTGAAATATTATATATTTGTAACTAAAATACACAAATACAAATGTATACAATATATACAATATGAAATACATTTCCCTTATTATTACCAGAAAGTCAAATGGCTGGCATTTGTCACAGTGGTTTAGGGGAAACTAAAATCAGTCCTTTTTTTCCACATATTAATACATTCATGAATTTTGTGCAGGTATAAAGATTGCTTCTTCTCCAACAACACTGCTCCAGAGGCCAAGCTGCACCTGAAGCAGGAGCTGCAGATGATGTCCAGAGCTGAGGCAGAGGGGAGTTGGGCAGAAGCTGCAGAACCTCCTGCTAAACTGTTCCTCAAGGCCCAGACCCAGGCTCGACACATACCTCGGAGAGGCCCCAAGCCCTCGTGAAGACAGTCCTCTGAAGTACTGGGGTGTCAACAAAATCAGGTTCCCCACTTTGGCTAAAATAGCCCGTAAATAACTCTCAGCCCCATGTAGCAGTGTGGAAAGTGAAAGGCTTTTTAGCTCAGTGTCACACATTATAGATGAAAACAGAAACAGTCTGACTGCTAATAATGCAGAAAAGCTACTTTTCTTAAAAAAAACCCCTGCCACTCACTTTTTCTCTCCATTAAGTGAGTCATCTTAGACTTGATGTTAATACCTACTTCAATTGCACTGACTGCCACAGTTTTATGTCGGTCGATGTTGTTAGTTTATTCAAATATTGTGCACTAAATGACAAAGATGTTTATTAATACCCCTTGTGTTGTCCAAAGCGGCAGAGTTTACAATAAACTGAAAAAAATACTTGAGTTGCACTGTCACTGTTTAAATTTTTTTTTCATAATTATTTATTCTGTAATATGTTGCATACAACATGCTTTTCATTTTAAATAAATGTTCTTAATTCCAAACCAGTCCCTTGTTTTTTTTTTTTGTTTTTTTTTTTGTTAAATTATAGGACTAAAGCTGTTACCTGTAAATTTAAATCATGTTTTTATTAAGTACTCGGTATCGGTGAGTACTGAAATGCAAGTACTCGTACTCGTTTCCAAAAAAGTGGTATCGGTGCATCCCTATAGTGGCATGCACACTTGTGGTTTGTATGTTGAGACTTAGGCTACGTTCACACTGCAGGTCTTAATGCTCAATTCCTTTTTTTTGACCAAATTCGATTTTTTTTGTCTGCTTGTTCACACTACAAATAGAATGTGACAGCAAACGCGCTCTAGTGTGAACCCTCAAAGCAGCCCGCAGAAGACGTCACACACAACGCGCTCTGTTTAGACCCAGACCAAACAGTATTGTTTGACTGATGGCCCTTAATATAAAGACTTGTTTCAGACTTTACATTTCCCAATTTTGCTTTAAGTTATAAAGTTATTTTGTTATTTACATATGGCCTAATAATGATCCTTATTGCTGTTTTAGAGAGGAGCAGCCAATTCCAGTTTCCAACAATGGCGGCAGCTACTTAGTTTTAATATTACTCTTATTTTTCTTTCTGGGTCGCAAAAAAACTTTTAACATATTTTCAGGTGAGAATGTAGCTGTGTAAACTTCAAATATCTGAGCCAACCGACACATCGTTTTCAAACCCCAGCGGTCTTTCACTACTCGGGTTAAACATGATATATAAGTCACTTTGATAACTTAATGTTAAATGTTATTGTTTGGCTTTTTCAGTGTTTTATTTGTTCGTGAGTAAATCGGTTTGGCTGAGATTAAAGTTATTAGATTAGATCAAATTTAACTTTATTAATCCCTCGGGAGGGTTCCTCCAGGGTTTTCACACAGCTGAATAAACATCAAACAGAAAACTAATTAAACAAAGTGTGAGACGGTCGATTGATTGATTGATTGATTGAATCTTTATTTTGAACATGTTGAAAAAGTACAACAAAATAGAATTAAAAGAGACAAATGAACAAAGAACAAAGTCGAGAGTTTAAGTCAGCGCCCAGTTATATTTTAGATAGCAAGGAGCAGACGGCAGAGTTTCACTCCACCGAGGGAGCTCATGACGTACTACCCGGCTTTCTTTAGACCGCGAAGGCCGGGTCCTCTGAATTTGGACACCCCCGCTGTTTCCGGGCCAGCCAATAATAACGGTGACATTTAGCGTATTTTATCCGATAAATAAACACTATAAAATGTATTTCTACCCCCCCCCCCCAACAGCCCTTTTGAATTTCTCCCTAATTCTGAGGTCACAATGTTGGCAAGTATGGCCACAACACCTCACTTTTTTGCCACATGTATCGCAAACCACGTCTCAGCTGTTTGTGGAGGCAAAATACCTCTGCACAATTACGGTCAGCCATTGTTGTGAGTGTGCATGCCAAGGGGCTGCGAAATATTTATACAGCCGTATTTCGCACATGACTATGAAAGGCGGAAGAGGAAGTAGTTCCTTTGAATGTAGACAATCCGAATGTTATAGTTTCTTTCCACTGTGTTCCTGTTAATGATAAACTACAAATTTCACCTAAATTACTAAAATATCGATATTTTAATGTGAGAATCAATTCTAGAACATAAATGATTGGTATCGGAGGAATTGATATTTCAGCATCGATCCGCACATCACTGCTCTAAACTGAAAAACAACTTCTCTCTTTTCTCTCTCTTTAGCTCTGTTCTAATCACTTCCTGTCTTTTAGTCAAAGGAGCTTGCAAAGAAAAGCGTCTGGACTTCTTTAAGTTGCTTGAAAGTGTTTCTTTTTTCTTCATAGATGTGCACATCATATACTTTGGATCAGAACCAAAATTACTTAAGATGAAATATAAATGGGGCTGCTGTTGAATTGCATTAAAATACATGAAATTGAGGTAGATCTGAGTGATGGGCAGGATAGTGTTAGTTTGTTACAGATGTAAAAATAGTCAATTGACAGTGTGAGTAATAATAACAATAAAAAATAAATTCTGCTAAGTAATGAAAATGCTAGTTGCACTTCCTTTTTCACATATTCACACACAGAGCAAGAACAGTCTTTCTATTGGTTCTTTAAGTATGTTGGTTTTGCTTCCTTTTTTAATGTGATGAGCTTTTTAAAACAGACAGATCAGTAGCAGGACCCATTTCTGACTGTTAACTGCTGGACATATTTGCATGTCATTTTTTAACATACTCTGTGTCAACACACACTGAACAGTGAGGAGACATGAAAGCTGTGCTGGGATTGATGGTGATTCTTCTGGGACTGTCTCATGGTGAGCTGTTCTTCTTAAATGTGGCACTTATCGCTTAATATTTTTTTTAACCTGTACAAAATATCTGACATCATACTCAGGGATGTTAAAGCAGGACAAATACTTACACAAAGTTCCAATATGTGTACTTTGATTAAGCACGGTAACGCCATCATCGCGACTAACGCGATTAACATTTAACTCACCTGGAGCTCAGACTGACTCAAAATCCCTGGAATGTCTCTGTCAACGTATTTCAAGCAGTTTGTACGAAGGCTGTTCTTTCTACGCTCCAGACAGGATGAGTGTGAGAAGAATTTTAATCGCGTTAATCGTGATGATCGGTTAGGATCAATTAGGTATAAACATAGTAAAAGTCCTCATAATTTAATTTTTATTGTGATTTATTTGCCAGAAACTAACGAATCACAAATGTTTGTCTTTTTAATGTTTCAAAATTGGCAGGTGTGGAAACTTACTGTCATGGCAGACAGGATGGAGCTCAGTGTTATAGAGCTTTGGGAGGAACTGTGGACATTCATCTGATGGGGAGCACCTCAGAAATATATAGATACTACTTGTTGAAGAACTCAATAAAAATACTAGATGTGAGAAAGAATGAGGTTATTTCTAATACCATAGGAGAGAGAGCTTATTTTCCCAGTAATGGAACATTTAGGATCAATAATCTGAGCAGGACAGACAGTGGTATATATACCCTTCGAACCTTTGATTCAGATGGAACATCATCAGGCGTGCAGACTTTACAGCTGTTCATTCAAGGTAAATGTTGGGAAATGCAGCCTTTAATTGATGTAAAGTGATATTATTGCAGAGCGGACGAATTTAGGAACTATGGAAAATCAGCCATTAAGTTACAGACCATGTAAAGTTACACAGAAGGAAGCATAGTGCATGAAAGTGCATCTCATTATATTATCAAAGTCATCTGTGCGTGTTTCTCTCAGCTCCTGTGTCCTCTGTCCTGCTGGTCTCTGCGTGTCTGTCCCAGGGAGAGATGAGGGTATCCTGCTCCTCTGAGGGAGGGGACAGTCCTCAGTACAGCTGGACTCTGGATGGACGCACACTGACAGATGCTGAGCTCCTTTCTGGAAACAATGAGAGTAAAAACATTATTCTGAAACAGCACATCTCAGGACGTCTGACCTGCTCAGTCAGGAACAATGTCAGTTATGTCTACAAAGAGGAGAGGATATCTACCTGTGGTGAGTGAGAACATTTTTGATTTAAAAATAATAATCATGACTTTGTTCATTACGGTCATTCTGTACATTCATTCATGAAGTATTTGTTTTTACGCATAGGCTTCATTTTTATCAACTGCACCTCAATCTTTAGGACACAGGTGTCAGTATGAAACCAACAGGACTTTGTTTATTAAACCAACAAGTGAATCTATTTTTTAACCCTTACAAAATATCTGACATCATCATCAGAGAATTTAAAAGCTAATATATGTGTACTTTGATTGCTTTTAATAAATTAATGTAAGAATCTATTGGCTTCAATTGCAGTACGTGACAATTTGAGAAGAGCTTCAGTTCCTTTTTTTTCTTTTTATCAGTTTAAGTAACAGTGGTAAAATCTTAGATCACTATGCACCTTGGCAGTCTTGTTGCAGTGTGTTTAAGTGAGTTCTGACATTTTAGAGGACTTTATTCTTCCCTCCTTATCAGAGAAATCAAGCTTATTTTTCACTTTGATGGACTGCCTAATTTTCAAGAAACTGTCTCAACTTTTTGCTTGGCTGTAACTATGAATCCACATCTTAAGTTATTTAAGTCATGCAGTCACTACAGATATGCTGAACAATGTTTCGGTTGCATTCCTCTTTCAATTTTAATGCTACCTTCATAAATAAACATCTCCATCCTGCTTGTTTGAGGATTCTTTTTTCTGAAATATAGCTTCCTTTTTTCTGTTTGATGAACACCCATTTCTTTTTTTTCATGAAAAGAATGTAGTGTTTGCATTCGTCTAAAATGTGGAAAATGTATCTACCTGTGTTTCTTAGTTCTTAATATATTAATAAATGTTGGACACATTCGTGTTTGAAATTATGGATGCAGCATTTTGTTCTTCAGCCTCCATTACCTACAATTTGCAAAACTGCTACCTACTCTGAGTAAAACAGTAAGAGCTGACAGATTTACGGTAGTGGTGCTACTACAACTTACAGTGGGGCAAAAAAGTATTTAGTCAGCCACCGATTGTGCAAGTTCCCCCACCTAAAATGATGACAGAGGTCAGTAATTTGCACCAGAGGTACACTTCAACTGTGAGAGACAGAATGTGAAAAAAAACAAATCCATGAATTTACATGGTAGGATTTGTAAAGAATTTATTCGTAAATCAGGGTGGAAAATAAGTATTTGGTCAATAACAAAAATACAACTCAGTACTTTGTAACATAACCTTTGTTGGCAATAACAGAGGTCAAACGTTTACTATAGGTCTTTACCAGGGGCCTGTTCTTCGTACCTCGCTAAGTAGGTTAGCCGGATTAGATTGTTGACGATTTCGCGTGATCCTGGATCAGTCGGTTCCCCGAAGCTCATCCGGGACTTGCTGTCATAGCAACAGAGCCGTAAGCGTAAACCTGCTCGGGAGCAGGTTTACTTTATGTAAACAGGATTAGATCGCGGCCACGCAGGTATGTCCGCTTCATTTATACGAAAGCAACAGCGATATTTTTCCACTGTTTCACCATAAATAAATATTATCAATGTAACTAAAGATAATGCAGCACTTGATCCTTTTATTGATTTCACACAGATACATACAGGTCATTTCCTAAAAAAGGGAAATGTACTATTAACATTCTATTACATGTATGTGATTATTACAGATGTAATTCATATTTCAGAGTAGTAATTGTAAATTACTTCGTGTAATCAAGATGAGAGACCACGGCTATAAAAGCGAAGGTGGATTTGGGAAGCCTGTCGCAGCCATGTCCTGTCCGTATACGCGACCAACCCATTGCGGAAGGTGCAAGATTGATAAGGAGAGTCCTCAGAATTCAGCGTATATTGCGGGACAGACAGGATCCTTTAGCTCAGCGCGACAGTGTGCTCATAGAGAGATATCGATATTCCCGTGAGGGTATTATTTACTTATTAACCAACTTGTTGACGAGGGGGTGCAGGACCACCACCTGTCTTTTTTTCCTCTGCCCTTTTCTTGGTTGCTGTTATGAACAAACTAACAGAGTATTACAGGCCAGTATTACCTTGCCAAGAGACGCAAAGCAATCTAAGAGATAAATATTACCATTCTGTAGAATACTCCTGTATTCCACTTTTACTTGTTCCCATGTTCTTGTGGGTCCTGTTGTGGCTCTAATGTGAAAGGGGATATAATATAACATATTATAATATAATATAATATAATGCCATATGATATTGGACAATATAGTGTCATATGATAGATCTACCCTACCGCCTACTGGTGTTGGCCAGAGGGGCCGATGGCGCGATATGGCAGCCTGGCTACAACCGTAGCTGCCTCCACCAGTGTGTGAATGTGGGAGTGAATGAATAGTGGTATCGTAAAGCGCTTTGGGTGCCTTGGAAAGCGCTATATAAATCCAATCCATTATTATTATTATTATTATTATTAAATTACCTACGAGTTTGATTTGTCAGCAACTTTCTGCCAGCCCTCTCTCCTTGCTTTTGCAGCCTTTGCAGTGTTCTCTTGCGTTTTAATTAAACTCTGAAACTCCTGAAATCCCTCAATCAAGAGTTCTTGCTCTGCTGCCGGAAAATACCGAGCACGCCCCTTGGACATTTTCGCCGACCAATCAGCGGGTTGCCGATCAATGTTTCTACTATCGATGCGTAGCCCCTTTTACGACACCCAGTGATGTCACATTCCTGCGTCCAGCTGTAGTAATCGTCAACAGCAGGTGTGTTCGGGGAACCGGATTAGCGAGCTCACGGTTAGCGCGATGATTTGATCTTGGATGTGTCATTTGATCTTGGATGTAGTAAGCGACGTACGAAGAACGGGCCCCAGGTTTGCACACACAGTAGCTGGTATTTTGGCCCATTCCTCCATGCAGATCTTCTCGAGAGCAGTGATGTTTTGGGGCTGTCGCCGAGCAACACGGACTTTCAACTCCCGCCACAGATTTTCTATGGGGTTGAGGTCTGGAGACTGGCTAGGCCACTCCAGGACTTTCAAATGCTTCTTACGGAGCCACTCCTTTGTTGCCCGGGCGGTGTGTTTTGGATCATTGTCATGTTGGAAGACCCAGCCTCGTTTCATCTTCAAAGTTCTCACTGATGGAAGGAGGTTTTGGCTCAAAATCTGACGATACATGGCCCCATTCATTCTGTCCTTAACACGGATCAGTCGTCCTGTCCCCTTGGCAGAAAAACAGCCCCATAGCATGATGTTTCCACCCCCATGCTTCACAGTAGGTATGGTGTTCTTGGGATGCAACTCAGTATTCTTCTTCCTCCAAACACGACGAGTTGAGTTTATACCAAAAAGTTCTACTTTGGTTTCATCTGACCACATGACATTCTCCCAATCCTCTGCTGTATCATCCATGTGCTCTCTGGCAAACTTCAGACGGGCCTGGACATGCACTGGCTTCAGCAGCGGAACACATCTGGCACTGCGGGATTTGATTCCCTGCCGTTGTAGTGTGTTACTGATGGTGACCTTTGTTACTTTGGTCCCAGCTCTCTGCAGGTCATTCACCAGGTCCCCCCGTGTGGTTCTGGGATCTTTGCTCACCGTTCTCATGATCATTTTGACCCCACGGGATGAGATCTTGCGTGGAGCCCCAGATCGAGGGAGATTATCAGTGGTCTTGTATGTCTTCCATTTTCTGATGATTGCTCCCACAGTTGATTTTTTCACACCAAGCTGCTTGCCTATTGTAGATTCACTCTTCCCAGTCTGGTGCAGGTCTACAATACTTTTCCTGGTGTCCTTCGAAAGCTCTTTGGTCTTGGCCATGGCGGCGTTTGGAGTCTGACTGTTTGAGGCTGTGGACAGGTGTCTTTTATACAGATGATGAGTTCAAACAGGTGCCATTCATACAGGTAACGAGTGGGGGACAGAAAACCTTCTTACAGAAGACGTTACAGGTCTGTGAGAGCCAGAGATTTTCCTTGTTTGAGGTGACCAAATACTTATTTTCCACCCTGATTTACGAATAAATTCTTTACAAATCCTACCATGTGAATTCATGGATTTTTTTTTCACATTCTGTCTCTCACAGTTGAAGTGTACCTCTGGTGCAAATTACTGACCTCTGTCATCATTTTAAGTGGGGGAACTTGCACAATCGGTGGCTGACTAAATACTTTTTTGCCCCACTGTATGTGATACCAATCAATCAAAGCACTGGGTTATCCAAAACATAATTAGGTTTAAACATGGTAATACTAAAAATATTTTTAACAAGTAGAAGTCCTCACATCAGTAAATTTTGGATTGCTGACAATGTTAATGTAATTTTTATTGTGATTTGTTTGCTAGAAACTAATGAATCACAAATGTTTTTCTTTTTAATGTTTCAAATTTTGCAGGTGTGGAAACTTACTGTGATGGCAGACAGGATGGAGCTCAGTGTTATGGAGCTTTGGGAGGAACTGTGGACATCCAGCTGATTGACACCACTGCAGAAATATCTAGATACCAACTGTTTAAGAATTCATTAAGAATATTAAATGTCATAAAGAACAGGTTTCTTCATAATACTATAGCACATAGATCTCTATTTTTTCCCAGTAATGGAAAATTTAGGATCAATAACCTGAGCAGGAATGACAGTGGTAATTACTCCCTTCAACCCTTTGATTCAGATGGAAGATCATTAGGCGAGAGGACTTTACAGTTGTTCATTCAAGGTAAATGTTGGGAAATGCAGCCTTTAATTCATGTAAATGCAATATTGTTTTGGTAATCTTTATAATATAGAGCACATATTTTAAGATACATATATTTTGTGCATGAAATAAATATAATCTACATGATGTGCACTTCATACACTAACGTATTGGGCCACATCTCTTAATCTTAAAATTCAGATGTTTTCACTTCCATTGCCACAGATGTGTGAAACCCATGCAGTCTGCCTCTACAAACATTTGCGAACATGTGTACTCAAGTGTACTAAAGATTACACTGAAGTTGTGTATGTTAGTGTAACATGGATGCTACCTTTTCAGCAAGTTATTTTGAGATATTTCTTCCCTCCCACATATTCCATAATCAACTGTAAGAGAGCGGAAGATTTCAGGAACTACAGAAACTCAGTACTAAGTGGCAGACAATGTGAAGTCACACAGTAGGGACATCAAGTGCTGAGGTGCATAGTGCATGAAAGTGTATCATTTGATGTATCAAAAGTCATATTTGTGTGTTTCTCTCAGCTCCTGTGACCTCTGTCCTGATCGTCTCTGAGTGTCTATTCCTCGGACAGATGAGGGTGTCCTGCTCCCCTGAGGGAGGGGACAGTCCTCAGTACAGCTGGACTCTGGATGGACGCACACTGACAGATGCTGAGCTCTCTTCTGGAAATAATGAGAGTAACAACATCACTCTGAAACAGCATGTCTCAGGACGTCTGACCTGCTCAGTCAGGAACAATGTCAGTGAAGTCTACAAAGAACAAAGCAAATGTACTTGTGGTGAGTGAGAAAAACTTAATGATTATATTATGTGTAATTTATTGTGTTGCACCTGCAGCCATAAACAGACTGTCTTAAACTAACAACAGACTGTGTGTCTGCAAATCTTCAAGATCCCAAATAATAAAACATACTGGCAACCACCAGAACCCCTCATCCTCCCAGTAGCCACACCTATGTTATCTGTTTCACCGTTCTCATATAATCGCATTAATTTGTGCAGCCCACCTTGCAGGGTGAGGACAATACCTCTTTCACAACTGATGTGGTAGAAAAGGATTTAACTAATGTGAACAATGGTAGTGGCTGATTAGTGTAATAGTTTGCACATTTTTCTAATGACCAAAAGACCTTTGGCTCCTGAGAAGAAACAAAACTCCTTTAGGGTTGTTTTAGGAAGGGCATCTGGAATGATAAAAAATCTTACAAATCAAATACATGCCACTACCTGTGGTGAGTCTTTGTAAATAAGGAGTCAGCAAAACGTTGATTTTACCTGATATGAACCACAGTATATAACAGATAACTCTTCTGTCACATCTTTAACTTTGCTTGTGTTTTTTGTGTCTCTGTACAGATATTTCCTTGCCTATATGTGGTTTGAGAGCAGTTGTGGTAATTGTCTTACTAATTGGGATTTCCATCTACTTTACTTGGAAGAAAAAGAAAAATGAAAAAGCTGAAGCCTCTGCTGCCCTACAAGCAGAATTCCCAGAAAACTCTGTTTTGATGGTCGAAATGAGAAGTTCTGCAACTTAGGCCAACACTAAGTTGCAAATTTCATCTGGTGAAGCGATGAGTATTTTTGGATTTGGATTCTGTGGAAACTAATAGAAAAAAATATGTAAGAAAAGTAGTCTATAGTCATTTGCCACTTTTTTTTCTAGGTAAAGCTGAAATTAGATAATGCTATAAACAAAAAGAATCAGCCCACTTGTAACTGCTGTTTATATGAAATTTTATTTCAGGAATCTTAAACCTGTTGGGAATTTGTTGAAAAAATGTATTCAGCATTTTGAAGAGTTAAATATGTTTTTGCCAGTGTATTGACAAATAAATAAAGATGTAAATACTCTTCTCTTACTGAAGTGAAAATCCTATATCGAAATACGATGTTATAAAATAAGTTTACATTGTACTAAAGATTGCATTTAATTGAGTAAATATTCATATTGTATACTTTGCTTTAACTTCTACTTCTACACTGCAAAAAAATTTTGTATAACATATTAACATTTATAGTGTACATTAGGTGATTTACAGACATAGTTATACACCTCAGTAATATTTATGAGAACAAATATTTTAGTTGACTAAATAATCATGCATTAAACAGTAAAGGATTTTTGTACTCAGTCTGTTTCATGCTTATTGTCACTGCCAAAAATTTATTAAACTACATCAATCCATTCTCTGCCACTTATCTTTTTTAGCCTATCCCAGCTGTCTTAGGGCGAGAGGCAGGGTGCAGGGGCAGGTCGCCAGCAGACAACCATTCTCACCTATGGGCAATTTGGAGTTTCCAATTAACCTATCCTCACTAACTCCATGTCATTGGACTGTGGGAAGAAGCTGGAGTACCCGGAGAGAAACACTGAGAGAACATGCAGACTAGCACAACAAGACCCCAGCCTGATGGTGGGAATTGAACTCTCTCTGGAATTGAACGCACTTCACTAGTTAGATGACAAAGCATTTGGCTATAGAGAATCATAGTTACTATCGCCGTTTACCCGCACTTCATTGAATTTCTTCACTTTGACAGAGCACTGGGCAGAATTCACATTGTGCCAACATCCACCATGGGCCTTCTCCTGGTCCGCACCAGACCACTTTGCCCGGTGCCGATCAGGGGCCCAAGTCCAAGTCCTTATTAAAATAACTAAACTTAAAGTTTTTTTATTTAGTTGTTTTAATGTGTAATAAAAAAAACTGTTATAGCTTTACATTTAGTGAGCTATCTTAGCTATTTTAACATATGGCGGAGAGTAATGATGGGTAGATTACTTCTAGTGGAGTGTATCGTTCAATACCGACATCTGCAGGACAAAAGAAGTATTGCCGGCAAAGTGGCTAAAGCTTGTGCCAAGAAACTGAACTAGGTATATTTATTCTGACATCTGTTTTCCTGTTTACAAAACCAGCTGATGATAAAGTGCTAATCCAAATGAAAGAGAAGTCTATATATTCCAATTAATTTCAATATAATAAAAATAATATAATTGACTAATACAGTATGTAATGTTTAGAACAGAAAAAATACGTTATACTTTATTGTTATGCAAGGAAGTATAAGAGAAAAATGTGAAATAAAGGGGAAGTTTGGTTTAGGAATTATAAGTGCTTTTGACTGTGGGAGTGCTTGTGTACTTGTGTGTGTAAGGGGAAAAGGCAGATTTTTATTAAGAAATCAGAAGCTTTTGTTTGAGATCAGTTCTCCTGCTTTGGAAAAAACTCTTCCACATGGTACTGATGAGGCAGGAATACAAAAGCATAGGAGCGGAAAAACATATACCTTATTTGACATTATGAGATTACAATGATTCCAGACTGGAGAAAGTGTACTTTTTTTCTCTCTGGTTCCATTGTAACTTTTTTTTTTTTTGCTGGGCCCCCTTTTATTTTACAACATTGCCAAAATGTTATTATTAGAAGTGTTTGTGAACTGAAAATCCATAATGTGGGATACTGTTGGTCCATGATTTGGACAGCCCAGCGCGTGCTCCCGACGCAGGGAAAACAAATTCTGTCAGTATACCTACATTGGCACCGTCGTTGTGCAGGTGAAGCCAAATACAAGATATGCATCATCATATTTTCTAGCCTTTGGCTTGGAAGAAAGTTGGTTTGGAAGCATATTTTGCGATGCTTCAACCTCTGCTTTGCTTTTTTTTTTTTTTTTTTTTTTTTTTTTTTTTTTCTAAATGACATCAGAAACAGCAGTATGCGACATTACGTGATGGCAGAGCATCAGTTCATCCTTTGTCATTTTTTTTTTTTTTTTTTTTTTTTTAATAAATAGGACAGGGGGAATGAATGAGAGAGAGAGGGGGAGAGAAAGAAAGAAAACCAAAGGGGAGAAGAGACGGTGAGAAGGGGGGGGAAGAGAGACAAAAAAAAAAAAAAAAAATTCCTGGGTCACCTGTATGGAGAAAAAAAACAAACAAACAAACAAACAAAAACAAACAGAGGAGACAGCAAACAACAAAGAGCAACATAATAATAGAGAAAACAAAGCACCATCACAATAAACTAGCTAGTCATAGATATCAGTATTTACTAAGTAATAAACGATATTGTGCAGCACGCAAGATAGACAGCGCACAGTGTGCTTTGAGGCAGCAGCCAAGAAAGCTTTAGTCCGCGTCTGTGAATACCCATGTGTGCATACCTGTGTGGATCAGCATGCTTGCATTCCAAAGGTTTCTCCATGTAATGATCTGCTAGGGAGTGTGGGGGGGCCACAGCCCCGTCCTCCAGGGTGTGAAGCGGGTATGGAGGAGATCAAAACTCCAGACATCCAGAGGCCCCCAGAACACGAGAGACCATGGAAGACCAACAGAGGGGCAGCCGCGCCACTGTCCCAGTAAGAGCTGAGGAGAGTCCCAGATGAGGGCTCGCCCAGCAGCCGCGGAGCAGAAGTCAGGGGGAGTTGCAGTGACGCGCCCGTGAGCTCCGCCGGCCCCCAGCTGCGCCTGAGTGACCGAGCCCTAGGCCGAGAGGCCGGGGGCACCCCACCTCCAAAGGGGCCCGAGCGAGCCCCAGGCCCCAGGCCCCGACAAGCGGCCGCCAAGGAGTGAGCCGGTGTGTACCCGGACGCCCACCCCCAGACACAAAGAACCACCAACACACCGACACCTGAAGGAGTCCGCCACCGGCAGGGGAAGTGGTGGTGGGTGGAGATAGGCCTCCAAACCTTGGAGGGCCTGAGGTGTCCCCAGAGAGGTGGCGTCTGATACCCAACCTGACATATAGACACAGACATACAGGCACACACAGACACAAACATCCATTCCCACCCTCATGCTCTCATATGCACTCACTCCACACTCAACCAACGTGGAGACAGACATAAAGAGACGCTGTACACACAATCACACTCCCCAAGCGTACTCTACAAACCGGGTCTAGGTACCCTTGCCCCTGGAGGGGGGAATTGCACCCAGACCCAGGTGGTGTTACCCTTTTCCCTGCAGTGGGGAGAGGGAGACCACCCCGACTCCGCAGCAGCAGGGAGGCCCCACACCCCAGACCGCAGTCGAACGGCCAACTCCTCCTACTAGCCCTCCCGCTCCAGCAGGCCGCAGAGAATGGGGGTGGGAGAAGACTCCAAACCTCCCTCCACCCGCTCATTGTAGTGTTGATGCATATGTGTTCTAAGGTGCAATTAAAACCCAGGAGGGCATGGAGCTACCTGCCAAGGAGCAGCAGGTAAGCGCATAGTCCCTCCTGCTAACCCTCAATGACTAAGTGTATTTAAAATTGAGAGGTGGGCAACGACGTCAGGGGTGAGGTATACACCCTGATGGTGATTTGGACTCCGTGATTGTGCCCACCCCCAAGATCCTATATGTATGTGTAATGAGAGTGTGAATAATGTGAATGTCTAAGTTGTGGGATAAAATTGAGGCAGAGGCAGCCAGAAGGGGACAGGGGGGGGGTAGCCTCCTCTGCACCCTGGTGACATACCCCCACTCCAAGGCCCTGCATGTGTGGGTGGTTGTGGAGGAGCGGGAAGAGGGAGGCAGCTGGAGATGGGGAGGGAAGGAAGGGAGGGGCAGGTAACCCCTCCCTGGGGCCAGCTCCCCCGCTGACCCCAGTAGGCACTCCCACCCTCCGCGACCCGCCAGGGAAGGGGGGCCCAGGCCCATCAGACCGGGGCCCAGTGCAGTAGCACCCCCCGGCTCCACAGAGCCCTGGACAGTCCACCCAACCCCACCACAGAGAAAACTGCACCCACCCCACCAACCACACATCTTCCAGACTACATAAGACGGTAAACGCCCAGGCTGAGATCTTCCTCCACCTCTCCTGTATCTCCCCCTCCTGCAGAGAGTTCCTGAGAGAAGAAAGCTCCTGCAAGATGTGACCATCCCCCCCACCAGTTGAAGAGCCCCCCAGGCGGCTCGATGCACCGGCGGCACCCTGCTCCAGGGCCGGGCCCCCATGCACCCACCCGCCCACAACCCCGGTGCTTTCTGCCTTTTATTTGGGAATTTGTTGAAAAAATGTATTCAGCATTTTGAAGAGTTAAATATGTTTTTGCCAGTGTATTGACAAATAAATAAAGATGTAAATACTCTTCTCTTACTGAAGTGAAAATCCTATATCGAAATACGATGTTATAAAATAAGTTTACATTGTACTAAAGATTGCATTTAATTGAGTAAATATTCATATTGTATACTTTGCTTTAACTTCTACTTCTACACTGCAAAAAAATTTTGTATAACATATTAACATTTATAGTGTACATTAGGTGATTTACAGACATAGTTATACACCTCAGTAATATTTATGAGAACAAATATTTTAGTTGACTAAATAATCATGCATTAAACAGTAAAGGATTTTTGTACTCAGTCTGTTTCATGCTTATTGTCACTGCCAAAAATTTATTAAACTACATCAATCCATTCTCTGCCACTTATCTTTTTTAGCCTATCCCAGCTGTCTTAGGGCGAGAGGCAGGGTGCAGGGGCAGGTCGCCAGCAGACAACCATTCTCACCTATGGGCAATTTGGAGTTTCCAATTAACCTATCCTCACTAACTCCATGTCATTGGACTGTGGGAAGAAGCTGGAGTACCCGGAGAGAAACACTGAGAGAACATGCAGACTACACTGAAAAAAATATGTTGTTGGATTTACTTAATTCAATGGTGGACATTTGTTGCACACAGATGTTTTGCTTTGGCAGCAACTTAAACAATTGAGTTAAATTAACACAATTTATTCATGTTCAATAAACCTGTGCAATTTGTGTTGATAAAATGTGACTTAAACATGTTTTGATGAAGTAATTTGAGCTCTTGAAATATTTTAATCCTTCACAATTTTCTCACTTTATCCCAACACCATTCAATAACTTTTACCCAATACTACTTGGTCACTTAAATACTACATGTTATCTTCAAATTACATTTTGCTATTATATTCTAGTATCAAATACACAATTTTCAAATGGAGGCCTTATAACAGATTATATTGTCCTCTTCCAAGATGGTTGCTGGCATCCACCAGTAACCTTTCAAAACAAAATGTCTAATTTCACTGCATTGACAGTAGGTAAAGAATTAAACTGACATTACTCCACTACTGAATCTACATAAATCAACAGTTAAATAATGTCAGTTCTTCCGTGTTCTCTGGAATCAATCACAGCAAAGAAATTAGACTCTTTCTTTTGAAAAATGTTGGGAAAGAACAAATCAAAACATTCTATTTAAGGCCTCTGACATCAAGATTCAGTTAAACAACAATTATAACTAAACAATTTGAGGTAATGTTAGTTTCCATTAACATTAAATTAGGTTACTGAATTGGCAAACACCTTCCTATTAACATTACCCATTTTACCCCAATAACTAAAGAAATTAGCACTTGCAGGTCAAAACCTTTATTCAAGAGATGCAAAAATAACATTGATACAGTGACTGTCAAAAATTACAGCACTGATCATACTGTGACATCTTGGTTCAAAACAGCACACTTAGAAATATTCAACGTTCCTTACTTCAACTGAATGAAACTGAAAATACCATTTCACACGGCCCATATGGGATATTTAGACTGCATAACTGTTCATGCTACATCTCTTCACTAGTAAAAGAAAGAAAAAATACAAAGAGAAATTTAAAAATGCTGCCAAACAGAGAACTTGTACAGAGCAAAAGGAAAAACAAACAACAACAACAACAAAAAAACGGCTCGTCCTCATGGCAGTTGCAGTGTATATAAAAATGAACCCTGCGATCTGTTCCTGGAATTGAGCTTCAAAAATGCAGCAGAACAAGTGTGAGATTTAAATGTCTTCTCACCTAGAGCTGGTCACCTCACATGCATAACAGTGAGCTTTCGTTGCAGGAGCAGTTTTGTCTTAGTTGTGAACTTTTCTTGAGAGCTGAGTTGCTTCCAACTCCATTACCACCCTTTGAATCACCTCAAAAGTGTAGCAGAGTTGTGATGGGTAACTCATATTGAAGGAATAAAAAAGGTCCAAACAGCATGGCTACTGCAAAGGTCACGTTATCCAGATCTTGAAGAACTACTATACCCTCGATGATGATGCCAACATCAGAAAAGTCATTGCCTGGTGCATCCTCTGGAGACAGATGTTCATTGTGGTTTTCTCAATCTGTGCAGTGGCCTCAGTCAAGTCCTGGTTAAACACAAAACATTTTTTTTAAGATTCCCTTTTAAACTCATCTCTTTTGAATCTACCAGTTCTAATGTTAGAGTAATTTAAACCAATGCAAGCAACATAGTAAATAGCTATAGCCAAAGAGTGGCCTGCCATGCTGCCATTCATGGTCTAACAGAGTTTCTAAGAGAGGGTGAAAAACATAATTTTACATTAGTTTTTGTTAGAAAGACACCGGCCCATCAGAAATCCAGGTTTTGTCACTCAGAAGATGTTAGAATTTAGACTTTCAGCCCCACAATTTGGTTAGCTGTTGGTCTTTTTTTTTTTTTTCAAACAAAAGCTAATGTAAATATTGGTGGGATTTTCCTTTGTTCACTAGAATGACAAATTTAAAGTTTTTTCACACTGATGTGACCCCTAATACAGGGGTGGGGCCTCAAGGGCTGGTGGCCGAGTTCACTACTAGGCCTCATGTGAACTTCAAATTATTAAAGAGGACTACTGGTCCTAACCAGTCCAATGAGGATCAAGTGGATAACTAAATGCATTTTTAAATGTTGCAAAGCCACAATCTACTCATAAAACACTCACCATGAACTCCTGCACCAAGATGTTGCAATTGTCTTTCACACAGATGCGGAGCACTTTGATGAGGGACTCCCTTCGAGCATTAATGTCATCCTAAAGTATTATAACAAAGAAAACAGAGATTTGTGAACTTTTCAGTAGCACAGAAGAAAATGATCCCAGACAAAAACTTAAACCAGTCAACATGCAACACCAGCATCTACAAAGCAATATCAAAAGTTCCTGTTTGACATCAACTTTATGGATATATAGTTTCCAGAACATTTATTTTTTTAAAAAGATCAATTTTTCTCAGTGGGCCAGTAAATGCATGACGAAAATTATGGCATTCTTTCGGTGGAATCAGTACTCACAGGTAATAGTTGACTGTTTCAATGGATGCAGCATAAAAATCTTTTACTGACCTAATGCAATACATATACACTTTGTAGTTAAAGAATTTTAAAGTTCTTACTGTCATTATGGCAGCTACATCCTTTAGCTTTGTGCCCTGTTCCCCCGATCACTTTGCAAACACTTTCAGCAGACTGTCAGAGAGAAACTCAGCTCCGTCAGAAACCTTGACTGTAAAGGCATGGTTGGGATGCACTGGAATGCTGCATTTCATCTGAAATGACATAAAATTATTTTGAAATAACAGCAGGCACTGTGCTTGGTTAATAATCAGTAATGTTTTGTTGAATAAAAACTGTGTTTCCAGATCTTATGGGATTAAAAAAATCCAAAGATGTTTATTTCTGATTTGCAACCCAAGAACCCACAAGTTACAACCTCATTTTAGTTCAAGTGTGCATTAATGTGAGTCCAGTAATCACCTTTCTGACAATACATACAGGTATAAGTTAAACCTATGGCAGATTTTGGATTTCTCAGTTGTATTAATAGGGTGGTCTATTTGAGTATGCATGCACCTAATAATTATAAAAAACCTATTATAATTAAGTTACAGAAACCTTAAGCGAAAATAGAATATACTTTCTTACCATAACACCTTGAACCCACAATCCATCAGCTGACTCCTGGTGAAATGCAGAATAGATGTGGTCTCTCAATGTGCATCAACAAAAACAAAAACAAAAACAAAAGGACAGCAGGTGAGGGCAGGAGGGGTACGGATGTAAGCTAGCATAATACCGCTGATGATATTAGCTAAAGCTGTTCAATGTCCAAAATCTCACTAACACCACGGTGCAGTAAATACACAATGTAACTGAAGAGTCAGTTGACAAATCTATTCACACAGAAAACCAAATTATGTTATGAGTGCCTCGCAATTAGGTTTAATGTGATATTACGGCTCTTGTGCCAAAGACAAATTCAAATGAAAAAGCGCCAATTCTTTGACAACAGATAAAACAGCAAATAAGCTAACGGCTCTTTTTTAGCATGTTACATGGCGGCACTTTAGACGTTTAACTACATTTGGCTGAAATATGGTAAAAATTAATTCAAAAAATCAAGACATACCAAAAAACGTAGAGTTGGCTGCTTGACTTGACTGAGATGGATGCATTTTTTAAACCACGATCCAAAGCCCGCGAGATGAAATCACGCGTGGTTTCACGAGATTTAACATTGCTATCTTATTGATTTACTTCACCTGAACATGATATGAACAATTTAATACACCCTTTCTGCATATCATGTAGTTTTTACACTATATAGTTACATTTATCTTTAAAACATGAGGCAATTGTGTTAAATACATGCAAGATGCTTACATAAATCCAAGAGATGGCCAGTCCCTTTTTTTCAGTGTAGCACAACAAGACCCCAGCCTGATGGTGGGAATTGAACTCTCTCTGGAATTGAACGCACTTCACTAGTTAGATGACAAAGCATTTGGCTATAGAGAATCATAGTTACTATCGCCGTTTACCCGCACTTCATTGAATTTCTTCACTTTGACAGAGCACTGGGCAGAATTCACATTGTGCCAACATCCACCATGGGCCTTCTCCTGGTCCGCACCAGACCACTTTGCCCAGTGCCGATCAGGGGCCCAAGTCCAAGTCCTTATTAAAATAACTAAACTTAAAGTTTTTTTATTTAGTTGTTTTAATGTGTAATAAAAAAAACTGTTATAGCTTTACATTTAGTGAGCTATCTTAGCTATTTTAACATATGGCGGAGAGTAATGATGGGTAGATTACTTCTAGTGGAGTGTATCGTTCAATACCGACATCTGCAGGACAAAAGAAGTATTGCCGGCAAAGTGGCTAAAGCTTGTGCCAAGAAACTGAACTAGGTATATTTATTCTGACATCTGTTTTCCTGTTTACAAAACCAGCTGATGATAAAGTGCTAATCCAAATGAAAGAGAAGTCTATATATTCCAATTAATTTCAATATAATAAAAATAATATAATTGACTAATACAGTATGTAATGTTTAGAACAGAAAAAATACGTTATACTTTATTGTTATGCAAGGAAGTATAAGAGAAAAATGTGAAATAAAGGGGAAGTTTGGTTTAGGAATTATAAGTGCTTTTGACTGTGGGAGTGCTTGTGTACTTGTGTGTGTAAGGGGAAAAGGCAGATTTTTATTAAGAAATCAGAAGCTTTTGTTTGAGATCAGTTCTCCTGCTTTGGAAAAAACTCTTCCACATGGTACTGATGAGGCAGGAATACAAAAGCATAGGAGCGGAAAAACATATACCTTATTTGACATTATGAGATTACAATGATTCCAGACTGGAGAAAGTGTACTTTTTTTCTCTCTGGTTCCATTGTAACTTTTTTTTTTTTTGCTGGGCCCCCTTTTATTTTACAACATTGCCAAAATGTTATTATTAGAAGTGTTTGTGAACTGAAAATCCATAATGTGGGATACTGTTGGTCCGTGATTTGGACAGCCCAGCGCGTGCTCCCGACGCAGGGAAAACAAATTCTGTCAGTATACCTACATTGGCACCGTCGTTGTGCAGGTGAAGCCAAATACAAGATATGCATCATCATATTTTCTAGCCTTTGGCTTGGAAGAAAGTTGGTTTGGAAGCATATTTTGCGATGCTTCAACCTCTGCTTTGCTTTTATGTGAGAGCCCCCATCAAAAACCTGTCCATTATGCTAGCAGTATTCTTTTTTTTTTCTTTTTTTCTCTCTCTGGGCAGCGATCTCGAATATTGTTCCTGGGATCTGCTGGAGCCACTCACCTAGCTTGGGAGTCACTGCACTTAGTGCTTCGATTACCACTGGGACCACTGTTACCTTAACCCCCTACATCTTCTCAAACTCCTCTCTAAGCCCTTGGTATTTCTCAAACTTCTCATTCTCCTTCTTTCGGATGTTACTGTCATCGCTACATCTATCACTACGGCTGTCTTCTTCTGTTTCTACATCCACTATTTCTGGTTGGTTAGCCAACACCATTTTGTCTGTCTGCAGGACAAATCCAGGTGTGAGGCATGAAGTCATAAACCTTCTTGTAATTAATCCAGTGCACAGGTTGGTTAGCCTAATCTTGCAATCTTGGCTGTCTGCTCGGTCTACCAGGAGCTAATGTTTTGGGCCTCTGGTATTCTTGCCATGTGCCTGTTCATCTTAAATGGCCTGGTCCCATCCAACTTTGCCGGTAGTTGGATGGGACCAGTCCCTTCTGGGGGTCCTTGAGGATCAGGGCTGTCCGGCCTTTCTGAGTGTCTCCCATCGACTAGCTAGTTCATTTGTGCTGCCAGATGCTTATGGAGTGCAGTTAGCTTCTTCAGCCACTAGGCGTGAACTATGTCGGGGCCTGGTGCTGTCCAACTCTTGATACTGGAGACCCTTTCTTGGATGTCTACCACTGTGATAATTACTGGACCCTGTTCAGGGTGGTTGCTGTGATCTGTTTTTAGATTCACTAGCCACTGAACATTGCTGTTAAGGGTTGGTCCTTCTCCAATATGCTCTTCCTGTATTGCTCCACCAAAAGCCTTGGTGGTGCTGTTCTCATATTGTTCCCCTGGTACTACCCAATCTGGAACTTTCCATCACTTTCTCTTAGAACTGAAGAAGCTTCTCAGATGAAAGGTGAAACATCTTCAAGGAAACCTAAAGAGGTCCAGTAGCCATTTTATACCAACTGAACAACTGAATTTAACTTTGTATTAGCAGCACTTGAAGTCACCATCCTGTCAAGAGCTAATGAGTAAGTTCCAGTTCGTCTTCATAAATGCTTGTGCTGTGACAATGTGTGAATGATGTTGAATTGCCCAATCAAATTCTTAAACAAGGTAGGTAATTCATGCAATTTGGTCAGGGATGCACACAATTGCGCCCCGACGGGGCTCCAAGTGAAACTTGTGACTAAAAAAAACCTTCAAGAACGTAATGCATAATGTAAATCCATAAAGAGCAGTACATCTTAGAGCAGCAAAAACAGAGCTCATGACTATATTCATTTTTCTGTGTAGGTGTGTAGGCAAACAAAAAATGTTTGTATTTGTTTAATAGGCCCATTAGATTTCTCTAGCATGTGGTTCAGTTATCTTTGTACAAAAACAGATGTCCTTCAAAGAGGCACTTTTTACTTTCTCACTTTGAATACATTCCACAGCCTGTGCTGCCTGTACTTTTTCATTCTTACTCGAGTAAAGAAGTTGAATCAATACATAAACCAGAGTGTTTTTTTAACGCATGTATTAGTACGTCTACTTAAGTAAAGAATAACTGTACTTTTGCCACCTCTGAAGACACTATGGTCCATACTGTTTAATAAAGAGACCTGTAGGTTGTCTATGTCTGGGAGGCCTTAGTGATTAAGGTATTTTGTGGTGGCATATGTTGTGTTTCGGACTATATAAATAAAATAAAAACACACTGAAAGAGATTATTATAATATTCAAAATAAAGTCTAAGAAAGGTGTAAGGGGTCACCAAATCAGTCTGAAGCAGTATTATTTGTCATGGTCCAGGTGAGTGGCAGCATTTTTCCATAGAGCTACGTGTCTCCACCTCTAGCTGACCTCATTTCCTACCTTGAATCACACCTGGAGCTCATTATCACGGCTGTATTTAAGACCAGTGTTGACCACTACTCTTTGCCAGATTGTCTGCTATCAGCGTTAGCTCACATTCATGTATATAGCTTTCTTTATGATTTACATCCTCAGCACTTAGCTCTTGCATTTATATACAGTGGTTTGCAAATGTTTGGGCACCCCTGATAATTTTCATGATTTTTCTTCATAAATCATTGGTTGTTTGGATCAGCAATTTCATTTAAATATATCATATAGCATACAAACACAGTGATACTTGGGAAGTCAAATGACACTTATAGGATTTACAGAAAGTGTGCAATAGTTACTTAAACAAAATTAGGCTGGTGCGTAAATTTGGGCACCAAATTGTCGTTTTATTGATTTGAATACCTTTAGCACTAATTATTGGAACACAAAATTTGTTTGGTAAACTCATTGACCCTTGACCTACATACACATGTGAATCTTATAAACTTATAAGAAAGGGTATTTAAGGTGGCCAATTGCACGTTTTTCTCCTCTTTGCATCTTCTCTGAGTAGCAGCCTAAAAACAACTCTCGAATGACCTGAAACCAAATACTGTTCAACATCATAGTTTAGAGGAAGGAAACAAAAAGCTATCTCAGAGATTTCAGCTGTCAGTTTCCACTGTGAGGAAATGGAAGACCACAGGCACAGTTCTGGTTAAGGCCCAAAATGGCAGGCCAAGGAAAATCTTAGATAAGCAGAGGTGAAGGATGGTGAGAACAGTCACAGTCAACCCACAGAGCAGCTCCAAAGACCTACAACAACATCTTGCTGCAGATGGTGTCACTGTGTATTGTTCAACTATTCAGCACACTTTGCACAAGGAGATGCTGTATGGGAGATAAATGCAGAAGAAGCCTTTTCGCACAAACAGAGTCACTTGAGGTATGTTTCACACACATTTGGTCAAGCCAGCTTGATTTTGAAATAAGGTGCAGTGGACTGATGAAACAAAAATGGACTTATTTGGACATAACAAAAGTCAGTATGCATGGTGGAAACAGAACACAGCATTTCAAGGCAAACACTTGCTACCCACAGTAAAATTTGGTGGTGGTTCCATCATGCTGTGGGGCTGTGTGGCCAGTGCAGGTACTGGGACCTTGTTAAAGTTGAGAGTCGAATGGGTTCTGGTCAAAATCAGCAGATTTTTGAGAACAATGTTCAAGAATCAGTCACCAAGTTGAAGTTGTGCCGAGGGTGGATATTTCAACAAGATAACTATGGTAAATGGCCTGTATTTGTATAGCGCTTTACTAGTCCCTAAGGACCCCAAAGCGCTTTACACAACCAGTCATCCACATACAGGTGATGCAAGCTACATTGTAGCCACAGCCATCCTGGGGCGCACTGACACTGGCGCCACCACCAGTAGGCAACAGGTGAAGGACACAACGACCAAGACTGTCCAAGCCGGGACTTGAACCGGCAACCTTCCGATTACAAGGTGAACACCTAACTCTTGAGCCACAATCACCACGTTAATCCTGCAGAAGGAGGATCTACTAAATATTGATGTGATTTTTCTGTTGCACTATTGCACACTTTCTGTAAATCCTATAAACGTCATTTCCCTTCTCAAATATCACTGTGTTCGTCTGCTATTTGATAAATTGCTAATCCAAACAATGTTTTATGAAGGAAAATCATGAAAATTATCTGGGGTGCCCAAACATTTTCATAACACTGTATATAAATGCAAGAGCTAAGTGCTGAGGATCTTTTGTTGCCTTCACTGATATACATAGCTTCATATACATAGCCCCTGTAAACAGTTCCCTGCTCCCGTGCACTAGTATTTGTCATTTATATTTAAAAATTACATCTTTGTAAATAAATGTTATTCACACCATTTTTTGAGCCTCTGTGTTTCCATCTGTATATTAGGTCCATTCTGCCCCTTGGCCTCAGCGGCATTGACATTATTCTTTACCAAGAGATGGTGCTATTTTGCAGCATGCTATTACTGGATTAACTGTGTTTTAGTGGCTTATCGGACTTTAAGATTTGTACTATTAAAACTTGAGATTTGCCAAGCTTTAAAGATGACCTATAATTATTTGTATAAGTATAAAATATATCAATTCTTTGCATAGTGTTTAAAAAGTTAGTGGTCATCCGGATTAATAAAAACTAAATTATTATAACTAAAATCTAAATTCTGTAATACAGGTGAACTGATTTCTTAGGAATTTAAGAAATTATTCTCAAAACCCCTTTTAGTATCAATGAGATGTTTCCCTCTCTTCTTGAAAGCTAAAAAGGAAGAAAAACTGATGCCACCTCCTTCCATCCCCTCATCAATAAAACCTAACACAAAGGGTTTCTGTGAGGCGGTTCACTAACAGGACACAGCAGTCTGTTCAGAGCAGCATACGCTGAGCTGAAGCTTGAAAGCCACTGTATGGATCAACAGAAGCTGAACCTTGAACAGACATGGAAGCTGTTGTATTGTTGCTGTTCTTTCGAGTGTCTCATGGTGAGCCAAGTAACATTTTAAAATTAATGCTTAATTCTACATTTCAAAATAGAATAACATGTTTTACAGCTATGGGATCCAGTAAAGTCAGTGAAAAAGTTTGACTTTTTTCTTATGGATGAAGAATCTCAAACACAGAAAAAAATCAACAATAGATCTGTTGAATATAATTACAATTACAGAATGCTTTAACTGTTTTTAAATTACACTGTTTGGTTCCTTGTAATAATAATATCAAATTCTGATATCAATTTCATGTGGATATGCACTTAAAGTAAATACAGTTATGGAAGAAGAAATGTTTAAATAATATATAACTAATTTTAATCACCTGAATTAGCTCCATCACAGTTTTATTAATAATCAAATATGATGGAAGATGTACCATTTTTAGAATTTTTATTTATTTAATCTATTTAGATTTTGGAAAAGCCCTCAGTTATCTACAATATAAATGTGTTTTAAATGCAGTTTTCAGACACTGTCTGTGTAATATCAGTGCAAACACTGTTTATTGGAATATATCATATTTTTTATTTTGGGTATCTACTACAACTGTGGTATATGTGAACAGATTTCACATTAACAACAACTTGTCATAATTATGGGGGCAAGTTAACTGAAACATCAAAGTGTCGGAACTGTTCATTTTTGTCACAGCAGGCATCTTTACATTTTGCAGAAAGACCACAACCATTTAAAATGGCTGTATTATGATGGAGTGCTTAGAGCCACATTATGAAAAAAATATTACTGATCATTGCAAGAATAATGTCCAAATTGTGAGATTAAAGTGGAAAACCATTTGCTCTTGCTCTTGACGAAGGCGGTCGCGGTCGCTGTTGCTTGTCATGTGTTTCTTTGGTGTATTTTTTCATGTGCTATGTGCAGAGGTGTTTTTTTTCTGTTCTCAAACTGATCTCCCTGTTGGAGCTCAGTCTGGGGGGAGTTATTTTTTTCTCCTTATCTTTCCTCATGTGGTGCATTTTCCATTGTTATACCTCTCTGACCTGTCTTCCCCATGTGATGTTTTGTGTAATGTATGTATGGTCGGAGGGTAAGATGGCGCCGCCATTGCGTGCAATAGGTCGGCAGCCTTATGAAATTTCCCCTTGTGGGACTAATAAAGGTATATCAAAATCTATTTCAAATCCAAATGAAGAGAGTACACTTGTTTTAAGACAAACCGCTAGACTAGCTATACTCACTGAGTTAGTGAAATCGTACCTTAGAATCGAGGAAGGAAATGATTCCTCTTTTATTTCATAAACACAGTGTGGTGATCAGTATAAGGACTTTGAAAAGATGGTGCAGAAAGTTGTATCTGATGGAAAAACAATCCAACTTGCTGGAGTTGGCTGGAAAGGAAATGGCTGGTAATGGACAGATGCAAGGCTATCGATGGTTACACCCTTGTGCAATAAAGAGGATGTATGCTATGTGATGTTATACGGCTGATTAGTTTGTTTCACTAATTCATCTACACCAGGCATTTTGTAGAGAGTCTTGCAACCGTAGCAACAACTATAATTGATCACCAATATATATATTTTCTTAATGTGGCTATAATACTCTGTTGTACTATCTGAAGTATCACAGTAGATGATTCAGTAGTAATGATAAGCCAGCATGTACAAGCTAAATTAAAATCATTTTACTGTTTGGACTTCCAGACAAAAATGTCAAAACGTGACACTAATTCTAAAATAGTGCTGCTAGCTGAGCCTTAACACAATGTGCTTCACTCACAGACCTGTGTAATGTTAATGTTAATCTGCATGCCAATAAATACTTCTTCACATAGTGTGAACTGAGACAAATATTTATTAATGTTTCAAAATTTTCAGGTATGGGAACTTCCTGTGATGGCAGACAGGATGGAGCTCAGTGTTATGGAGCTTTGGGAGGAACTGTGGACATTCAACTGATGGACAGCACTGCAGAAATATCTAGATATGATCTGTCAAAGAATTCATCAAAAATACTAACTGTCAGAAATAATACGTTTTCTTCAAATAGCATAGAACATAGATATCTCTTTTTTCCCAGTAATGGAACATTTAGGATCAATGACCTTAGCAGGAATAACAGTGGTAATTATACCCTTCAAACCTTTCATTCAGATGGAAGATCATCAGGTGAGCGGACTCTACAGTTGTTTCTTCAAGGTAAGTTTTCCTTGTTGGAAAACGAAGCACGAATTAAAATTTTTATTTACTATGTATATAATATATGCCAATAAATTTCAGATACATGCATTTTGGACTTTCCCTGTTCTTAATTCGAGAATGTAATATATACTCTTGTTGTAATGAAACTATATACAATTTAATTGAATACAATTTGACTAAACAAAGCAAATAGGCAGAAACTTAAAATTATTACATCAAAATAAAAATTGTAGAGCATGATTAAAGGTCCTACAAGATACACACAAAGAAATGCTTGCAGACGATTTTATGCAAACAAAAAATGAATGCACACAGCATAATTGGTTTGAGTTGGAAACAAAAATTGGAATTCAGGTCAAACACATGGTTTAAATGAGTACTGTAAGGCTATTGTTGAATATAATAAAGACATTTATAAATACCTTTATGGGTGGAAAATAACCTATTTTTTATATATATTTTTTAACATTGGATTAAAAATGATATTGATCAATTAATGAAAAAGCAGAATCTTGAATTACAAATACTAAATTATGCACTGATATTCTCATTTGTGGTTAGGGAACAGTGAATTTCAAAGACAGACAATTTTATGTAGTTGATACACTCTGAGAACAGATATGTTTAATACAACTCACAACTTGTTACATTTGAACATGTGCTTATTGGCCCAGAGACTATTCACTGTTCACACACATTTTGTGTGAATTTTTGAACCAAAAAAATTTCAGAAAAAAGCACATGAATAAAACGTATAAAGTTTTGGAGGAGATAGGTCTGTCAGGAAGATAATGCCCCAAAACATACAACCAAGGCAGCAAAGTAGTGGCTAAAGTAGAATGCTAAGGTCATGAAGTGGCCTAGTATCCAGACCTCACTACTATAAAATATCTGTGGAATGACAGGAAGCTTTCAGTTTCCAAGTGGCAGCCAACAAACCTAAAAGATTTAGAGAGTTTCTGTGAAGTGGAGTTGGCCAAAACCCCCTTGTGAGATGTGTGCAAACCTGGTGACCAACTGTAAGAAATGAATTACTGTTGTGCTTGCTGAGAAGGGTTTCTCCACCAAGTACTAAGTCATGCTTTGCTTGAAGATCAAATACTTATGAATGACATTCGATCAATTTAAATCAAATTCTAACATTTATGTAATGTGTTTTTTTCTGGATGATTGGTTCTCTCTTCATTATAATAAAACTACCATAAGAATTAGAGACTAATCGTGTCCTACAGGTCTTGTGTCCGTAAGTGAGCAAACTTGTAAATTTAGCAGGTGATCAGAAAATTATTATCAATATCCTATGATAGTAACATAAGTCATTTGCGTGTGTGTTTCTCTCAGCTCCTGTGTCCTCTGTCCTGCTGGTTTCTGAGTGTCTGTCCCAGGGAGAGATGAGGGTGTCCTGCTCCTCTGAGGGAGGGGACAGTCCTCAGTACAACTGGACTCTGGATGGACGCACACTGACAGATGCTGAACTCCTTTCTGTAAATAATGAGAGTAACATCATCACTCTGAAACAGCACGTCTCAGGACATCTGGTCTGCTCAGTCAGGAACAACATCAGTAATGTCTCCAAAGAAGAGAGGATATCTACCTGTGGTGAGTGAGATTATTATAAACAAAAGGTAATATTCGGTTTGTATTGATTATGACCACTTTGTACAAATGGCATAACTCATCTAATTGTTTGCTGCATTTTTTCCCATTGTTTGCACCTGGGACATTAACGTGAATGGCTCTTTTTTTCCACTGTATTTCCAAATACATTTGTAAAACCAGCAAACAAAACAAACAAAAACAAAAAAAACGTTTTTACTGAGTTTTTTTGTTTGTTTTGTTTTCGTATGTCTTTCATTTTAGGAGTAGCAGCTTTGCCCCTGATCGGCGGTGTTCTCTCAGCACTGGTATTTCTCTTATTTGTGGGTGTAGCTGTCATCTGTGCTCAGAGGAAAAAACAGAACAAACTCTCTACAAAACAAAAAGGTACAAAACTTCCTTTAACTTACTTCAGTCTGACAAAAAATATTTTCCTTTATTTAATATTACCAAGAAAGTTGTGATTCTTTTTGATCTTTTTGATACCCGCTGTCTTTAACTGGGTTTAAATGGTTGGCAATGGCCAGATGCAAGGATAGCGATGGTTCCACCCTTGTGCAATAAAGCGCATGTTTGTTGTATCACAAGACTCATCTAAACGAGGTATTTTGTCGAGGGTATAACAGCCGTGGCAATTGTTTTGAAACAAGAAATGTAATTTGCACATTTCGACTTCATTCTCAAAGTGACCAGTAATATATATGTGTGTCTAATTTATTTAACTCTTGTTAAGAAATCAAGTTTCATGAAACGTCAAACTATTGTTTTGATGACTCACTGACTTTATTTGCTCAATTTATTTTCTCTGCAGAGGCAGAGAAAGATGATGACCAGGAAGTCACGTATGCTGATGTCAGGGTTATGCTGCAGCAGCAGGGGAAGCAAGTAGAGCAAAGGGTGGAGGCAAAGCCAGAGGTGGAGTACGGCCAAGTCAAGTTTTCAAAGCGACTTCGACACACTGAACCAACAGGAGTTGATTGTATCTATTCCACGAGCACAAAAGGTCCGTGTCAATATAGCTAAAGGTGATTTCCTATCAAAGGAATACAAAATATTAAAACTGATGAATATTTTGAGAAAATGCATCAAGTCTTAAGTTTCCTCTATGTTTAAATACTACCAGTGTCAGTGTTTTCTGCATTTTTATTCTGTTGAAGCTCTGAACAAATGTTATATGGTTGCAATGGAGCAGTTTCTCTTTTCAATTTAACTTTGTTCATCATTTGTTTCACTTCCATGTTTTATTATCATTATTAATGTATACATCTTTATAATAATTAAACATTAAATATTTTAGTTGACTTGTTGGGTCATTACTTAAAAGAAATGTTACTGGGTGTGGAACATATCAATAAACTAAGCAGGGCAGACAGTGATGACTATTTGTTTCAAGCCTATCAAGCCCAAGCCTTATTTATATTATATTTATAGCAAAGCAGACAGTAGGTGTGAAATAAAAATTCCAATAGTTTATTTATTCTTGAAGTAAATCAAATGATGAGACAAAGGAAAACAGATTTAAAAAAACAAACAAAAGAAAACCAACAAAAACAAAACAAACAAAGAAATTAGTAATATCATTGATGGTATGGAATATTAATTCATTAATGTCACAAATTTTTAAAAGGCCAAAATCCGAAACCTCCAATGCCAAAACCAGCAGCTCAACTTAACTTTAACAAAAAGGAAGTAGGGAGAGGCCACTTGGGGACACATAACCAGTTTTTGCCTCCATTTTTAGAGCTGGGGAAGAAAAAGTACTCAAAATAAAGTCAAGTATTTTACAGCCTTGTATTATTCAGACAGTTTCACTGCATGCCTCTTAGAGGTGTTAAGTTCCATCTCTGTTCTGTGATGCAGGAGTTGTTTTGTCTAACAGATGAGTTTTTGTCTGTTCCAGCTGTTATTTGTGTAATACTGTCTTAGTCTGTTTTTGTGTGTCCATGAAAATGTATGTAAGTCGGGTACATCCTTCTATATTTTATGAGGATTCTTCTTCTGTTAATGTATCACTCGTAATGCTCAGTGAGCCTCATTAGGAGTAAGTTTGCTTCTATCAGTGCAGACTCTGCAGTTTTTAATTTTACTACATTCAAAATGACTGTTGACATTACTGAAACTTTCCACTCACTGATTATTATTAGCAGCACTGAATGTGTGCAACAAGCTGTGAAAATGATGTATTATAGCTGGTGTGGTTCTGTCACAGGAAATTTGCGCTCGTTTCATGGGTGTCTAACCAGCTGGGGTGCAGTATGGTGAGGTTTAGCAAGTTACAACAAAGAAGGCATGAACTTAATTCACTGAGCACTTTTTTACTTAACAGGATGGTTCAAAGAAAGAATAAAAAGAATAAAAAAAACATTAACAAAATAGACATTATGAAGAGATCTTTTTAAGTGAAACATTCTTTTGATAAATTAATCAAAATGTATTTCACTCAGTGTTTTCCCTTTCAGTCAGGAAACTTTCCCCTCTATTTCATTTTCTAAGTAACAATAAACTCAGTGAGGAAACCAAATCCAGTGGTATACAAATGTTTGGGCACCCCTGATAATTTTCAGGATTTTTCTTCATAAATCATTGTTTTTTTGGATCATTTAAATATATCATATAGCATACATGCATAATGATATTTGGGAAGTCAAACGTTTATAGGATTTATAGAAAGTGTGCAATAGTTACTTAAACCAAATTAGGCTGGTGCGTATATTTGGGCACCCATGACGTTTTATTGATTTGAATACCTTTAGTACTAATTATTGGAACACAAAATTTGTTTGGTAAACTCATTGACCCTTGACCTACATACACAGGTGAATCCACTTATAAGAAAGGGTATTTAAGGTGGCCAATTGCAAGTTTTTCTCCTCTTTGCATCTTCTCTGAGTAGCAGCCTTAAAACAACTCTCGAATGACCTGAAAACAAAGATTGTTCAACATCATAGTTTAGGGCAGGGTGGGCAACTCCAGGCCTCGAGGGCCAGTGTCCCTGCAGGTTTTAGATGTGTCCTTGAACCAACACAACTGATTTAAATGGCTAAATTAGCTCCTGCAGTTCTCCAGAGGCCTGGTAATGAACTAATCATGTGATTCAGATTTAGTTCCCAAATTTATGCACCAGCCTAATTTAGTTTAAGTAACTATTGCACACTTTCTGTAAATCCTAAAAACATAATTTCACTTCTCAAATATCACTGCGTTCGTCTGCTATATGATATATTTAAATGAAATTGCTCATCCAAACAGTGTTTTATGAAGGAAAATCATGAAAATTATCAGGGGTGCCCAAACTTTTGCATAACACTGTAAAATAGTTTATGCAGATAGTACACCTGTTTTAATTATAACTATCACGACTGCATGTTAATGAGTCTGGTTTTAACTGACTGATTTTTTTTTTAACTAAAATTTCAAGACATAACAGAAAAAACTGCATGTGCGACTGCAGTTTTTATGTTGACCTTTTGTGAGTGTGTTTCACTTCCTTTATATAGTCTCTGGGTACAATAAAGATTTCTCCTTGTATGGTGAAACCAGGCGTGTCGTTAGGTCTGGCAGATCATTTCATGACACTGAGGCTCTCGGTGCTTCTAGAATGTTTCTTGATAGAAGTCACACATTGAGCTAAGGATTCACACATTTCTCATGTTGTTTCACATGTCTATTTTTCATGTAACTGAAACACAAACTTTTTTAAAAATATTTTTCTATATTAGCAAGAAAGAAATGGCAAGAAACAACCAGATATCTGTCACTATGAAAACACCATGCTTGTCTTGGTTAAACAATAGCATGGTTGCTATCCTTTTGTGTTCTCAGAATGTCTACACACATTACCATGCAAGGATAAATAAATATTGTTACAGGGGGACGCTCTTTGTTGCTCTGCAATTCAGTTCATGATTCCCAACAATCTTAGGTTATTCAGTTGATACAAAATCAAGAATTTAAGTACATCAGCGCTGAAGCCTGGTGATATGGCTGTGAACATGTGATTCAGGGACACAGGATCCATTAAAAAGCACTAGATTGTTTATTGACATGCATCTATTGCTGCATCCAGTAGCAAACTTTGGTGACTATTTAACTCCTATAATAACTCTCATAAATTAGGTCTGATAATGTCATATTATGCATTAGTAATTTGTTTTTCTGCAGTCCGATCTTTGTTGATGAGCTGAAATACAGTACGATATAAAGGTCTTGAACTATCCCTCATTTCTTTAGGTGGTTATACCAAAAAATTGACTTTTAAGTGCTTTAGAATTGTGCAAACTGTCTTTGCTTTCTCAGCGCATGTTTGCACATATTTCAACAAGTCACTGCACCTGTTTCTCATTATCCTAGCAATATATGAAGACATTAGGAATGGCTAAGGAGCTTTATACATTAATTCAACCAGGACAGTGCAAAGTTAAAAAATAAAAATAAAAAAGCTAAATGAAAAGGGTCAGCAGTATGAAGTTAGGTCATGCTTGAGATGTCAGGGGCTTTTCTTTCATTAAAAAAAAAAACAAACAACAGACTTGTGTAAAATCGACTAAAACATTAGCCTTTTGAGTTTAGGTCTAATTTACAACAGTGAACAATGATAGCCCACTGTTCACTGATATAAATAAGAGTTGTCATTTTTAACGTAAAAAAATCTATATATTTAAATGGTAAATGGTAAATGGCCTGTATTTATATAGCGCCTTACTAGTCCCTAAGGACCCCAAAGCGCTTTACATATCCAGTCATCCACCCATTCACACACACATTCACACACACATTCACACACTGTGTGTTAAAGGTTGTTCCCTTACTAGTGTGTAATTCTATTTTCCTTTTCTCAAAGCAAACATAAAAAAAAAGGAGTAGAGACCTGTCAGGTGTTTTTAGCTTTCATGAGCTACTTTTACAATCACAAATTGTAGCTTAATTGTATGTTGAGCATTTTTTTTTTTAGATTGGAGTAAAATTCCTGTAACAGTAGTAGGTGTAATGTTTCCCTCTGTTGGTTCATTGAGGTTCTGCAGTCACACTCATTCAAAGTGAACAGTCTCATAACTGACATAAGCCTTAAATAAAACAACAACAAAACAAACAAACAAAATCAGGTGTTTTTGCCTTTATTGGAGAGTAGAAAGGCAAGCAGGGAGTGTGCAGAGGACACTCAGCAAAGGGTGAGGGTTTGTTTTATAGTTACCTCCTCACCCCTGTGAGCTAAACTGGTGCCCTAGACAACAGTAACAGGAGTCGCATCTGACTTCCTGCCAATATGCTAAAGAAATGTAACTGCACACTTAAAGACATGCAGATGTGATTGTAGTGTGATCTTTTTTAAAAATGCCAGCTCTTGTTTTCTCAACCATGAAGATCATTTCCCTCTCTTCATGTCAGTCCAAATGGGTGTCTCAGAAATCTCCAATTCTTGTAAGTTTAAAGAAGAAGTAATGTGTCAACTGCTTTTACCCCATTTCAAACAATACACCGAATATAACAATGCTCTTTTTGGTCAGAGTTTTCACACATCCTCCTGTGAGGCTGCTCACTAACAGGATGCTGTTGGAGGCTGTTGCTGACGGTGTCAACACACACTGAACAGTGAGAAGGCAAAGATATATTTTTAATAAGAATGCATTTAAGTTAGGGCGAGCATGACCAGTGAGCTTGGTTACTGACACATGCTTATCAGATTTGGTATTGCATAAAGAAAAAGTGATGACGGGTGTACTCTCTAGTTGTGCAGTCACCTGTGCTCCAAAGGAAAAAACTAAATGATGAACCCAAAATCCAACATGTTTTACTTGTATTTATTTCTCTCATTTAATTTATTTTTAACAATTACAGATGTAGATATAGTCAGGCTTTAAAACTTAATCACCAAAATATTTAATTTAATTGTTACATTTTTCATAATTAAACAGCCAAAATTAAACAAAGTTTCATGGCCAATGAGGCAGGCTCAACTCAAACATACGTCTCAAAGTAAAAGTTCAGTGTGTTTATTCACAATGAAGTCGATAATGTTAAACACAGTGCAAAAAGGGGAAATCCTGCTCCAGGGAGGAAGGGAAAGGAATACAAGCATCCAATAATCCAAATACATGTTTGTTTGTTTGTTTGTGTGTTTGTTTGTTTTTAAATAAAATGGACGTTTCTTTCTAAACGAACACAACAGCTCATAGCCCTTTACTTCAAAAACATGGATTAATCAACTGCAGACACTACACTCTGGAAAAAAGAGAAAAAGACAGCAGGTATATAGTGGAAGCCTGGTTGTCCCAGGTTTACACTGCAACTTGAAAGCAGCTTACATTTGTGGATCTGTGGGAAGCTGGCAGCATTAAATGTTACTCAAAACCCCCACTGGGCATGCAATGTGATGTGCATCTCAAGCTATTTGTCCACACAAATTTAACGTTTTTTTTTTAACCAAGAGCAATGTTAATTATTTGTACACACAGAAAGGTTTTTGATAGGTGAGCTGAACTTAATAAAATAATGAGTAGTTATCCAGGTTTTAATGTACGCATTTGTAAAATAGTTTCACTTGTGGTCAAATTGCTTCATATTTGAGTGTGGATTCAAACACATGCACGTGACTCCTCAAAAGTTACACACAAATCATAGCACACATTTATGAAGCTTATTTTATGCAGGTGGATCATATCATACACATGTGTAACCCTTTAAAGACACATTTCTCTCCATAGTTTCCAGCATTATGGGGAACATTAAGTCATTTCTGTTAACTGTTGCCTTCAAATGCCTGTTTGTTCTAACCCAGTTTCTTCTCAGTTCTCCTAGTTACTTCCCCGTACTTCTACAGAAACCTTGCCAATCTGGACAACTGCTGCTTGCAAAAACATTTATCTCTATTTTCTGTTCTGACACCAATTCTCTGTAAACTGTCACAAGAAGGACTTCTCCCCCAACTCTCTGATAATTGCCAGGTGCCTACACACTACCTCCAATACATTTGTAAAGCTTAGTTTACGCTTGAGGATTATGTCATACAGATTTGGAATCCTTTTGAGACATATTTGCCTTCGTTGCATCCAGGATAAGTCCCACCTGAGCACAGCCAACAACAACAAGAGACAGACAGAAGGCCAACCTGGTGAAGTCAGCCAGGGAGGACTGAGGGACTATGACAGGGTTGTTACATTTTACATTTTAATGATCATGAAACTGATCTTGTGGCAGGCAATGGTGCTAGTTTCAGTCATCATGTAGCTGTAGTGTTTACAGCTGAGAATGAGCAATGAAACATTTCTCCCACTGAATGCAGGGCTGTATTCAGATTCTGGTATGAATGAATATTGGCAACAACAGTCATGAAAACCACTATTCACCCTATAAACTACAATCCTTAAAATGGTGATGTTAATTTTTAAAAATGGTTTAAGGTGTTTCTGCTTCCACTGTGGATGTAAATGCATTTACCTGCATGAGGAACATAAACTACATGTAAGTCACTAAAATATGAACTTTAAATGAGACTTTTGTTGAATTGGATTAAGCCAGTGGCTGAATGTAATAGACACTATGTGATGGGATAGTGGTAGTTGGTTGCAGATCTAAAAATAGTCCAGTGACAATGTAAATAATGACTGAAAAAGCCTGTGGAAGCTCTATGAGCTTCCTTTTATTTATGCCAAATAAGGTATATGTTGCTTTCACTTCCTTTTTTAGATTTACACATATGCAGTGAGAACACGATTTCCAAGGAGCCATTTATGACCAATAAGTATTGGAGATATGTGCATGCCATTTAATAAAGCACTCTGACAACTTCCAACTATGTCAACACACATTGAACAGTGAGGAGACATGGAAGCTGTGCTTGGCTTGATGGTGATTCTACTGGGAGTGCCTCATGGTGAGCTGATCAAGGTTTTTTTTTAAATATAAATAATTATTAATAATATGTTACATATAAGCAATGTGTTTTGAACCAATACCATTTTTTAAAATAAGGGATGTTAAAGCAGCTCTACTAATACTTGAAAAAAGAGATTTGTGCTTTTATTTGTTTTAAAAAATCAGGTTATATTCTTTTTGGCAAAATCTACAGTTTGTAACCCTTTGAGAAGAGCTTTAGTTTCTTTATGGACATGTCTCTAATTTTAGTAGCAGTGGCCCTGAATTGGATAAATTGAAGAAAATGGATGAACAGGCATTAGGTTAATTGGTGACACTACTTTATCTGCAGTGTAAATTTGAGCAATAATTGCATAGGTGGAAGGAAATGGATGGATGGATAGTAGCAGTGGTAAGATAAACATAATAATGAGATTTTAAAAATTTAAGACTGTTCTTTGTTTCTGCTTCTTTCTTCTTTTTGTTGTTTCTGTTAAATGTTACTTTGTTCATATAAGCACTTTATGTTATTGTGCCATTTTTGTATCTATTTGTATTTTTTCATGAAAATATTAGCATTTCAACTGACCTACTGAACTCTCTATAACTATCTGTAGGTGAAAAGAGTCTGAAAAGTTCTTCTATAGACATGGTATCCATGTTTTAGTTTTAATTGCCCAACAAATTTTATGGTGTTCGCTTTGGCCAAAACTGTGGAGGATCTGTTTAACTGTTTATCTTGGTTATTAACATGATTGCACTCTTGGAAACATTACTGTGGTGATTACTTGCACCTTGGAAAACTACTTCTGCAAAGTAGTCTGAGATTATATATTTATGGCAGTAGTACAATGCTCATCATTTTATACACACTCAATCAAAATAATGGATTATTCAAATATGCAGTTTGGTATTATGTTTCAATGTGGTAGTTCAGAAATATTTGTAACACGTACAACTATTTTACAGAAACTAACGAATTACAAATGTTTTTCTTTATTAATGTTTCAAAAGTTCCAGGTGTGGAAACTCACTGTGATGGCAGACAGGATGGAGCTCAGTGTTACGGAGCTTTGGGAGGAACCGTGGACATCCAGCTGATGGACAACACCTCAGAAATATCTAGATACAAAGTGTTAAATAATTCATTAAAAATACTAGATGTGAGAAAGAATAAGATTATTTCTAATACCATAGAACATAGATATCTTTTCCCCAGTAATGGAACATTTAGGATCAATAACCTGAGTAGGTCAGACAGTGGTAATTATACCCTTCAAACCTTTGATTCAGATGGAAGATCATCAGGCGAGCGGACTTTACAGTTGTTTATTCAAGGTAAATGCTTCCCTGTTGGGAAATTAAGCCATTAAAAGGTCTGAATTTAACCTTGTTTTGGTCATCTAAATATCTCACAAATCTCACATTTTAGATATTTGTGTTTCATGCTTTATACTTGGTTTTCATTAGAGACTACAACGAATGACAAAGATCCTGATTTTTTTTTAAAATAAAGATCATCTGTGTGTTTTTCCTCAGCTCCTGTGTCCTCTGTCCTGCTGGTCTCTAAGTGTCTGTCCCAGGGAGAGATGAGGGTGTCCTGCTTCTCTGAGGGAGGGGACAGTCCTCAGTACAGCTGGACTTTGGATGGACGCACACTGACAGATGCTGAGCTCCTTTCTGGAGATAATGAGACTAACATCATGACTCTGAAACAGCACGTCTCAGGAACTCTGGTCTGCTCAGTCAGGAACAACGTCAGTAATGTCTCCAAAGAAAAGAAGATATCTACTTGTGGTGAGTGATAGTAGGCGATAATCACAACTTTGACAATTAATGTCACTTTTTATAATGGTCATGAATTATCTCTTTTGCTCATAGGGTTCATTTTCATTAACTGCACCACAGTCAATGGGACAATGATATCGGGGTGGGTGCATAAAGCCAGTAACACCCAGTGTGTTGAACCAGCACAGATTTTTAAGGGTAAGGAGAACGGAGCTGCCATAAGTGATGACATATGGTGTATTAGAAATTGAAAACTAACTACATCCACTGGTGTCATTTTCTTATTTATCCCCATTTAATTTTTTCATAAAATCGTGTTTTCTGACTCAAATAACAGCTCTTTTTTAAAAATTTATGAAACAGGAAATTTGCCACTAATTGGTGTTCTCACGACGCTCATCATTTTCTTACTTGTGGGTATAGCAGTCATCTGTGCTCAGCGGAAAAAGAAAAACAGCAAACATAAAAAACAAAAAGGTACAAAACTTCATCTTTTTCCTCACTCACAATGCTCAGATTGCTTTTTACTCTTTTTATAAAAATAAATAATTATTGGAAATTTTTAAATGAAACTTTTTTGATGACTTAGCAAGATATGCCAGTTAGATACGTGGATAGTGTTTAACCAGCTACCTTTATCACAGAAGACAGATCTGCCCTACCATAAAGTCTAAAGCTTGCTAATGAACCCATTTCAAAAGTCATATTTTGTGTGAATCATTTTACATTATTTCCAGTCTTTGTGATAAAACTAACCAACTTTTTCTGCCGGCCCACCGCTCTACTTGCTATTCCTCAGAGGAAGAAGATGACCAGGAAGAAATCTTTGCTGATATCAGGGTTGTGAAACGGCAGGCGAAACAACTGGAGAGAAGAGCTGAACTAGAGTTTGGCAAAGTCAAGTATTCAAAGCGTCCTCGGCAGACGGAACCAACAGGAAATGCTTGTTTGTATGGCAACGTCCATAAAGCCATGTAATTTAAGTGGTCAGTGCTTATACACAGACTGCACAGCTGAAAGCTGATCAGTGAGGAGCTGCTGTCAAGATGTCTAACTATTTTTCGTTAAATGTGATTTCCCATCAGAAAAATAGACTATCAAAGGTGATACTTACTGATATAAATACTTACTGATATTTACTTTCATTGCACTTCCAATCTCTTGATTTAGTATGTTGCACAAATACTGTGAGTGCTTTCTGCATATATTCTGTGGAAGCTCTCATAGAACATTGTTATTTAGGTTATTGAGGGGAGGATCTAATCGTTAATCCAAGATGGCGCCAGTGTGCTCGGCAGGCTGGGCCCTCTACTGTTTGGAGTATCAGATCTCCTACCACTGTTATGCTGACAACATTCAAATCCATTTCCAATTGTCTGATGACCTGCCAGCTTCATTGAATCGTTTGTCTGACAGCTTGAGAGAGTTCCCAGTGGCTGTCAGCCAATTCTCTCATTTTAAATGAGAAGAAAACTGAGATTATGGTGTTTGATAGTCACACTCCACAAGATCAGCTAGCTGCCTGATTTGGTCCCTTTGCTTGCTTCTTAACGATACTGTAAGTAATCTAGGTGTTTTCCTGGATAGTTCATTTAAACTGGATAAACAGGTTTCCTTTGTGGTTAAATCTGGCTTCTTCCAATTGCGCCAAATTTCCAAGGTCAAACTTCTAATACCGTACAAAGATCTTGAAAAACTTATACATGCCTTTGTGACCTCCAGATTAGATTATTGTAACTCTCTCTACTCTGCACTCCAGCTCGCTCACCTCCAATGGTTACAGCTTGTTCAGAATGCTGCAGCTCGTCTTCTAACTGGAACTAGAAAGTTTGCCTCCATTACTCCTGTGCTCTCTGACTTACATTGGCTGCCTATTAAATTTTGTATTGATTATAAAGTTCTGCTGCTTACTTTCAAATGCCTAAACAACCTTGCGCCCGACTATCTCACCAACCTCCTCAGTCTTTATACTCCCAGCTGTTCTTTGTTATCATCTGGTCAGTGACTACGGGTGATTGTGCCATTGCCTCTGTAGCGCCAAACCTCTGGAATAGTCTTCCTGCTACCATTCATGTTTCTGAGTCCATTCAATTCTTTAAAGCACACTTGAAAACTTACCTATTCAACCTGGCTTTTCCAACTTGCTAATTCTCACCGCTCACTAACTGCTGTATCGTTACTCATTTCTCTGGATTGTCATGAATTCTCCCTACCCCTACTTAATAATGCCTTTGTTTGTTTCTCTATTTTACCTTGTTTTAATGACTTACTGTTTAGTGTAATCATTTTACTGTTTATTCCTTACTGTGAAGCACTTTGGTGTACCCCCTGAATTTAAACTTGCTATATAAATAAAATTGTATTGTATTGTATTGTATTGTATTTTTCTCTTTCCATTTGAATTTGACTTGTTTTTGACTTGGTAGAAGTTGGACCAGATCATCCAACTCAATTCAGTTTTATTTATATAGCACCAAATTACAACATGTTGCCTCAAGGAGCTTTATATCATTTGGTAAAGACCCTACAATAATACGAAGAATCCTTAAAACACAAATAAAGTAAAAAGGCTGAACACTTGGATGTTTATAAGACATCCAGATATCAACAATTCACCGTTAGTTGGCAAGTGTCCTCATTAAAAACACTGATGTTCAAATTACATAAAGGACAGGTGTGTGAGTCACTTTTTCATCTAAACATGTTTCAAATTGCTGCAAGTTGGATTTTACTTGGATTTGGCCACTGATATTAGTAAACAGAGGGACACTTCCAGGCTTTTTCAGCCTCAGAACAGGGGGATTGTTAACCTGCTGGTCCGCTGTTGTGCACTTTTTATAAGATGGTTGTTATCACAAAATACATCAGAAATTTGTTTAGCTCATCTTGAAAGTTGTAACATTAGTGGTGATTGAGCTATATCACTTCAGTCTACCATGAGATGGCTGGCCATTTAAAGAAAAAAACCCTCATTATTATTCATTATTAGTCATCATTATCACAATTACCTGGGTTTACGTACGTCTTAGAAAAAGGTTGTTCACAAACTCGTGTTTTTTTTTTCTCTGTTCCTGTTATGACACCAAGCTCAATTTTTCACACTACACTCCTCTTGTTTGTGCTCCTCTCATGTTGCCCTGCACTTATACCTTAACGGTTTATTTTGCTTTACTTGTTTTGCATTGGTTTATTCCTGCAACCATTTTTATCCCATTATTTTCCTTAAAGTGGTGTACTTGCACATTTTTAGTAAGGACCACACTAGATATGTCAATAACTTCAATCTACAATCATCACCCTGTGAAATAGGAAAGGAAACTTCCCATAAACAGGAAGGGAAAATTCATGCTTCTTCTTTTTGACAAAGCTAAAATTTGTGTTTACCTTGGGTGTGTGTGTGTTTGTTTCCCCGGTAAAGCAACAGAAACAGTGCACCAACAATAGAAGGTCACAGGAAGTGCTGGTTATGATTTACTGCATAGAAAGGATAAAATGGTCACAGGCAGTAATCCTACTTTTATTTCAGAGTTCCGTTTTTAAATTCTGGCTGAACTCAATTCAATGCAATAAAATTGTATTAATCCTGGTTCCAGGTCCAAGGTTGGCCCTGAAGGAAATTGGGTGTGTGTGTGTGTGTTCCGTGTTCAGCTGAGAGAAAGTGTCCCTTCACCCAGTTAGGCAAAAGTCAACAATCTTTGGTCGACGTGGGGTGGCCTTAAGGGAGGGGGAAAGAGAGTCAGAACAACAATCTTGTTATCTAAGGGAGAATTTTGTTATTTCTGCCAGTTTTTGCCTTGAGCAACCAGCTGGCGCCAGGGGGGCCGCATGAGTTGAGGATGGTAGTTGTTTTGGTTAGTGCGAACAAACTGCATCCAATTTTACAGTTGGTCTAATCTCCATTACTAGTCACCAGGTCTCTCAATTCCCATTGCAGAGCCATTAGCTTCTCCAAGATTTTGCCCATATGCATTCAATAAACAGTCTGAACTGTGTTTTAGTCCATTATAGTATGAAATAAATAAGATGGACCATATTATTATTTAATTATTTTTCTTTGGTGGTTTCTAAGTACAGGTCATCTTCCACTTCCATTACCTATGGTGTGCCACGTGGTTCTGTATTGGGACCTTTATTGTTTCTAATATATCTACTTCCTCTTCAGCATACTTTGACCCCTTTAAGGACATTTGCTATCACTGCTATGCAAATGACATACAGTTATACATTTCTTTTAAGCCCCAAGATGTTTCTAAGCTGTAGATTCTAAATCAGTGCTTAGACTCCATTAAAGGTTGGATGGCTGACAACTTCCTTCAACTTAATGAAGGAAAAACTAAAGTCCTTGAATGTGCTCCTGACAGATTTGCACCTAAGACAATGAAAGCTCTTGGTCCCCTTTTGACATTTGTGAAATTGTCTATCAGCAACCTAGAGGTAAACTTTTAACTTGGCTCTCACTTTGGATGTTCATGTCAAATTTCTGCTTCGGTTTTGCTTTTATCATCTAAGAAACATTGTTAAATTAAGCCCTATTGTATCTCACACCAAGCTGGAGATTGTTACACATGCATTCATTTCATCACGTTTAGACCATAGTAATTCACTGTTTATATGTCTATGCAAAAACTCCCTTGAGTGTCTGCAGGTTGTTCAAAACACCGCACACACAGCATACAAGACGGAGAACTAAGGGAGACAGGGGAAAACTTCACCCTGAGAAACCCTTTGCCACTGTGGCCCCCAGACTGTGGAACGCTCTCCCTCTGAGCTTAAGATCTGTGGACTCAGTAGTCTTTTTTAAAAAAATAACTAAAAACTCATCTTTTTAGAATTGCTTTTGGTTAACTTTCTATCTGTCTTTGTTTTATGCCTTGGTATTTCTGTGTGAAGCATTTTGTGATCTTTTGTCTTGAAAGGTGCTATATAAATACAATTTTACTTTACTTTACTCAAAGTCCTAACAAGAATATTATTTGCGGTTATTTTTAATACTTGAATATAAGCATAGCCATAGAAAATATGTAACTATCCATTTTAAACTAGTTGAAACCTCACAATTTTACACAATTATATACTCATGTATTTGTCTCATATGATTCTAATTACAGATGTAGGCCTTTCAGTATCATTATTTTAATCAGTAATGACATGAAACATTTGACAGAATTAAAGTAGGAAGTTTAATTGAGTTTTTTCTTGTTCTGTATTTAAAACATTTCAGTTAACTGTCCTTCTGATGTCCTCCACAAATTAATTTTTTTAAGCCTTTGCTGCCATTTTGATAAACAGTTGTTCAAGAAAAGGTAAGAAGTGAACAGATAAGTATGAAAAGGTGTGACGTTTCCCTCTACTGGTTTACAGATGCGTTACTGTTGCTTATGATAACGTCTGTATTGAGTGAAGTTCATTATTATTAGTTAAATATAAAACATACATTTCACCCCCACATTTCTTCTTATAATTATGAGTTCAGTGTGTTCTTTGAGTCTAACAAGAGTGAAAAACTTCATGAACTTCATAAAACTAAACATGATGCCTTCCACCCAAGAATGAGCTTTGTTTTCCACTCCAATCGCTCATCTCTGTACCCCTGTGATTTCAAAACAGCCATATATAAAAAAAAAACATCAACAACAAAAAAAAAAACCCTTTCTGTACATTAAAATCATTCGGCACCGCAGACTGTTGGGAAGAGCTACCCACTGTTGCTGTGGATTTGATGCTTTAGAGGTGACCCTTACAGACTGGTTGGCTATCCCAAGGTAGGTGGTTTGTAGTGCATAGAGTTAGCTATTTAAAGCAACAGTGAGTGTTTTCACCACGGATAGCCATGTAGATTGTTCTAGATCTGATGTAGATCTGCGTGATTTGGCACAATGGATAGCTACACCAATGCATCCATGTACTTCAGCACCATAGACAGCTACACCATGGGTGTTAGTGCTATGGACAGCTACCCTAGTGTGTCTGTGTGAGAAGAAGGTACAGATATATGTTAAAATATGTAGAGAGTAAAAGTAAAAGTTCTCAGAAAAAAAATTTAAGTACAGTAACAAAGTATTTTTACTCTGTTACTTTCCACCTCTTAACCACTATATGAGTTACCAGGATGCTAGTAACTCTGTCAAAAGGATTTCCCTCTGTTTAGTTTCTTTTGTTGCTCAATCTGAAAAAAGGTATTTTTTTTCCTGTCTTTTTAAAGTGTATATATAATTTTGTTTTAATGCTATACTTTCCTTTGTACATACATCATGATTTGCGCTGTTTTCATTTAAAGTAATAAAAAATGCTCTTCTTTCTCAGTCACTATTTAGTAAGGAGAGCTGTTACTGGTGGGTCTTTTCTTATATTGTGGGGCCATATAGTGTGAAGTTCTTTGTGGTGAACTTTGCACACTGACAGAGGCTCAGCTCCTTTCTGGAAATAATGAGACTAACAACATCACTCTGAAACAACATGTCTCATCTCATCTGGTCTGCTCAGTCAGGAACAATGTCAGTAATGTCTACATAGAGCAGAGGATATCTACCTGTGGTAGGAACTAACAGGAGACGATTGTTTGTATGTCAGCATGCATAAAATCAGGTGATTAAAGTGATCAGCATTTTTACACAGACTACACCGCTGAAGGTCCACAGAGGTGATGTCGAGATACTGAAAGGTCTATTAAATAATGAGATTTCCTATCAGACAAATTATCAAAGCTCATAAATATTGAATTTCATACATTTCACTGTTCTTCCACATTTTGAATTCTGCTTTAATGCATCCAGTCTTATGTTCCTGCTATGAACCTCTGCTAGAACAAAGTTTATGATTGTAATTCTCTTTTAATTTGAACTTGACGTAACAAAGTACATTTTGTTTCATGTTATTTAGTTTCATTGCTGCATAACACTTTTTGCTTCATAATTTAAATACAGTTCAGATCAGATGTCACTATGTAGCGCCAAATCATAGCATCTCAAGTAATATCACACAGTAAAACATTAGAGTATATTAAATTTGAGCACTGTCAAACTACCTGTTATAGAGATAATAATTCCAACAGCATTTATGATACTTGGTCATCAGGCTGGGATCACTGGGGCAGCACAGGTTCAACACTGTTGTAGTTTATTTGGACTTACAATACCCCTGGGGCAAGTTTAACACAGTTTTGTTGTTGTTCAGAGGTGCTAGTGTTTTTTAAATCAGCATCAGTACAAATATCAAAGAAATGTTCAAAGGCAGAACAACATTTATGGAGCCCAGTCCCGTGTCTGTAATCATGTTGCAGATTTTTTTTTGTTCAGTTCATATGTTAGATAAACAACCAAAGACACATTTAAGCATAAATGTAGTGACAGTGCCATTATTCTTGGTGTTAAAATCTCTTTATGACATTAAAAATAAAGCTTCTGTTTTATATTTGCTGAATTTTAATTTACTATATATTAATACAGTTTGCTTTTGCACAGACATATATTTATAAATACTGATGACTTTGCTATGGTTGAATGATGCCATTAATTAGTTGTTTCTCATCTCTTTGGAGTCTTTTTCACTTCAATTGTTCATCAACATAATTGATAAAAAAAAAGGTTTTAAAATAATTAAACATTTATTGCTTCTTTCTCTGCATTTCTATTCTAGTCACATCCTGCCTGGTCTGAGTTCACACATTCTTATCTGAAGATGATCAGTAATAACAAGAAATGGCAATAATGACAAATGCTTTCAGTTAGTACTGAAATACTGTGAAAGTAGTCACATCCTACCAGATCTAAATTTGCATGTTGTGATGTGAAACTGGTCACGAACAGGAAACGTGGTCAGTGTAGGGTGCGCCTGTTTGCATCTGTGTAAAGGAGAGTTTGTCTGAAGGAACCTGTGTTTGGACTGTAGTTGATGCTATTAGGAGTCCTTTAATTACCCCGGTGGTATTAGAAACAGCCCCTGTATAGATTTTGATGTAGACTGTTAGAGTCATAAGTCAAAAAAAATAATATATTACACTTTACTCGCTATTTTCCTTAAAAATAATGCTGCATTACTTGATTACTCCCTGCATTAACAATTCATTATAATTTTTACTTTGACGTACAAAGGAAGAGGATGTTTTTTGGTGTAATTTTAACTGTTTATGAATAATCACTCTTTCTCCTTAAACTGTCACTAGTGAGGAAGCACTCTGACACTGCTGACTGCATCAGCACACACTGACCAGTGAGAAGAGATGTATTAAAAACAGGAGCTTTAATATAGTTGTTTCCTGTTATTTTTGTATTTAGAAACCGTTCAGAAAATTGTCATTTAATGTGTCATTTGAACTGTTTGCCCAGTAAGACTTTTTGGTGTCAGGTTTCCCTCTACTGGTTTACAGAGGTATTGCATTTGCTTACAAATAAGTTCAGTGAGTGAGTCAGAGAAACTCTTATTTTTCTTTCTTTTATTCTTTCTTTCTTACTTTCTTTCTTATTAAAAAAAACGTGTACTTATTATTATGAAAACAGTGCTTGTAGGGCAAAGCTTCACAAAACCTACATGCAAAGCATCATGTTTCTCTAAATCATATAAATAGTATCGGATGATTTAACCAGAGGAGAGCAACTGAGGGGAGCTTCACAACAGGAACATTACAGAGACAAAGCATGACATTTAGACAAGTGTGAAATGGCAGCACAGTGTGGCTGTATTGTGGGATGAAGGCACAAACGACACGGGTGCTCTAGTTTTTTCCTCTGACTTTATTCACCACAAAACATGAACTGAACACAGCGAAACCCCTCCTCCCGACCTGGGTGTGAGTGGAGCCCTCTGGTGGGCCATCAGAGTATTTACTTTTATTTTGTATATGTACTTTGCTCACATGATCTGAATCTGTCAAGGCTAATGGGAAGAGGGACTCAGGAGATCACACTTCAGTGCATTTTATTTACACTGGAGTAATATATATTTAACATTAACAAAGTAGCATGTGAAACAGTGCTCCAGGGAGGGATCCAGGGAATCCACAACTCCAAAAAATAAAACATCTCAAAAACAATGTTTAAATAAGGACATGGCTTCACATTGCGATGAGTGTGGAAGTGATGGTAACACATTTCAATCAAGCTTCACTGCATTTCTTAGATTGAACTAAGAGTGTTTTAGATGATTATAAGCCTTTATTACCAAAATGGGTGGCGAGAAGGAGAGAGAAAGTTTTTAAGACCTGTGTGTGTCTGTATGGCAATAAATACTTGTTTGTATGGTCTAAACTGAGACAGATGGGAGCCACAAAACCACTATTTCTGTTTTAGATCAACATTTGCATCTGTTACCACAGTCATTCTGGTAAGAACTGAACACTCAAAACTGTGACATTTTGTTGTTTGCTTTTTGTCATCTAGCCATGTTTGACCTTAATGGCCTTGAATTATTCAAAAGATTCAAGGTTTAAAGCTAAAACAAATCTGATCTACACTACAACAGCACAAATGACGCAGGAAGTTTGGAGCCTCAGCGAGGATGGAGGTGTAGCTTTTTTTTTTAGTTTTTTAGGTTCCTTAACCTGCCAAATAAGTGCATAAGGGGCCATTTGCAACATCTTATGAGGGTTTTTACCACTCTGAGTCTCACTGCACACTGATTTAGAGACAGTATGCTGAATACAAGCAAGTTTAAATGGTTTAAAGCGTCACAGGAACCATGGCATTACAGCTCTGATCAGTTTCTCAATCATGAGCCTGCTTAGCCTGTACCTGACCTGTGATCTGATGATCCCTAAGCAGGTGGAAAAAAATCCAACTTTTATTGGCAGGTGTCCTGTCCTTCAACAGGATGTACATGAAATGTCCTAAACCAGGGCGCCTAAAGAAAACCTGTCAGGTTTCATCCTTCCAGAGGGGTAGACATTTTTGCATATGTCATCATTTATTAATCTGTTCTCCTTATAAGCAGGCCTGCTAAAGTGCTGTAAAACACCTCACTGAGAACAGTCACAAAGTGCGCCTCTCCAAATTACAGTGGGCTTCGGAGTAATTAACCTATTTGGGACATGTAATCACATTAGATGGTAAGTCCCTCTGTATAAAAAGGACTGCAGCGATTCAGTCCATTCCAAAATCACAAAGACAGTTTTGGACATAAGATCATATTGCTGACAGTGGATGCCCAAATATGTTGTGCGACAGGCTCCACTATCAGCAGTGGTTCAGTATACAAATTTCACAGCTACTTGACTGACAAATTCTTTTGGACTCCTGCACTTCTGTATAGCAGCTAGACTGCTTCATACAGTGATGCCAGTTCCTAACACCTGAGAAACTTGAGCATCATCCTCATTTCCCTTGTAAATATAACAACTAGCTGTAAGTTCCTTTGTTATATCTACTGATTTCTGACACTTTGAAACTCTTAAAAAGAATTTTGTGGTCATTTCACAAATGATTTTGCTTTGAACCACCAGATTAAACCTTCTTTCAAAAGTGCACTGTAAATACCTTTAGGATGTTTTAAATATCACAATGTTATTGATGCTGTTATATCAGACAGATTTCTCCTGTCTGAAAGGGAGAGGCAGTACAGGCTTAAGAAAGAAAAAGACTCAGTAATAATAAAAAGGGTGGCGATTCAGATGAAGATGAGTGGGTAGGATCCACAGAACAGTAGAGACATCATTTAGGGACAAGGTGGCAGTGAGTGATTTAATTATTGAGTATGCTTAAACAACATTTTTGAACTTCTTAGGGTAACTCTCCTGTCTGAAAGGGAGACACAGTACAAGTTAAGGAGAGAAAGGCCTCAGGCTCAGTATCACACCTGGCTGGGAATCCTGGAGGGAGGAGTTAAACGATAAGCATGATTGGGATTCACAACTGACATTGTGAAAGGAAGGAATTGTTAGAAATAAGTTTAATTATGTTTCATTTTTAAATTAATTGCAATTTATACTGATAATAGAGTTAATACACTCCTCATTAGAAGGATACAAGCATCCCATGGTGTGAAGGGTTAACAGGTAAGAAAGTTGAGTGTTTTTAGGTGAAATTGCTACACGCTTACACAACAGAAAGGGAGAGGATGCCTTGGCCTTGTGCGGGGGTATAAACTGTTGTTCCAGTAATGATGATGGCGCAACAACAAATAGAAACTATAAGGTGTCAGTTAAAGCTGACATCAGCGAGGAAATTAAACATGTCTGGTAACAAGTGCAGACTTCCTGTGTTGTCTCACACAAGCAGCGCTTTCCACACCTGCCTTGCATATTGTAATCAACTGTGGAGTATTTCAGATTGAAGCTTGCAGCAGTTCTCATCATAGATCATGGATCATTGTCTATTAAGAGAAATATGTCTCATTAGCATTGTAAATGTGTACGATATGACCCACAAGCGTAAACTAGGCTTTACAAATGTGTACAATGATTCATGTGTAACTTTTGAGGACTCACATGTGCGTGCTTCAATCCACATACAAATCTGAAGCAATTTGGCCACATGTAAAAATATTTTACAAATGCATACATCCAAACCTGAATAAATACCAGGGGCAGATCTGCTTAAAGTACTTGAACTTAATACATTCTGGGTAGTGATTAGTATTCATTCAGGTTTGAGACATATTTCTCTCAATAGTTGCCATAATAGGGAACATTAAGTCATTTCTGTTACCTTGCCTGCAAATGCCTGTTTTGGGCTAACCAGTTCTTTTTTCAGTTCTCTTAGTTACTTCCTTTGTACTTCCACAGAAACCTTGCTAATCTAGGTGACCTTAGACTACCTCCACTGCTCCATTCAGTCCCAACTCAAGTAAGACTGTTAACCACCCACTGGCTTTTTAAAATTAATTAAATCGACCTTTCGGACGCCATTTAATCACTTTATTCCCCTCTAACAAAGCTCCCGTGTGTCAGTCTGCAGTGCTGCAGAGTTCCCCCATACACTCCCTTTAATCCAAACAGACATGACAAAATGCACAGTGGACTCCAACACTCATCTGACAATCCATCCATGATCTGACCTTTCCAGCCCAACTGCCTGATCACGTTACGCTCAAAAAGGAGGGTGAGCAAAGCAGTACACATTACTGACTGGTACCCCACACTAATGGGATTATCAGGTTGTGATGAGTCCCTCACTGAGAGGCTTGATGGGGATAATGTGTTGGAAGCCATCAGTGAAGGAAAAGAATCGCCCAGGCTGGAGATCTTGTACAATATCAAACCTTTGTATAACTATGCACGCACTGGCTTCCTGCAGAAATGATATGGGATTTGGGATACAGTCAAGAAACTAAACACTTGAGTTCAGAACGCCATGCTTTGAGTTTTTGCGAGTTTATGATTTCTTGTGGTTTTGACGAGGGATTTGTTCTAACTCTGTGTTGGTTATGGTCTTCTGTTCATTCATATTCACCGATACTTTTTGGGTTTCTTTGTTTTTTGTTTCTTTAGTTTCGTGCTGAGTTTTGGATTATTTTGGGTTCAGTAGTTCCCTTTTGTGATTCCTTTCTGTTCCTCCAGTCTTTTCTCTGCGGTTTTGTCAGCATGACATCAATTGTAATGACATATACCAAACTTAATTTCCTTTATTGGGATTGTCCTCTTAACTACTCTGTTTACATTTTTTCAAACTGAAGAGTATGAAATGAATAAATTGTATATCTCATATCTCAATTCTATATCTTCTATGCTCAATATATTTTCAACTTCTTATTTGAGAAAACAGGACGTTTTGTCGACACGTGTGCATAAACATAGTTCTTACTTCCATTTTTAAGGCAGAGTAAGAGGAAGTATGTAAAACAATAGTCCTGCCATAACACTCGGACAGTTTCATTGCAACCCCCTCAGAGTTGAAGGTTCCAGCTTTGTTTTATAATGCAGAGAGTACTTATGCAGGGTTTGCTTTTCTCATAGATGTATTCAGTGCATTGATGGAGTTAGGGTATGTGAACCATGATTTCCTTAGATGATTTTTCACATTTCCAGTAGAGTGCTTATATATGACCTCTCTGCATTGAATCACATCTGTTATTAATCTCTGTCTCTCTTCCACAGCATGTCTTTTATCCTGTCTTCCTTCTCTCACCCCAACCGGTCGAAGCAGATGGCCGCCCCTCCCTGAGCCTGTTTCTGCCGGAGGTTTCTTCCTGTTAAAAGGGAGTTTTTCCTTCCCACTGTCGCCAAAGTACTTGCTCATAGGGGGGTCATGTAATTGTTGGGTTTTTCTCTGTATCTGTGAAGCGCCTTGAGGCGACTTTTGTTGTGATTTGGCGCTATATAAATAAAATTGAATTGAATTGAATATGTTGCTTACTTAGGCTTTGCTGATGTGTGCATCCATTGCAACATAAGTATATCATTTACATCCTATGTTTCTTGATCATGATTCTTCTTCTATCCATGTTCGCCATCACTCCTCGTGCTTACTGAGAGTAATCAAAAGTAAGTGAAAAATTGCAAAGCCTCCAGTGTGCAGAGTCTGCAGTGTTTAATTTAAATACATTCAGTGACATTCTGCTATTTACCACTGAAAACCTGTGTTATTACACATTCATTCTAAACACATTACGAGCCGTTTACGGAGAGAGATTTAAATTTGCATTGTTTTCATTTGTTTTCTTTATTCAAATACTGTAAGCAAGTTCTATTACTTTTGAGTCTGTCTGCTTTGATGGGTAAAAAAAAATATGTTTTTTGTTTTTGTCTAGAGGACATTGTTTCACAGTTTCATGTTGTGGCAGTGATTTGCATCCATTTAGTATTTACAGTTTACACTCTTTCTTTATTGTTTATTTCTCTTTCTTTCAAAAAGCAAACTTACGCAAACCTGCAAACATAAAAAGACGTCTCTCCTGCACACACTGTAAAGACCATGAAACAACAAAGCTCTCCCCACAGAAACCTCTGGTCTATTTTGAATTACTTCCTGTTTTTTTTCTTAAAATTTATATATTAAGACCATATGTGAAGGCTTTATTGACACTTGAAAGTTTTACCCCAGTAAAGAGTATTGCCTAGATTGTCTATAGATTGTCTATAGATTGCATAGGTAATTCCCCCAAATTACACCAGTTGAGGGAAAAAGATTCATTAACATTTGAGGATATTTCTTGAGATCAGTTCATTACAGCACACAAGCAAAAGCCTGCCTCACTTCTCTCTATGTCACTTCTATTTGTGTGGGCAAGTGGAAGTGAGTCACTTTATTTCCTGCTCTTGTGAAAACACCCTGTCTGTATCATCTACTGTTTGTTGTCAGTTTGCCTGAGGTTGACAGGAGGTTCAGCATTTGTTAATATTTTTCTATTATCTTTATTCTTTTAAGATTAAATCCACAGTGTTGATATATGAAGAGGATGGAACAGTTTCTTATTGTTGTGTTATTAGCAGGAGGAACTCATGGTAAGATTGTCTTCATAAAAAACACCAAACATTCACATTTGTAGTGTGATTCTTATAAGCTCATGTTCTTTTGAATGCATCTTTTTCAGCTTTCTTTCCAGTTGATGAAACTACATGTGATCTCAATGCAAACAGATGTCCATGCTCTCCTCTTCTTAAAGGAACTGTGTATATCCAATGTGATGTGATGGCTAATGCTAGTGGCCGTGATGTGAAGTGTTTGAAGGTGCTTCCCAGGGTGAACATAACTGTGTTTAATCTCAAGAAAGAAAAAATAATGATAGACAAGGAATTTAACAACAGACTACAGTTTATGAACGGGACACTCAAGATCACAAACGTGAAGAGGAATGATTCAGGTCAATACAGCATTGAGGTCTTTAATTCAAATGGAGTCCAAGAGAAAAACATTGTTTTCACCCTGGATGTTAAAGAAAATGGCAAAGTTGAAGGCAAGTTATATAACTTATTCTTTATTGCATAGTTTTGATGTTATTATAAAGATAATCAGACATGTAAACATTATGTGGCAGTAGAACTGTTAATCAGTATACATCACTTGGGCAACAAAATGATAGAAGATGAAATGACAAAAAATAAGCATATGCACAGAGCAAATGTACAGTGAACAGAATAGAACAGAACATTTCCTGATATATTATTTGTCTATCTATTGATGTTTCCAGTTATTTTTGCAACATGTGGACCACTACTCATATTCATAAATTAATCATCTTTTATTTCTCAGTAACTACCACGTAAACTTAAAAGGCACACTGAAACTTTCCACTTGGTCATTGATTATTATTAGTTGCATTAAATTTAAACATTAAGGTTGGAAAAAGAAGCACTGTAGCAGATGATAAGAACACAAGTAAATCAGAAACCATTAAAAAGCAAAGAAGAAACAAAGCTGAAGTTCTCAATAACTGGGTTCACAAAATAGGGTTGGAAAGAATAACAGATGAGAACAATAATAAATTGGAAACCTTTAAAAAGCAAATCTCACTGAAAAAGATGTACTTGGAGTGTATCAACGTGGATTTCCTGACACCGAAATTGGGGTCAGTTAATAAAGTTTTCGACCCCAATGTAAACTGCGTAACGGTACCTAAGAAAACCACACAGGCATTATGATTGTTGTATTTTTAACCTAATTCTGCAGCCTCAAAACCAAGTGGCTCGTTTCACATTTGAAACTTCTATGTTGCAAATACATAGACTTAGTTTGTGTTTGCATAAAAGTCTAATCATCTTCACATACAGGCTAATATTTTTTTAACTGAACCAAACTGTTACTATTAAGCTGCACATAGCTGTAAAAGACAATGACGGTTTTAGTAAACTTTGAGTAGGGCGGTTCATTTAGCTCTGTATTCACCAGCTCTTTGTTTGCTTCAAGCACTAAAACCACTTGATTCATTTTAGGAAAAGATCCTGGTTTGGGCTACTGGAATACATTTTAAAAGTAACCTTCCCATCACTGCATGCTCAGTGCCCAAGTGCTGTGTCAGCTAATGTGATGTGTGTTGCACCTTTCCACTTACTTGCTTGCTTTTCTTTAAATATTGATGCCTCTTTCTGAGATCCTTTCAAAATGAATATGCAGTAAAAAACAGCTTTGAGAAATTAGATCATTAAATAATCTGTAAAAGGTCAAAATACAAAAGATTACAAGAGCTTTGCTTTTCTCAGTTTCCATTTTGGAAAAATCACTTAATAACGGATTAAAATAGCCTTATTTTACAGCAGGTATTTTAAATGCTTGTAGAAAAGCATGGGCTTAGTGTCACATCCTCATTATCATCATGGTGTGACAGTAACTCAACATGCATATCAGCAGAACTCTGAAGCTACAGCAGCTAAATTAAATTCAGTCTTTTTTTTTTCATTTTCATTTGTGATTTTCGATTTTCCAGTTAGAATTTCCAAATTTTCATTTTGAAAAAGATCAGCACAAGTAAAATAGAACCCTTGCTGTGTTTAAGTCATAAACCTGTGTAGTGCTCATCGGCATGAGCACTAAATATTTCTTCACATAGTGTGAAGTGAGACAGACAGTAGGCACAAAACATTGACGATTGTTTTAGGTAAACATTTGCAAAAGCTGCTGCAATCCTTCTGGTAGGGACTGAATACTCCAAAAGTTTACAGTTTTGCTTTTGTTTACTTTTTTTATTTGCAGGTTTGGAAACTTGCTGTGACATTAAACAGCATGGAGCTCAGTGTTATGGATCTTTAGGTGGAAATGTGGACATCCAACTGATGGACAATACCTCAAAGACATCAAAATACCAATTGATAAAAAATTCATTAAAAATACTAAATGTCAGAAATAATAAAGTTCTTCCTAATGCTGAAGGACAAAGATTTGTCTTTTCTCCCAGTAATGGAACATATAGGATTCCTAACATGAGCAGGAATGACAGTGGTAATTATACCCTTCAAACCTTTGATTCAGATGGAAGAGCATCAGGCGAGTGGACTTTACAGTTGTTTATTCAAGGTAATTCCTTTTAATTAATAGAAATGTAATATTGCTTTAGTAAGCTTTAGAATTTTCTGCTTTTGCTGTTTTTCATTAAAGGCCAACTTAAAGACTTAACTCATCTGTATGTGTTTCTCTCAGCTCCTGTGTCCTCTGTCCTGCTGGTCTTGGAGTGTCTGTCCCAGGGAGAGAGGAGGGCGTCCTGCTCCTCTGAGGGAGGGGACAGTCTTCAGTACAGCTGGACTCTGAATGGACGCACACTGACAGATGCTGAGCTCCTTTCTGTAAATAATGAGACTAACATTATTACCCTGAAACAGCACGTCGCAGGACATCTGGTCTGCTCAGTCAGAAACAACGTCAGTAATGTCTCCAAAGAGGAGAGGATATCTACCTGTGGTGAGTGAGAACGTGATGAAAAAAGGTTGATAATTAGTTTTTGTTGATTATTTGTACTTTCATAAACCCTCAGACTGTTTGAGGTACATTCAATTAAAATGAGCAATCAGTAAAACAGTGATATCACATCAGTAAATCAAGTGGTCAGCTGTAATGGTATATTAGTAAATTAGTAAAAACATGCATTTGTTTACTTGTTTGTTTTTTATGTCACTTTATTTCAGAAGCAGGTATTTTGCAAGTGATCGGTGGTGTTCTCTTAGCACTGCTAATTTTATTAGTTATTGGTATAGCAATCATCTTTGATCAGAGGAAAAAACAAAACTACAAACCTACAAAAGAAAAAGGTACAAAACCTCATTTTTACTTCACTCAGAAGTATCATATTTTTGCTAAGACTATGTTGATGCCGCTGTCATGTAAATTCAGAAATGGATAATAAAGGCATTGTGTTTGTGATTTTTAGTCAGAATCAGAAATGACAGTGAAAATCAGAAGTCAAACTAATGTTTTAATTTGATCTTACTACTCTGCAGACGAAGAGGATGACCAAGTGGAGCTCAGAGCAGCAGTGAATTTGCAGGCCGAGATTGAGCTGGAGTTCGATGTCGAGATTGAGAGTGAAGATGAAGATGAGGGTGAGGGCGAGGGTGAGGCAGAGGCAGAGAAAAAGGTGGAAGTGGAGTATGCCCAGGTCAAGTTTCCAAAGCAACCTCGACACACTCAACCAACAGGAGATAATTATTTATATGCAACAGTCCGTAAAATGAGGTGATTTAAATGGTCGGTGTCTTTATACAGACTGCACCACTGAAGGTCCACATGAGGAGGTGACATCAAGACACCTAAAGACACTTTTAATTATCAGGCAAATACACAAAGCTCAGCTGATTAAAACAGAGCATCAATGCATCCAGTTTTAGGTTCCTTCCGTGTTTAATTACAAGCAATATGTGCGTTGTCTGCATTTGCATTGTGTTAAAGCTCTGATAGAATTAAGGTCATGATTGTAGTCATCCTTTAAATGAAAATGATTAAAGTAAAAAGTGTGGTGAACATTTCTATGAATTTCTGTGCAGCAAAAACTTGAAACAGTGATAAAGCATCAATGTAAATAAGGCCCAGCAAAGGCTCTTTAGACTGCTGGCAAACTTCTATAGATATGCAACAGAAAGCATCATCTATTGTAGTATGACAGTATGGCATGGCAGCTGCACGGCACAGGACAGAAATGACATGGCCAGGGTAGTGAGAACAGCACAGGGCACTGTGGGAAATCTTCTCCCAGATCGGGACTCTGTGTATGCTTGCTGTGTCCAGAAGAAAGCCAGCTGCTTTGGTGCAAATCCCACGCACTTGAGTAAATGACTGTTTGTCCGTCTGCCTTCTTGAAGGTGGTTTAGGACTAAGCAAGAAGCATTAGACTGAAGCACACTTTTTCCCCTAGAACAATGAACTCTATCACCCCCTGTGGACACACACACACACACACACACACACACACACACACACACACACACAGGACAACTGCACTTTGGAACATGTAACTACAATGCTACCGTATTTTCCTGTTCTGTATATTTATATATTATGTATCTTTCTGTGCTTTGTATACTAGTTGGTATTAAGCTGACCACATGCAATTCATGCATATGTGACTGCGTAATAAAGGAAACAACAAAGGATCTTTGACTCATTTAAATCTTTGAATCAGCCATTCAAAACAATGGACAATGCACAACAGAGCTGTAGGTGAAAGTTCAGGCAGGGTGGAGAGGGTGAAGATGAGTGTCAGGGTGATTTCTGAAAGAAGGATATTGGAGCTAGAATGAAAGGGACAGTTTCCAAGATGGTAGTAAGACCTCCTATGATGGATGGAGTGCTGATTTGGAGACAGAAACAAGAGACAAAGCTGGAGGTGGCAGAGTTGACAATATCAAGATTTACAGTTGAGTGTCCAGCATGCACAAGATTATAAGTAATTATATCAGTGGGGCAAGAAAAGTAGATTTAGAATGTAAAAAAGTAAACTGTGAATTTGTTTTAAGAATAAAGTGCTAACAAAAATGTTATCTGTGATGTGTGATGTACTTCTTGATCTGGTCCCTGAACATACCTGCAAAGGATGCAGCGTTTCCAGCTCAGAGTAACTCTTTATTACAAACTATGAACAATGCTTCTGATGTTGTCCACTCAACTCAACTGATGTAGGGCACCAGCTCCTTACTGTTAGCTTATCTTCTCTGCCACACACACCCTGGTCACAGCATACTCCTGTGTACTGTGAGACCAGGACGTTGCAAGTGTTGATCTTAAGCTTTAATCCACTATAAATAAATTCATGTAAATAAATTGTTGTGGGAACTTATGAAGATGTGTTTTCACTCAAGGAGTCAAGTTTGTAAAAGATTGATCTCCTAGCTGCAGGTAAATGTTTGGTCTCCCAAAGAGAAAATCTGACCGGCTCTAGTGATGTTTTCATTATTATTATTTTGGATCTGCTTGAATAAAATACTGCTTATAATGTGTTACCAAAATGAACATCATAAGTTCAAAAATATTGGCTGGTTCCATTTTATAAGCTATAGCTGTGAGTATGTGGAAACTAGTGTGTTTATTATCAACTGGTAAGGATTATTTCACAAAATCAAAATATGTTTACTTGACAAGGATAACAAGTTGAAATCGCAGAAGGGAATATGCAGTTTTGATTCATCTGTGATTATAATGTCACATTACAAACTTCATCATTCATTAATGCATATATATATATATATATGTGTGTGTGTGTGTGTGTGTGTGTGTGTGTGTGTGTGTGTGTGTGTGCGTTTGTGCGTTTGTATGTTCTGTTTACATCTCCTCCAAAACGTAAACCCTAATTTCTATGCTTAATATATTTTGGCCTGATTATTTGTAAAAAACTGGTATTTTTGCCAGATTGTCCCAGGGTAAAAACTGATGAGATGCCCAGCTGTACACAAGTATGTTGCCTGACATGTGCATAGACATAGTTGTATAATTGTAACTTTTATTACCGCTTTCAGAATAGAAGATCCCATCCTTGCTCTGTAATACGGGAAGTACCCATGTAGGTTGTTTTTTTTCTCACGAATGAGTTTTTCTCAGTTCCAGTTAAGTGGTTGCATGTGTATTACTGCCTTAGCTTGGTCATCCATTCAAATGTAAGTAAGTTATATGCATCCTTCTTTTGTTGACGTTCACCATCACGTTTTATGTTTACTGTGTGTAACTGTACAGAGTCTGGAGTATTTAATTACACTACATTCATACAGACTGTCTGACATTTAACTCAATGTTTTGTGTTATTACATGCCTATTCTATTCTATTAGCACATTTCAAGTGATGTAAAGCTTAAAATATACATTTTAATTTCCTTTTATCAAAATAATATTTTTACAGTGTGCTTTGATGGATATCTGTGTTTTAATATTATCTGGACAGCATTGCTTCACAGATTCATGTTGGGGCAAAGATTTGCATCCTTTTAACAAGCTGCTTTTTACCTGGTTGTCTACATTTTATTCTTTATATATTGTTTATGTAACACTGATGAAGCGCTAATGAATTAATACAGGCTAGGTATTGAGTGAAATATTATTGTCCCATCCTTTCTGAATAAAAATGTCTCTTCAGCACACCCATGAAGCTTACTAAGCAGTATAGCTCTCCTCACAAGAACTTTTGTAATACTTATGAATGAACTTGTGATTTTAGCTTTTGTGTGTCGTTTTCAAAAGTATACATTATGTGAAGACCAATTCAGTGTTGTTTAAACTTAGTTATTGAAATAGTGGAGGAAAATGATTTGTTCACATGTGGTACATATTTCTTTCGGTTTGCTACAGCAGCCTGTATCATTATTCTGTGTGCTGGCAAGTAGAAGTGATAGTTTCTTTTCTGTTTTAGTGAAAACATCATGTGTTGTCACCGATTTACTTTTTCCTGTCAGTTTGGGTTTAGGTTTGTTGCAGATTTATATCTGGATTTGTTCATAATTTTCCAGTCAATAAATGAAGAGCATGGAGCAGTTTCTTATCATTGTTCTATTAGCAGGAGGAACACTCGGTAAGGTTTTCCTCATAAAGATGACAAACATATACATTTTTAGGATTAATAATTTAAACTTGTGTTTTTTCATGCTTTTTTTCCAGCTCTCGTTGCAGTTGATGAGACTACTTGTGACCTCAGGATGAACACAGGTCCATGCTCTCCTATTCTTGAAGGAACTGTGTATATCCAAGTGATGACTAATGCTAGTGGCCGTGAAATGAAGTGTTTGAAAGTGCTTCCCAGTGTGAACATAACTATGTTCAATCTGAAGAAAGAAAAAATAATGATAGACAAGGAATTTAACAACAGACTACAGTTTATAATCAAGAACGGGACACTCAAGATCACAAACATGAGGAGGAATGATTCAGGTCAATACAGCATTGAGGTCTTTAATTCAGATGGCGTTCAAGAGAAAAATATTCATTTCACCCTGGATGTTAAAGACAATGGAAAAGTTGAAGGCAAGTTATATATTTTGAAGTTATTATAAAGTTAATCAGAAATATAAGCATCTGTCACAACGGGACTGAAGGGACTCAAGCGCAGGCTCTGGGTCGTGAAAAATAAAGAGTGTTTATTTACAGAAACACCAGTTGAGCTATTTACAAAGTGAGGGAAAAGACAGATTCCGGGAATCCACACGAACAGGGAAAGACACTTGCACCAACACACGCTCCTAGGTCCACGCTCCTAGGTCCACACTCCATTCACGCTCCACGCCACATGCTCCTCTTCACTCTCCACCAATCCACAAGAAACACAAAGCTGGCTCCAATTCTCACACACTCAGTCACGCAGGTAACACGTGGACAGGTCCAGGGAAATCTATTCACAAAGATACGAGAAGATTACTACGGGAAGATCGCTAGAGATACGAGAATAAACAAGGCCGGGGTTAACACTGACAAGAGTTGGCAACGGTCCAGTGACGAGAAACACAGAGCTGACATCTTATATAGTTACTGGAACATTGTCGAGTGATGAGCCACAGGTGTGAGATTACGAACAGGTGCGTGGGCCAAGGGAGGGAGCCCACAGGTGAGCTCTCCCCAGGCAGTAGGAGGAAGGAGGGACAGTGAGGGAGGGAGAGAGAGAGCAGGAGCAAAAAATCTAAACAAAAACATGTGTAGTCACACTGAACCGACCGGTTAGAAACAGGGACCCTGACAGCATCATGCTGCAGTAAAACTGCAAAACAGTACCCACTTGTGCAACAAATGATAGAAGATCTACTGAAAAAACTACAAAGACAGATGCAAATGTTTCATGCTGCTTGATGTTTCCAAATTCTTGAAGAGAATGAATGGAAAATTTTGCAATATAGTATTTGTCTATCTATTGGTATTTCCAGTTATTTTCACCACACATGGGCTGGTATCCATTTTCATAATGTAATCTTTAACTTTAAACTGTAAAGGGACACTGAATTTTTAAACATGGTCACTGATTAGTGTTAGCTGCACTAAATTAGTACTTTAGGCAGTGAAGAAGAAGTATCATAGTAGAAAATTTGCCAGGAATGAAGCCAATCATTTCCATTTGAAGTGTGAATAATTTAAGCTCATGTTCTTTTGAATGCCTTTTTTCCAGCTCACGTTTCAGTTGATGAGACTACTTGTGACCTCAGGACGAACACATGTCCATGCTCTCCTATTCTTGAAGGAACTGTGTATATCCAAGTGATGACTGATGCTAGTGGCAGTGAAATGAAGTGTTTGAAGGTGCTTCCCAAGGGAAACATAACTGTGTTCAATATAAAGAAAGAAAAAATAACAACAGACAAGGAATTTAACAACAGACTAACATTTATAATCAAGAACGGGACACTCAAGATCACAAACCTGAAGAGGAATGATTCAGGTCAATACAGCATTGAGGTCTTTAATTCAAATGGAGTTCAAGAGAAAAATATTCATTTCACCCTGGATGTTGAGGACAATGGCAACGTTGAAGGCAAGTTATATATTTTGAAGTTATTATAAAGTTAATCAGAAATATAAGCATCATGTTGCACTAAAACTGCAAAACCGTACAAATCACTTGTCCAACAAATGATAGAAGATCTGAGGAAAAAAACTACAAAGACAGATGCAAATGTTTCATGCTGCTCAATGTTTTCAAATTCTTGAAGAGAATGAATGAAAAATTTTGTGATATAGTATTTGTCTTTCTATTGGTATTTCCAGTTATTTTCACCACACATGGTATCCATACTCATAATTTAATCTTTAACTTTAAAGGGACATTGGACTGTTAAACGTGGTCATTGATTAGTGTTAGCTGCACTAAATTAGTACTTTAAGCAGTGAAGAAGAAGTATTATAGTAGAAAATTTGCCAGGAACGGAGCCAATCATTTCCATTTGAAGTGTGAATAACTTAAGCTCACGTTCATTTGAATGCGTCTTCTCCAGCTCTCATTCCAGGCGATGAGACTACATGTGACCTCAGGACGAACACATGTCCATGCTCTCCTATTCTTGAAGGAACTGTGTATATCCAAGTGATGACTGATGCTAGTGGCCGTGAAATGAAGTGTTTGAAGGTGCTTCCGAGGGGGAACATAACTGTGTTCAATCTGAAGAAAGAAAAAATAACGACAGACAAGGAATTTAGCAACAGACTCACGTTTATAATTAAGAACGGGACACTCAAGATCACAAACGTGAAGAGGAATGATTCAGGTCGATACAGCATTGAGGTCTTTAATTCAAATGGAGTCCAAGAGAAAAACATTCATTTCACGCTGGATGTTAAAGACAATGGAAAAGTTGAAGGCAAGTTATGCAACTTACTCTTTATTGTATATTTATGAAATTGTTATAAAGTTAAACAGAACTATATAAGTATCATACGTTTTCAGTGTGTCTTTTTGATTGGTGTCTGACACTACCAGCTATGGTGGTGTGCTGAGGTTTAATCTACAGGGTGGGCCATTTATATGGATACACTGTAATAAAATGGGAATGGTTGGTGATATTAAAGTCCTGTTGTGGCACATTAGTATATGTGAGGGGGCAAACTCCTCAAGATGGGTAGTGACCATGGGGGCCATTTAGAAGTCGGCCATCTTGGATACAACTTTTGTTTTTTCAATAGGAAGAGGGCCATGTGACACATCAAACTTATTGGTAATGTCACAAGAAAAACAATGGTGTGCTTGGTTTCAACGTAACTTTATTCTTTCATGAGTTATTTACAAGTTTCTGACCACTCCTAAAATGTGTTCAATGTGCTGCCCATTGTGTTGGATTGTCAATGCAACCCTCTTCTCTCAGTCTTCACACACTGATAGCAACACTGCAGGAGAAATGCCAGCACAGGCATCCAGTATCCGTAGTTTCAGGTGCTGCACATCTCGTATCTTCACACCATAGACAATTGCCTTCAGATGACCCCAAAGATAAAAGTCTAAGGGGGTCAGATCAGGAGACCTCGGGGCCCATTCAACTGGCCCACGATGACCAATCCACTTTCCAGGAAACTGTTCATCTAGGAATGCTCGGACCTGGCACCCATAATGTGGTGGTGCACCATCTTGCTGGAAAAACTCAGGGAACGTGCCAGCTTCAGTGCATAAAGAGGGAAACACATCATCATGTAGCAATTTCAAATATCCAGTGGCCTTGAGGTTTTCATTGATGAAGAATGGACCCACTATGGACAAACCATCACTTTTGTTGTTCCAACAGTCTTGGAGGGATCCGTCCAATGTGGGTTAGTGTCAGACCAATAGCGGTGGTTTTGTTTGTTAACTTCACCATTCACATAAAAGTTTGCCTCATCACTGAACAAAATTTTCTGCGTGAACTGAGGGTCCTGTTCCAATTTTTGTTTTGCCCATTCTGCAAATTCTGTGCGCCGATCTGGGTCATCCTCGTTGACGCGCTGCAGTAGCTGGAGTTTGTAAGGGTGCCATTTGTGAGTAGCTAAAATCCGCCGAAGGGATGTTCGACTAATGCCACTCTCCAGTGACATGCGGCGAGTGCTACGCTGTGGGCTCTTGCTGAATGAAGCTAGGACAGCCACTGATGTTTCTTCATTAGTGACAGTTTTCTTGCGTCCACATTTTGGCAAATCCAACACTGAACAAGTTTCACGAAACTTAGCAAGCAGTTTGCTGACTGTAGCATGGGAGATGGGTGGTCTCGTAGGGTGTCTTGCATTGAAATCTGCTGCAATGACCCGGTTACTGCGTTCACCAGATATCAACACAATTTCGATCCGCTCCTCACGTGTTAACCTCTTTGACATGTCAATGGCTGTGAACAAAGAGAAACATGAAAGAATAAAGTTACGTTGAAACCAAGCACACCATTGTTTTTCTTGTGACATTACCAATAAGTTTGATGTGTCACATGGCCCTATTCCTATTGAAAAAACAAAAGTTGTATCCAAGATGGCCGACTTCTAAATGGCCCCCATGGTCACCACCCATCTTGAGGAGTTTGCCCCCTCACATATACTAATGTGCCACAGATAGGACTTTAATATCACCAACCATTCCCATGTTATTACAGTGTATCCATATAAATGGCACACCGTGTATATAAGAACAATAAACTTTATTTACATGGCACATTTATTAACATTTATTAAGGTTATTCACAGAAAGGGTTGGAAAGAATAACAGATAAGCACAATAATAAATCAGAAACCATAAAAAAGCAAAGCTCAGTGAAGAAACCAACTTGGAGTGTATCAATCTGGATTTCCTGACAACTGAAATGGTTAATCAAGTATTGAGCCACAATGTTAACTGTGCAATGGTAGCTGAAAAAGTGCCAGATGCATTATTTTTTGCACTTGTAACCTGATGCTTCAGCCTTATAAAAAAAGTGTCTGTTTCATATTGTGTTACAAACTCAGTGACATCATTTTTGATGGGCACCTTTGTAATTCCAAAAAATGTAGGTAATGCTTTATAGTAAATCGGTTAATAAATAGTAAATTCATAGATAAGTAATATATTAAAAGAGCTTGCATTTGCACAGTCACCTTCCTTTGGGAAAACAACTGAACAACCTCTATTAAACCATTAAAATGTAGTTCACAGATGAAATGTAAAAACTTGTTCTGACTTGTAGAAAAACACTGGGAACCTGCTACATTTAAAATGGCTTAAAAAAGTACTAGCTTTGAAATGTACTCAAAGTAAGAAAGTAACACCAACTCCTTGAAGAACATTCAAAACTTTAACTTGTGAAGCTAGAACTAAACAAACAAAAAACCTAAAACACAGGGAATACATCAAAACAGCTTGGAATAACCAAGGAAACACAAAGACACAAGGAAGGATAAGCAAACGCACTGAAAACGGATGTAATATATACATGAGGGTGATTAGGGAAGAAGAAACACATGGGAAGCAAAACCAAATGCACTGATCTCGGGACGAACAACTGTCAAAATGAAACAGGAAGTACACAAACACGTGACACAGAAACCTGGAGAAGAGCGGGGGAAGAAACAAGGAGACAGATAAGACCACAGGCTCACACAAGCGACACAGGAGTGTGACAAAGACACAAGAGGAGCCTCACTAAACAAGAACACAAGACTAAAGCTGTATAAACTTGAACTTAAATCATCATTATAATACAAAGACCTAATAAATCTGATTTAAAAACATGAGGACTTGCATGTAAACTTCTAATTTCCAGTTGATCAAATACACTTAGAGCTTTTTTAGACTTAGAGCTTTTTATTGTCATTGTGCAGTTTCTTGCACAGCGAAATTGGGTAAATACCACTGAGCAGTCCTTGACTTTATATCTAACATCTCTTCTTCCTCTGCCACTTGAACCCTTGACTGTGGCACACAGTTTTTCCTCTTTGATTTCCCCTGGTGATTAACACACAAACAGGATTGTATTCCATGCGTTACTGCTTAGGCACAAATCGGTTTGATGTTTGAACGCATGTACTGATGAGAAATAATAACTCCTCTCAAATATGTTAAACCAATAATAAAAAGCCTGTGTTGAAAATGTAAGGAGTAGAACAAAATTTTTTAAAAACTATTCAAGTAAAGCACAGATACCTGAGAATTCTACTTTAGTACAATAACAAAGTACAAATACTTTCCAACTCTGTATAGTATCAAATAGGGCTGCTCAATTAATCGAATTTTAATCACGATTACGACCTGGAATTTCAACGATCATTAAAAATGACTGAGCCGATTATTAGCCCCTCCCTCATTTATTCGCGACACCTTAAAGGCCGGTCCGTGAAAATATTGTCGGGCATAAACCGTCCGTGGCGCAAAAAAGGTTGGAGACCGCTGATTAAGAGGACCCGAGGGAAGCTCGGAAAGCTAAGCAGAAGTTATTTGGAGAGTGACTGCCGCTGGTTGAAAAGAGAGTTTAAAAAAAAAAAAACTTCAGTGGTGTTGCACACTATTTTATATTATTTTTTTAAAGTCATTGTTAACCCTTTAAAGCCGGTCAGAGCAGCACGCTCCGTGTTGTGTAACTATTTTTAAATCCCTGTAGAACCTGAACCGTGTAAGCTAGCGCAATAATTTGTTTTGCATATGAAACCGGAGGAGTTGTACTTACATCTGATGCCATCAGCTTGTCCTCGGTCACGGTTTCCTTCCACATATAGCTTTGCAAAAATTGCATAAAAAGCGCTTGCAGGAACAAAAACATAATATTCCAGAAACACGCTTTGCCGATCCATCAGCTGTTCGTAACACTTCCCAAGACTTTGTGGACTGGTGCCAGCTGAACTACCTCCAGATCAACGCCAGTAAAACCAAGGAACTGGTGGTAGACTTCCGCAGGCACAAGCATTCTCCACTGCAACCACTGAACATCCAAGGTATGGACATTGAGGCTGTGGACAGCTACAGGTACCTTGGTGTTCATCTGAACAACAGACTGGACTGGACTCATAACTCAGACGCCCTCTACAGGAAAGGGCAGAGCAGGCTGTACCTGCTGCGGAGACTCAGGTCGTTTGGAGTGGAGGGCCCACTCCTGAAGAAATTCTATGACTCTGTTGTGGCTTCTGCTATCTTTTATGGTGTGGTCTGCTGGGGCGGCAGCATCTCTGCTGGGGACAGGAAGAGACTGAACAGGGTGATCCGAAGGGCCAGCTCTGTTCTAGGATGCCCTCTGGACCCAGTGGAGGTGGTGAGTGACAGGAGAACGGCGGCTAAGCTGTCATCCCTGATGGACAACATCTCCCACCCCATGCAGCAGACTGTGACAGCACTGAGCAGCTCCTTCAGTGGGAGACTGCGGCACCCACGGTGTGGGACGGAGAGATTTCGCAGGTCTTTCCTCCCCACTGCTGTCAGACTCCATAATAAAGACTTTAACTGATCAAGCACACACATCCATACATATGCAATAATACTAAGTGCAATAATCCTTTCTGTCATCGTTGTATTTTTACTCAGTTGTATATAGTATTTGTATTTGTATTCTATTTTTATCTTATTGTATATTTATTTTATTTTATTCTACTGTATATAGTATTTTATTTTATTCTATTCTGTACAGTTGTGTACTGTATTTATTCTTATTGTATTCTAATTTTTGCCTCATAACTTTTGCACTGTCCACTTCCTGCTGTGACAAAACAAATTTCCCACGTGTGGGACTAATAAAGGTTGATGCACATGCTGTTTTCTTTGCAAATTTGCATCATAGGATTGTTTTTTGTTTTTCCTGCAGTATATAAAAACTGTATCTCCAAAATAAAACTATGAAGACACTCAAAATAAATTTCCTGTTGTTGTAAACTATTTTTTGCAACTTTATTGTATTTAAAGTTTTGAGGGATAAGCCTCTTAAATTTCTCCAAGTAGAAATATATGTAAACAAAACAAAAGCGATTTTCAATTTTTTTTGTAGTTTATTGCACTTTTTTGCAATTTATGTAATTACTATGGACTTAATGCATACATATTATTAAAATATGGGCTATAACAGTTGTATTGATGTATAGCAACTTGAAATGCTCCCACAAATGGCACTACAGCATGTAAAAAAAATAATATAAGCTCTGGTGGACTTGGTTCTATAGTAGGTCTTAAAGGGTTAAATAAATATCGTCAAATAATCGTGATCTCAATTTCAGTGAAAATAATCGTGATTATCATTTTTGCCATAATCGAGCAGCCCTAGTATCAAACAGGAGTGACAGTGATAATTATACTCTTCAAGCCTTTGATTCAGATGGAAGAAAATCAGACGAGCGTATTTTACAGTTGTTTATTCAAGGTATTTTTTCTGTTCTGTTGGCAAACTAAATAATATATCACAAAATATCAAATACATGTATTTTGTTCTTTCCTTGTTTCTTTTTAGAGACTATAGAAAAAGACAGAGATTCTGATTTAAAATCTAAACTCATCTGTGTGTTTCTCTCAGCTCCTGTGTCCTCTGTCCTGCTGGTTTCTGAGTGTCTGTCCCAGGGAGAGAGGAGGGTGTCCTGCTCCTCTGAGGGAGGGGACAGTCCTCAGTACAGCTGGACTCTGGATGGACGCACACTGACAGATGCTGAGCTCCTTTCTGGAAATAATAAGACAAACATCATCACTTTGAAACAGCACGTCTCAGGACATCTGGTCTGCTCAGTCAGGAACAATGTCAGTAATGCCTTCAAAGAAGAGAGGATATCTACCTGTGGTGAGTGAGAACAATACTGATAAAAGCTGATTCTTAGTGTAATTTTTTTTTAAAAGTTATCTCTTTATCTGCTCATAGGCTTTGTTTTCATCAGCTGCTCATTATTTAATGGGACACAGATGTCAGGGTGGGTGCATAAGTCCAGTAATACCCTTTGTCCCGAACCAACAGGAGACCCTTCCACGGCCACACAAACTGCAGTGGGTAAGGAGAATAACATAGTGTCAAATAATCCGCTTTGATTAAACTGCCATCAATAATGACCCAAGGTATTATTAAAGAGGGAAGATTAACTCTGATGAAGGGGATTAATTCATGGTTTTTTTTCCCTTTGTCTTATAAAGTATGGTATATAAGCAAAATTCTACAATGACTCTTCTTTCACCGCTCTAACTTGTCATAAATATTTTGTTTTTCTGCACAGGTGCTTCCTGGTTCGTGTTTGGTTTGAAAGCCGCTGTGGTAATTATATCATTAAGTGGAATTTCGCTCTATTTCGCTTGGAAGAAAAAAACAATATTGGAGGGCCCTGCTGTCCCACAAAGGATGGAATATCCAGATAACTCTGTTTTGATGATTGCATTGAGTTCTCACTCCAACACATAGTGTCACTTTTCACCTGTTGTACATTTCTCATGTGTCCTCATAGGCTTGTAAATAAGCATTAGTGGGGGTTTTTTCATTCCACATTTTATTGACAGCTTAGTATATTTTTAGTATATGTCAATATGTTTTTTGTGTTTTTATTATTCAAGAACAGCAATCCAGCAAAATATAATCGAAGTGGAAAATCAGAGAAAGATCTTTGTCTCCTTCTTTCATGTATTATTTATTTTGCAATTGCATTTCATCTGTCTACTTGAAATATATTCCAAAAAGACATTAAGCACATATGTTAGTATTTTTTTATCATGGTGGCTGTGTGGGTGCCAGAGGTTGGACACAAGACTTAGGCTACGTTCACACTGCAGGCGAAAGCGCATTAAATCCGACTTTCTTGACCCTATGCAACCCATATACGATCATGGTATGACAGTGTGGACAGCACAAATCCGATATTTTCAAATCCCACCTATGTCACTTTCGTATGTGGTACTGAGTCCGATACATATCTGATGTTTTAGAAAGCGACTGCTGTTTGGATGGTCATGTTCATGGTCATGATCATTCAATCCATCTTTTACGTCACTTACACAAGACAGACACCAATTATCAGCAAAGACAAACGAGAAAGCATGGCGGCGGAAACTGGAGACGGAGGGAGTCAATGGACAGAAACTGAGGTTTTGGACTTGATTACCATAGGGAGACAATTCTTTTCCGGGCTGTGTTCGAGTGCATTGCCAAAGAAATGGCTGAACGAGGGAAAAGGCGAACGTGGCTACAGTGTCAGAGGAAAGTGAAGAGCCTTTGCTTTCTAAATGGTATTCTTTTTAGGATTGGGAAACATCCGACTGGGTTATGGGATTGGTGTAATGCTATGGAGACGGTTGAACATGTGTTTATTAATTGCAGGAAGTATGTAAGTCAAAGGAGAGTGCTGAGGTTTGAGATGAATGGTGGAATGGAACATTTTTTGTTTTTTGTGGGGTTTTTTTGTTTTTTAAGAAGAGGCTCCAATGATTTTTAAGTGAAGTGAGAGTAAAAGCCAGTAGATGGCAGTAGTGCAACATCTTTGGATGCAAGCTGCCGTTAAAACCGACAGAAGAAGAAGAAGAAGAAGAAGAAGAAGGAAAATTAAACAGGGACTAACAGACACACACATGTGTGGGGATAAACAGAATGAATATTAAAAGTACACACTAGAAAAATACTAAACTATAAAGAAGTAACACTTAAGTCATAAATTAACAGAAAGAATCATTAGTCCAAAACCAACTTTAAATGCTGGGTAAGAGACACAAGGACCATTACAGTTTTTGTTGTTTTTTAAATTAAATTAAATAATTGATGGATAATTGCTTAATTTAAATCAATAATAATAATAATAATAATAATAATAATAATAATAATAATAATAATAACAATAATAATAATTATTAGTCTACATAAAAGTGTTTCCCATCAGTGTTAAATTGATTAATATTTTTGCTGTATACGGCTGAGCTAATTTTAAATACTTTATTATGTGTTTAATGTGAAGCTTCATATTTTGTGTTTGTAGTGGCAGTTGTTTATTAGCTCAGAAACACAGGCCTATATCTTGATTTTTCAAAAAAAAAAAAGCTTGTTTACTTCCTGATGCTACCTGTATTTCCATATGAAGTGCAGGTCAGAACTGATCTCAGAACAGGGAAAGCAGAGCCACTGGAAGCCTATGTGGCAAGCTTCTAGCAGATCTACCATCAGTTTACAGACCAAAAGTTTATCTACAAAGTACATGCGCAAACGACCAGGAACACGTTACTGACCTCTCAGTTTGCCCAGCTCCAGTTATCATTCACAGTAACCAGATTGCGCTACACTTTGCTATGAGATGAAATAAGCACAGCTTTGACAGATGACTGTAGCCACAAGGTGGCAGTAATGTCAAGGATAGATGCACTTATTAACTGACGGGCGAGGAGCAGTGCTTTCTGATATCAAAGTAGCTTTAAATTGCTTTGCTTTTCCTGACAGAATACTACTGATAAAATATGAATTTATTAATTATCTGCTAACAAAAATATTATTTGTGGTTATTTTTGGCCTGTTTCTATCAATATTTCAAGCAATCTTTGACAGCATTTTATTTCCTGTTCAGTTAACTGTCTTTGTACTGTGTCATCAGCTTATCCTGTTAAGCTTTGCTGACATTTCAACTGTGGGCTGTTTCATTGAACAAAAACCTATCATCAGTATGCAGAGGTGTGAGGTTTCCCTCTACTGGTTTACCAAGGGGTTACTGTTGTTTATACATAATGTCTGTACTCAGTAAAACTCTTTGTTAATAACGTGCCAGTAGTTGAAATAAATGATACCTATAGAAGAAAAGCTATGTAAGACTGAAATTCAAAGCATAATATGTCTTCAAACCATAGACAACCAGTGTTGGGTGAAGGAATTGAACCAGAAGAGAGCGAGTGAGTTGAGCTCTGCAACAGAAAAGTTACAAAGCAAAGGCATGGGTGTTAGACAAGTGTGAAATAACACCACAGTGTGAATGTATGTATTTGATCACTTTGCATGTATATTTCTCCTTTCTGCTAAGAAGGTGTGAAGAGTTTCCTTTGCCATTTCATAAGGTTGTGAATTATAAACATTGAATCAGCAATTTCACAATCTAAAAATCTCAAAAACATTATTTTAAATTTTTAAAAATTTTCAGGAAACTCAACATTAATCACTATCAATAGAATTTATGACATGACTAGAAAATCAAGAGTTGTTCTTTTTGTTGTCAGGACACATGAAAACGTATTTTTACTATTAAGCCAAAGTGCTACAAGATCGAGTTGTAGTTGTAGCTGAAGATGTTCATTCTCTCAGGGGGGGAACTGACTGGATCCTCTGACATTTTGATATACAGCTGTGAGATTGCGCAAGTCAGTGTGTTTACTGTCACTACTTAAGTTGTTGCATGTTCTTTCTCAATGTGAAGATCGTTCTAAACTACAGATAGAGTGTGAAAGTATACTATGGTGAAGGGTCAGAATATAAGCAAGAAGAAACATACAGAGGCTCTTCGTGGTAAAAGCTGCATCTGAGCTTGTCGTGTGTGTAGTGACCCTTACTGTTGTGGTTACAATGACAATCTTTTCTTTTATGTTAAAACCTAACATCTAACCTCAACACACTGAGCAGTACAACAATCATTAATGTCTGTAAATGTGTTTTGAGCAATTAAGCTCAGATGTATCAAATAAAATATTTATAGCTTAATTATACATTATAATGCCTGTCATGTCTGTGTTAAACTGGCATCAATTTGTTTGTAAACTTCTTTTTTTGGGTTATATCTATTTAAAAGAAAATATTACAGTCTCAGTGAAACTGCATTATTAGTTGGAGTATAAAATGACACGACTGGTTTTGGGAGTTTAAGTGTCACTAAATTGATACACAACTTCTCTCTCTACAGTTCTATTGTAGTTACATCCTGCCTCGTGTGAGTTTATGCATTCTTATCTGAATCTGATCAGTAACACCAAGCAATGGAAACCAATGAAAACTGAGTACAGTTTATTTGAAGCCGATCACTTACAGGAAACATGGTCATTCTAAACTGGGCCTATTTGCATCTTGGTAAAATAAAGGAGCTTATCTGAAAGTTGCCTGCTGAGTCCACAGAGGCTGAATAGTAAAGAAGAAGCATAGAAGCTATGTTTGGAGTGTAGGTGATGCTATAGGAGACTCTTAAGGTGAGCTGTGTTTACTTATTTATAACCTGCAGTCAGTGTGACAGAACAGTTACTGAATACATTTCGATATCCTGTGTTTTATACATAAACACAAAGCTGAGAACAAAAGTTGAAAACCAACTCAAAGCTACTTTAAAGTGATCACCTCAGTGATTCGTCTGTAAAAACGCGAAGAGGGTTTGCTGGTGAATCAGCCGGCCATTCCAAAAGTTAAACAATACTGCTTCACAGTTTCATGCTGTTGCAATGCTTTGCATCTCTTTTTTCTTTCTATATTGCTTATTTCCCTTCCTTTCATGCAAACCTAAGCACTCAAAAAGGCATCTCTCCCTCACAGCCTGTAAAGACTGCTAAGCAACAGCGCTCTCCCCCCAGGACACTTCTACACTATTTGTGAATTGTTGCCTGTGCTTTCTAGGAAGAAAACTCAAGACCATCGTAAACAAGAGATATTGTATGATAATCACCCTTTAAAAGTTTCGCTTTAGTGATACTGTCGCGGCCTTTTACGTTCCAAACACCAAAAAAGTCCAAGAAAAGGCTGTGGGTGGCAACGGGAGGTTTGTTTTAGAACGCACTTCTGACTCCATTGTTTAAAAATCATATGCCGTTTATTTCGTGGAAAATTACAAACAGAAATCAGCCAAATAACTTCTTAAAACTTAAAATTAAATGAAAGTTAACTTAATTTGCTTTAAAAACTTTAAAAGTGTTCCAAAAATCATTTTCTAACCCTCCCGTCTTCCCATCTGACATTTGGCAAACAAAAAACCTCTTTACCACACCCATCCAGGGTGCTCTTAATCTCTTGATTAATGGGAGGGTCCATAAGCTAATAAACCAATCACTTTCCAAAAGCTTCTCCAATAAAATTTATTACAAATTTACATAACAAAACCAGGTCAGTATATTCTTACACCTTTAAAGAAAAAACAAAAATGAATACAAATTGCATTTTATAAACATTCAACAAAAATGGCCACAACAGATAAAGTGTTGTCTAGACTCAGTTTTGCAAGTACAATTAAAACAGGGAGAGGAAAATGAGAAGGAGAAGTAAGACAGTTTAGCTTATTTTATTCTTTTTACAAAAATACTGTGTCTACATCATCACCCATTTACTGTTTCAGTGTGAACTAAAGGTCCCAGCAGATTTATAGCCAGATTTGCTCATAATTTCATTTCATTTTTAAAGTGCATTTTTTTAAATTTACTTTTCAAGATTCAAACCAAAGCATGGATGAATAAGGATCATGGAGCAGTTTCTAATCCTTTTGCTAGTAGTAGCAGGAACTCATGGTAAGATTGTCCTCAAAATGATGCCAAAAATGTACATTTGGAGTGTGAATAATTTAAACTCACAATCTTTTGAATGCATCTTTTCCAGCTTTCTTTCCAGTTGAGACTACATGTAATCTTACCAAGAACACATGTCCATGCTCTCCTCTTCTTAAAGGAACTGTGTATATCCAAGTGATGACTAATGCTAGTGGCCGTGAAATGAAGTTTTTGAAGGTGCTTCCCAAGGGGAACATAACTGTGTTCAGTCTGAAGAAAGAAAAAATAACAACAACAGACAAGGAATTTAACAACAGACTACAGTTTATAATCGAGAACAGGACACTCAAGATCACAAACATGCGGAGGAATGATTCAGGTCAATATACTGTTGAGGTCTTTAATTCCAATGGAGTCCAAGAGAAAAAAATTAATTTCACCCTGGATGTTAAAGACAATGGCAAAGGTGAAGGCAAGTTATGTAAGTTACTTATGATTTTATAGCTTTAAAGTTATTGTAAAGTTTATCACAAATCATATAAACGCCATCTGAGTAGAACTGCAAAGCACAGTGTACATCACTTGTGCAACATATAACAGAATTTCAAAGGAAAAACAACTTTAATGTTTAAGGTTTCCAGATTCTTGAAGTGAATGAACAGAATGTGTGATATAACATCTGTGTATCTATTAGTATTACCAGTTATTTTAGTTACACATGGGCTGCTATTAATATTACTGATTTAATATTAAACTTTATGCTTTAAAGTCATACTGAAGCTTTCCACTTGGTCACCAATCATTATTAGCTGCACCAAATGAGAAAATTAAAGTGTCAAGCACAAGTATAATAGTAGATGTGGTTGTGATTGTGCTGCTTTCACACAAGTTTTCCATGCAGCTTTTTTTGGGTGTCTAACAGCTATCATCTCTGGTGTTGTTTGGTGAGGTATAACAATATATTGTACTTTTTTTTACATAGCACAATTCTTAAGTAGCTTCTGCACAGAAAGAATAAAAAAGATTCAAAAATAAGAACAAGCTTGAATGAGAAACGATGAAAGAAACAAAAAAAGTTCTGAAGACCTGTACTGAGGTCAGTTAATGGTATTTGTGTTTTAAAAAACTCCTGCCAGATGCATTATTGTTTAAAAAAACAATAATACCTCATTCTGAGATAACTTCAACATGAGTATGCGGTTAAATTAATTATAGCAATGAGAATTTTAGTTATCAAATTATATGGAAAAGTAAATCTAAAACTTTCCTTTGCTTAATCCTCTGTTTTTCCCATTTTGGAAAATCACTGAATTACTGATATTAATCCATTAAAAGGTTTTTTGTTTGTTTGTTTGTTTTTGTTTTTTTGTAGAAAGGCTACAGGCTATGTACAACATTTAACATTTTTTCTATTTTATGATGATGTGACTGTGAAGCTACAGTGACCGACAGCAACTACTACTTGGAGGGCATTGAACAATGAAAATTGTCAATGTTTTGATTGTGTTTATTTTGTTTATTTTTTTCTATTTATTTGCAGGTGTAGAAACTTACTGTGATGGCAGACAGGATGGAGCTCAGTGTTATGGAGCTTTGGGAGGAACTGTGGACATCCAGCTGATGGACAGCACCTCAAAAATAACAAGATACAAACTGTTAAAGAATTCATTAAAAATACTAGATGTCAGAAATAATAAGGTTATTTCTAATATAGTACAAGATAGATCAGTCATTCTCCCCTGTAATGGGACATTTAGGCTCAGTGACCTGAGCAGGAATGACAGTGGTAATTATACCCTTCAAACCTTTGATTCAGATGGAAGATCAACAGGCGAGCAGACTTTACAGTTGTTTATTCAAGGTAAATAATGAGAGTAAATTTTTCTCCGATTGGGAAATGATGACAATTTGTAGATAGAAATTTAACATTGTGAAATTTATTTTTCATTTGAGACTATAACGAATTAGATTTTGATGTAAAATCTAAACATATTTTTTTAACCTTTTGTATTCAAGGTAAACATTAATAGTAAATATTAAATGTTAAAATACTTTAATAATAATAAAAAAATAACAATAATAACTATCCTCTATGGGAAATTGACAACAATTACACACACACACACACACACACACACACACACACACACACACACACACACATATATATATATATATATAAACACACACATAATAGTTTTTTGGTAATTTATATATTTCACAAAATTTCATGTATTTTGTATTTTCCCTGTTCTTCATTGGACAATATAAATAATAACGCGCATCTTAAAATCAATAGTCATCTGTGTCTATTTGTCTCAGCTCCTGTGTCCTCTGTCCTGCTGGTCTCTGAGTGTCTGTCCCTGGGAGAGAGGAGGGTGTCCTGCTTCTCTGAGGGAGGGGACAGTCTTCAGTACAGCTGGACTCTGGATGGACGCACACTGACAGATGCTGAGCTCCTTTCTGGAAATAATAAGACAAACATCATCACTCTGAAACAGCACGTCTCAGGAGATCTGGTCTGCTCAGTCAGGAACAACGTCAGTAATGTCTTCAAAGAAGAGAAAATATCTATCTGTGGTGAGTGAACACATTATTAATAAAAGCTAAATAGCAATTTGTGTTTATTATGGGCACTGTAAGGTTTTCATAAATCTTTCGATTGTTTGCTCATTTCTATTGTTTGCACATTAGTCAACAGGGCACAAATATCATATCCATCCATTCCATTCTGCTTATCAGGGTGGTGGAGAGGGCTGGAGTCAATCTCAGCTATCTTAGGGCAAGAGGCAGGCTACACCTTTGACAGGTCCCCAGACTGATTTAGGGCTAACACAGAGAGACAGACAACCATTTCCACTCATACCTATGGGATATTTACATTAACCAGTTAACTTAACCCAACTAATATCATGAAATCAAAATGTCAGCAATGATGACTGGTACTTTAGCAAATAAAAATGGAGTTTTATGAAGTGGATTCACTGATGTTTATTTTCTTTGTTGTTTTCTTCATTTGTTGACTTATTTGTTTTTATGTCATTTATTTTTGCAGCAGTAATTTTGCTATTGATGGTTCGTGTCCTCTCAGCACTCGTGATTTTCTTAGTTGTGGGTATAGCAGTCATCTGTTTTCAGAAGAAGAAACAAAACAACATATCTGCAAGACAAGAAGGTACAAAACTTTCATTGTGCTCACTGCACTCTGGTTGTTTATTGCTCTTTTTATAAATTGATAATACATTTAAATATATAAAGAATAAAATTTGCTCTTGCTTTTTTTTTAAAAAAAACAAACAAACAACCGTTTTACTTTCTTAAATATTGATAAGGAATGTCTTGATGCATGCTCAGTTATTCAGTTAAGTAAATCCCAAAAGGTTGATTCTGATCATGTTGATAAAGAAGTCATGTGAACTCACAAAAAAGACAATTTTAAATCAGTTTGTGTGTGATTTTTGCTCAGAATCTGAAATGACATTAAAACATGTTTATCATTTTCTGTTTCTTTTTAACTCCTGTCAATCTGCATAAGTCAAACTATTGTATTAATGACTTACTGAGTTTTATTTTATCTTCTTGTTACTCTGCAGAGGAAGAAGATGACCAAGTGGAGGAAAGAGCAGTAGTGAAGGTGGAGGTACAATACGCCCAAGTCAAGAATAAAAAGCTATGTAGGCAGATGAAACCGACAGGAGGTGATTGCTTGTATGCAAAGGTCCATAAAGGTAATTTAAGTGATTGCTGAGTTTAGGTGGGCTGCAACACTGAAAGCCCATGGAGGGAGAAGGTGATGGAAAGATACCTAAAGGTTTTTCATTTAATGTGATTTCACATCAGACTAATCATCAAAGCTCATTAATATTGATTTTCATTACTTCGAGTTCCAAATTACGACAGGGCATCAATGCATCCAGTCTTAGATTCTTAGATTCTCTCTATATTTAATTACAGAAGCACTGTATGTGTTTTCTGCATTTGTATTTTGTTGAAGGTCTGATGGAACAAAGATTGTGATTGTAATAAGGGAATTTCTTTTAATTTGAAATTGACTAGTTTTTGACTTTGTAATTGTGGAAATTAATCATCAGATTAAACTGTTGCATGACTGCAGTGCAACCAGTACTCTGGGCAGTGATAAAACATCCAAATTCCAGCTTCTCTTATAGAATTATTATTTTTAAAGAATAATTAAACACATTGTGTTATTTGGTGTCATCACTACTAAGCAGTACTGGCAGTATAACAAACACACATTCTTTATACATTTAAACACAAATCAGATCAGATTTCTTTATATGCCACCAAATCATAACATCTCATGAAACACCACACAGTAAAACCTTAGAGTATTGTAGATTTGTGCACTGCTAAACTACTTTTTATAGTGATTAAAATAAGCATCAGTTTTGGATCTATGGGCACATGCGCAACACAGTGGAAGCCTTTTTTCACTTACAACAACCTATAAATGCTTTGAATATGTTTATACTGGACAGTAAATTGACAATAAGCTTCAGCACGAATATCAAAGAGATCTTCAGAGTCAAGATAACATTTAATCAGCTCAACTATGCTTTTATAACTATGTTCTTGCTTTTTTATTCAATGTCAATATTAGATAAACAACAAAATGCACATGTAGAGATAAATTTGGAGACAGTGACATTATTCTTTTTTGTTTAAGATTGTATTATTGTGCATTTGGTAATTTACAGAAATATTTAGATATACTGAAATGCACGTCTAACATAAACTTTGAGATGGTTGAATGATGTTGATAATTATTGTGTTACTGATGTCTTTGGAGTCTGTTTCACATCCACATCCTATCAGCATTACTGATGAACAAAGCTCTAAAGTTATTAAATATTTAATATTTTAATCTCGTTGACTTTTTGTGTCATTTTTAAAATAAAAAAAACAAAAACAAAAAACAAAGGTTTCAGTGAGCTATCCTTATAATTACAGATCATACATCTCTTTCAATAATCTTTGGCTCCAAAGGCTAATAACTACTTTGTGTTGACCATTTAGGATTATTAAAGTAAGCATGATAGTCAGTGGTGAATATATTCTCCAAGCCTACTATTGATACTGATAGTAAAGCAGACAGTCTCATTATTGACAAAATTAATTGTGTTACAGTATCTGTGAAAAATGCGCAGAAAAGTGCACATTGTTTTTTGCATTTGCAGCCTGATATTCCAGGATCATACATTACGTGATAAAAAACCTAGCTGGATCTTTTATGTTGGAAACAGTTACACAGACTTTGAAGGCTACTACTTTTGTGTGCATTTTCTGTTTCACACAGTTTAGTTTTACTTATATCAGCTTTTTGTTAGATTTAAGCACTAAAACCTCAAGATTAAATCTGTCCTATTAATAACCCTTTACCTTAAAAAAACAATGGAGGTGTGCCGAAGCAGCTATGTATCTACAGCTTTTTAATAATACTTACTTTTAAACTGTTACCAAATTCTACACTTGAATAGAGAGAAACAGCTTTAATCTGAAAACAGTCATCATCCCAGTCTGTGCTCCTGATAACACTGTCTGTTGTGTACAGAGAAGTGAAGCAACATAAGAGGTCAGGTAAAACTCAACACGCCAGCTCATCATGTATTTAAAGGGTTAGTTGTATTGGCAATTACAGACCATGTTTGTGTTTCAATCCGATCCTATCATGAAAAAATGGATACAGGAGGCCAACTCAAGGGGTTCAGCACAGCAGGATGTCATGATTCGGCTGTGTGGCAGGCAGGAGAGGACCCAAACGCAAACTCACGGAGACAAAACGTAAACTCAAAAACACAGCTTTAATGCTGGCAAAAAGTGGAACACGAAAACAGTACTAAACTAAACTGGGAACGCTAAACATAAAGTATACCAGGAACCACAGGGCGAATCACACACAGCATGAAGGAGACTACGACACTGACAAAGAGAAACACAGGGCTTAAATACACAGAGGGATAACGAGGGAATGAGACACAGAAGGAGGGCACAGCTGGGAGAAATCAGGACTGACGAGACAAGCAAAGCAGGGCACATTCACATAAGACATGGAACTTCAAAGTAAAACAGGAAGGATCACACAGAGACGCGAACTTGACACAGTGGAGACAGCAACTAAGAAACACAGAGACATAAACCATAAGGCAGAGGACTCTAAGAACTGAAAGACACAGAGGGGAAATCAAACATGCAGACACAGACTTACACAGAACAGAGGGGACACAGAGAAACATGAAGGGCAAGGGATCGAAACTAGAAACCATAAAATAACTCACACAAGTACAATATTACAAACATCACAAGGAACTAAAAACGCTGGGTCAGGGGACCCAGGACCATGACACAGGATAGATGCAACAGAGCAAGGGAGAAACTGCAAAATGGAGATCAATGATATCTGGGACCTGGAAAGCATGGCAGGGAGATCATGAAGTTGTTTTGTTTTTTTTGGTACCAGTGTTGGTTATGGAGAAGGAAAAGTAACAGGTGAGTGCATGTGAGAGAGTATACCCCTATAATACTGCTGTAATGGTTTCTAGAGCAGTAAGACTGTTATGGACATGAATGCAACATACCGTTGGACCGCTAATTATAGGGAAGGGTCAAAAAGGGTCAAAGACTTTTAAAACTCACTGAGCAACACAACAATCATTAATGTCTGTAAATGTGTTTTGAACAAGTAATATGTTATTTAAATGTCTCAAATAAAATATTTATAGCTTAATTATAAATTATAATGACTGTCATGTCTGTGTTAAATTAGAATCAAATTTTTCATTAACTTCTTTTTTTTTGGGTTAATTTTATTCAAATGTAAAAATTAAAGTCCATTAATTAGTTGGACAATAAAATGACATGACTTGGTTTGGAATTTTAGTGTCACTAAATTGATAAACAACTTCTCTCTCTTCTCTCTCTGCAGTTCTATTATAGCTACATCCTGCCTATTGTGATCAATGGAAACCAATGACAACTGTGTTCAGTTGTTAAGATTAAAAAACTGTGAAGCAGTCGCATCCTGGATGGTCTGTATTTACCACAGGAAACATGGTCAGTGAAGGCTGGGCCTGTTTGTATCTTGGTAAAGTATAGGACGTTGTCTGAAAGTTGCCAGCTGAGTCAAAAGAGGCTGAATAGTAAAGAAGCACAGAAGCTATGTTTGGATTGTAGGTGATGCTATAGGAGACTCTTAAGGTGTATAATTATTTAAAACCTGCATCAGGTGTGGCATTAGGTACAGTTAGTGAATACATTTCGATATCCTGTGTTTTATACATAAACACAAAGCTGAGAACAAAAGCAAAGTTGAAAACCAACTCAAAGACACTTTAAAGTGATCACCTCAGTGATTCGTCTGTAAAAACATGAACGGGGTTAGCTGGTGAACCAGTGCTTCAAACACACGTCCGCATCACTGCAGCCGCCGCACCAATCCGTCTGTTGATCTCTGGCTCCCTTTTCCCATCACTTGCGAACAAGACCCCGAGACCATGGAAAAAGACTTTCGGACTGCCTCGAAGAGATTCTGGCAAACCGTCAGGCGTCTCAGGAGTGGAAAGCGGTGCTCTACCTGCACTGTGTATAGTGCTGGCGGAGCGCTGCTGACTTCAACTGAGAAAATTGTCAGGCGGTGGAAGGAATACTTCGAGGACCTCCTTAATCCCACTGACACGTCTTCTAAGGAGGAAGCAGAGTCTGGGGATGAGGGGAATGACCCGCCAATTTCCGGAGGCGAGGTCACTGAGGCAGTTAAACAACTCCTTGGTGGCAGAGCCCCTGGTGTTGATGAGGTCCGCCCCGAGTTCCTGAAGGCTCTGGACGTTGTAGGGCTGTCCTGGTTGACATACCTCTACAATGTTGCGTGGAGATCAGGGGCAGTACCTGTGGACTGGCAGACCGGGGTGGTGGTCCCCATCTTTAAGAAGGGGGACCGGAGGGTGTGTTCCAACTACAGGGGGATCATACTCCTCAGCCTCCCTGGGAAAGTCTATGCCAGGGTGCTGGAAAGGAGAGTTCGTCCGCTAGTCGAATCTCGGATACAGGAGGAACAATACGGTTTTCGTCCTGGTCGCGGAACACTGGACCAGCTCTTTATCCTCTCAAGGATACTTGAGGGTGCGTGGGAGTTTGCCCAACCAGTCTGTGTCCAGTGTGTTTTGTGGACTTGGAGAAGGCATTCGACCGTGTCCCTCGGGGTGTCCTGTGGGAGGTGCTGCGGGAGTATGGGGTGTCTGGCCCGTTGCTACGGGCCATTCGATCCCTATACAACCGTTGCAAGAGTTTGGTTCACGTTGCCGGCAATAAGTCGGACTCGTTCCCGGTGGGTGATGGGCTCTGCCAGGGCTGCCCTTTGTCACCGATTCTGTTCATAATTTTTATGGACAGGATTTCTAGGCGCAGCCAAGTGGCGGACGGTTTTCACTTCGGTGGCCTCAGAATCTCATCTTTGCTTTTCGCAGATGCTGTGGTTCTGTTGGCTTCATCGGGTGAGGGCCTCCAGCTCGCAGTGGAACAGTTCGCAGCCGAGTGTGAAGCAGCGGGAATGAGGATCAGCACCTCTAAATCTGAGGCCATGGTTCTCAGCCGGAAAAGGGTGGAGTGCCCACTCCGGGTCGGGGATGAGTTCCTGCCCCAAGTGGAGGAGTTCAGTGTTTAAACCTTGAGTGATGCCCTATCAATTAGTGAATATTGTGTACAATACTGTGCATGGATAGTTAATGTCCAACATGCTATCTGACAAGACCTGTTTGGAATACATAAATGATTTGGATGAGTGAGTGACTACTTTCGGTAATATACACAATGTTGCAGAAAATAAACATTATCTCAAACATTTTTAGGCAGAAAAAAATTATACTTAAAAAAAATTGAAAATGGTCAGACCTGAATACCATGAAAGGGTTCATTTCACTGCTCACACATGTATTCAATTTATATTCGACCACTAGATGTTGCTTTTGAAGACCCTTTTTTTTTGACAGTTTTTTTTCTTTTCTTGATAGCAAAATGGGGATCAAATATGATGTCACTTCCTTTCATCCTCTCAGCGTGTGAAAAGTGAAGTACCAGCTGACAGCAGCGTGTAGCACACACACTTCTGTTATTGAAGGAAAAGTGACTGACTGGATCATAAGGGGCTGTACAGTGAGCAGACATGGAAGCTGTCATTGGACTGTTGTTTATGTTACTCGGTGTCTCTTATGGTGAGCTACTAAACTTTTTGTTCTTCTTCATTAATGCTTAATTTTATAATAAAAAAAGAGGTTTTGCTGCCACGTGATCTGGCACCATCAATAAAATTAAGCTGAATTCACCAAAAGATTTGTTGAACTGCAGTTTATGAGTTTTATTTTAACACTTTAAATGATTTTTACTTCCTTTACTTATATTTCCTTAAAGATTAACGACACATTCTGAGATCATTTTAATGTGAAAATGCGTAAATATAGCTATGACATATAAACTCATTAAATAACATGTAACCTTATTTTCAGAGTCCTTCGGGGTTTACATTTTGACTAAATTAAATTCAGACACTGATTTTATCATCTCGGTTTGATTTTGACTTTGTTCATTTGTTCACTTTTTTTTGCAGGTGTGATCACTCATTGTGATGGCAGACAGGATGGAGCTCAGTGTTATGTAACTTTGGGAGGAACTGTGGACATCCAGTTGATCAATAGCACCTCTGAAATACCTAGATACCAGTTGTTAAAGGATTCATTAAAAATACTAGCAGGGAGAAATAATACAGTTATGTCTAATGCCATAGAGCATAGGTCTCTCATTTTTCCTAGTAATGGAACATTTAGGATCAATGACCTGAGTAGGAATGACATTGGTAAATATACCCTTTTAACCTTTGATTCAGATGGAAGAAAATCAGGCGAGCGGACTCTATATTTGTTTACTCAAGGTAATCTTTTTTTGGTTAATAAAGCTGCTACTTTATATAAATATAAGATTTTTTGGTAATCTTTATATCTATATATATATATATATATATATATATATATATATATATATATATATATAGCATTTTCTGCTTTCTCTGTTCTTTTTTAGAGACTATCAAAATGAATTTGAACAAAACAATAGCAAATACATTTTTATCTTACTTTATATTTAATTTTTTTTTAACTATTTAACTAATATGGAGCTGAAAAATACAGCTATGAGAGGTGAACTTGTTAAATAATAAGTAAAAGAATAAATTGTTTACTTTTTTGTTTTCCTTTACAGGTGTGGAAACTTACTGTGATGGCAGACAGGATGGAGCTCAGTGTTATGGAGCTTTGGGAGGAACTGTGAACATCCAGCTGATGGACAGCACCTCAGAAATACCTAGATACCAGTTGTTAAAGGATTCATTAAAAATACTAGATGTGAGAGGGGATAAGGTTATTTCTAATACCATTGCACATAGATATCTCATTTTTCCCAGCAATGGGACATTTAGGATCAATGGCCTGAGCAGGACTGACATTGGTAAATATACCCTTGAAACCTTTGATTCAGATGGCAGGACATCAGATGTTTGGACTCTACATTTGTTTATTCAAGGTAACATTTTCCCTGTTGGGAAGTGATGCAGCTACTTTACATACATTTGATAAGATTTGCAGCATTTTTGCACAACTATCCCCTGTTTCAGGAGTACTCAAACCTTTTCTTTGTGGGTTAAAATTTCGTCCATTTTCACTTCCTGCATTCATTTTCAATGAATAACTGCCACATGAGAACAGCTTCCGAAAGTCAGTTTTTTAGACCCTAAGAACAGCAAAAAAATTGAGGTTTTGCATAACAGTTAGATACATATTCTGTTTTTGATTGCCAGCAGGCCTGAGTAAACAACAAACTACTACTAAAACAAAATGACAGTAGCCACAAAACCACTATTTCTGCTGATGGAATTCAGTCATTAATTTGTGCCCACCTGTGGGAACCATATGAAAATAATCATAAATAATCATGAAGCTTACAAATTTCTGTTCATTGTAAACATTTGCATATGCTACTGCAGTCTTTCTGGTAGTAACTTAACACTCAAAAGTTTGACAGTTTTGCTTTTTGTCTAATTTTTTATTTGCAGGTGTGGAAACTTACTGTGATGGCAGACAGGATGGAGCTCAGTGTTATGGAGCTTTGGGAGGAACCGTGGACATCCAGCTAGTGAACAGCACATCTGAAATACCTAGATACTACTTGTTAAAGGATTCATTAAAGATACTAGATGTGAGAGGGAATAAGGCTATTTATAATACCATAGCACACAAATCTCTAATCTTACCCAGTAATGGAACATTTAGAATCAGTGATCTAAGCAGGACAGACAGTGGTAATTATAGCCTTATAACCTTTGATTCAGAGGGTAGATCATCAGGCGAGCAGACTTTACAGTTGCTTATTCAAGGTAATTCCTTTTCTTCTCAATAAAGCTATTAATAGATATAAATTTAACAATGTTTTGCTGATCTATACAATAAATATAAAAAATGTTCAGATGCATGTATTTTATGCTTTCCCTGTTCTTCATTTGAGACTGTAAAGAATTTTCACAATTCTAGTTTTTAAATCTAAACTGATCTGTGTGTGTGTTTCTCTCAGCTCCTGTGTCCTCTGTCCTGCTGGTCTCTCAGTGTCTGTCCCAGGGACAGATGAGGGTGTCCTGCTCCTCTGAGGGAGGGGACAGTCCTCAGTACAGCTGGACTCTGGATGGACGCACACTGACAGATGCTGAGCTCCTTCCTGGAAACAATGAGACTAACATCATCACTTTGAAACATTACATCTCAGGACATCTGGTCTGCTCAGTCAAGAACAATGTCAATAGTGTCTCCAAAGAACAGGAGATATCTACCTGTGTTGAGTGAGAACATTGTAAGCAGTATCCAATAATGAATCAGCAATTCAGTCACTGTAGTTTCACAGCAATCCAGGTCATGTTAGTCTTGAGAGCTAGAGATACTTGTACTTCACTCTGCCACACAAGGTGCCCAAGTGCTACAGCCTGTATTAACAATAAGTAAAAGGACTGTTCTGCTCCAAAACTGTTGCTAATTTTGACCTCACGTGTGAGACGACTCGTAGACATTGTGAGATATTGCTTGTGCCTTGTGCAGAGTGTCCTACCTCAGCAGAAGGTGATATTATCATTATTCATGCCAGTATTTATAACTTTACTAATTATAGAATTACCTGTTTGTGTCTCAGAAAATCACACACAAATTATCACATACATTCACTTCTATCTGCAAAAAATTCAAATTAAGGCTGGCAAGAAACAGAGACATGATGCTGTTCATTTTGTCTGTATGAATTTATTAAAGACAGTTAATTGAACTCCTGGATTACTTCAGTCTTTCTGACAGTAGATTTAGGCCAGACTTGTATACCACCAGCATTTCAACATATCTTTCACATGTAGCATTTCTCACACCTGGGACTTTATATGAGTCAATTAGCCACAGAAAACATTTGGAAGCACTGCTGCTTCTTTAAAGATCAAAATACCTCTTAACTAAATTTTCTGAGCACATTCCTACTAGACCTCACATCATTGGAAGGAAATCTTTGGGCAATACCTACTTTTGAGTGTACTCAAACTTTTTGGTTTCAGTTTGAATCAACACACTATTTTGATTCCTCCATCAGAAGATTGTGGCTGTGGATAATACATGGATGTTCAACATCCTCTGCACCACATGCAGCTAAACACTTTCTCCGATAAATGTTTCAGCTACATTGACACCAAAAATCTTTACCATCTCATACCACACCTATATTCATTTTAGAATTTTATTGTGTTGTATTAGGTTTTAATCTTTTTATTTTTGTATTTTCTATAGCAAGTTTAACAGGTTGTTATGTGATAACATATAGCAACAATTCTTTTTCATATGGAAATTTTTTTTTAAAAGCATTTCCACATGAAACAGGAATTTGTGTTTTACTGCAGTCAGTCTGAATTACTGAACTGAGATGATGATGGTAAATCATCCTGAATGTTTCTGTGTCATTTGTGTCAAATCATTATATTCCATTTTTGTTCAGTGGAAATACCCAACAATCTACCTGGGAACCCACTGAAGATGTGCTTTTCACTACTTAGACATACTTGCACAAACACTCACACATAAACAGAGTTAAAGAAAAAATAATTTGCTTGGTGTTTTCAGATGCAAATTGCCCTTATTTACTTTTCTGAACAGAAATTGAATGTTATGCTTGTTCAGTATCTGACTTCTCAGGGAAACTGGCTCAAATATGGATATAAAAATGTAACATCAGTTTGTTATTTGCCAAATAAGGCAAAGAAGACTTTTTTTTCCCATGTCCCAACCCATTAGTCAAGGGAATAAAAAAACATGGAGACAAGTAGACAAAACACAGGGAGATCAAACAAACAGAAGATATAACACAGATGAGACAAAGACAGACTGGACATGAGAAAGAGATCAGATATAAAAAGAAACGAACTGAAAACCTGAAACATAAGCATGCAAAACTCAAAGTCCCTTAGAAACTAAACATACGTATCTCATATAGTTCCATTAATGAATAACGTTAAACAAACCTTAAACCCTGGGTCAAAGATCCAGGACCATACCAGGCATTTTTCAGGTGGGCCGATGCACTTGTGGGCTGATGGGTGAATAATTTTTTCTCTGCGTTGATGTAATTATACAGGCTACAGCTGTCATTAAGGGCTGCTGTGCATTATTTTCATGAGCAAATGCAATACCCAATCAAATATCCTAATGCAACCAGTCCCTTCCATGTGCATTCATGCACTATGCTGAACACAGTTTAGTGTGGTAGGAGTAGAGAGTAAAGATGGATAAAAAAAAAAGCGAAAAAGTGGAGCTGAAAAGCTAAGAAACAAAGAGAAAAAAATAGAAATAAATGCATCAAAAGGTGTCAAATTAACCAACATGCTAGCTATCGTGGCTACAGCAGCTGCTGCACCATTAACAGCTGTGTCAGCAAACCTGTGCAGTCAGAGGAATCTGTTATTGCTAGCATGGGCAACTACAAGTACAATGAAAGACAGTTTGGCATCTCTCCATTGGCAGTATGTAGATTTTTACATTAAAATTGCTTTTATCTTTTATTTTAAAGTTACAGAGATATGTACAGTTGTATAAAAGTTATATATTCTGTAAGGTGCAATATAAGCAGCAATTTAATCATATATATATACAGGGAGTGCAGAATTATTAGGCAAGTTGTATTTTTGAGGAATGATTTTATTATTGAACAACAACCATGTTCTCAATGAACCCAAAAAACTCGTTAATATCAAAGCTGAATGTTTTTGGAAGTAGTTTTTCGTTTGTTTTTAGTTTTAGCTATTTTAGGGGGATATCTGTGTGTGCAGGTGACTATTACTGTGCATAATTATTAGGCAACTTAACAAAAAACAAATATATACCCATTTCAATTATTTATTTTTACCAGTGACACCAATATAACATCTCCACATTCACAAATATACATTTCTGACATTCAAAAACAAATAAAACAAATCAGCAACCAATATAGCCACCTTTCTTTGCAAGGACACTCAAAAGCCTGCCATCCATGGATTCTGTCAGTGTTTTGATCTGTTCACCATCAACATTGCGTGCAGCAGCATCCACAGCCTCCCAGACACTGTTCAGAGAGGTGTACTGTTTTCCCTCCTTGTAAATCTCACATTTGATGATGGACCACAGGTTCTCAATGGGGTTCAGATCAGGTGAACAAGGTGGCCATGTCATTAGTTTTTCTTCTTTTATACCCTTTCTTGCCAGCCACGCTGTGGAGTACTTGGATGCGTGTGATGGAGCATTGTCCTGCATGAAAATCATGTTTTTCTTGAAGGATGCAGACTTCTTCCTGTACCACTGCTTGAAGAAGGTGTCTTCCAGAAACTGGCAGTAGGACTGGGAGTTGAGCTTGACTCCATCCTCAACCCGAAAAGGCCCCACAAGCTCATCTTTGATGATACCAGCCCAAACCAGTGCTCCACCTCCACCTTGCTGGCGTCTGAGTCGGACTGGAGCTCTCTGCCCTTTACCAATCCATTTGGCCCATCAAGACTCACTCTCATTTCATCAGTCCATAAAACCTTAGAAAAATCAGTCTTGAGATATTTCTTGGCCCAGTCTTGACGTTTCAGCTTGTGTGTCTTGTTCAGTGGTGGTCGTCTTTCAGCCTTTCTTACCTTGGCCATGTCTCTGAGTATTGCACACCTTGTGCTTTTGGGCACTCCAGTGATGTTGCAGCGCTGAAATATGGCCAAACTGGTGGCAAGTGGCATCTTGGCAGCTGCACGCTTGACTTTTCTCAGTTCATGGGCAGTTATTTTGCGCCTTGGTTTTTCCACACGCTTCTTGCCACCCTGTTGACTATTTTGAATGAAACGCTTGATTGTTCGATGATCACGCTTCAGAAGCTTTGCAATTTTGAGACTACTGCATCCCTCTGCAAGATATCACACTATTTTTGATTTTTCTGAGCCTGTCAAGTCCTTCTTTTGACCCATTTTGCCAAAGGAAAGGACGTTGCCTAATAATTATGCACACCTGATATAGGGTGTTGATGTCATTAGACCACACCCCTTCTCATTACAGAGATGCACATCACCTAATATGCTTAATTGGTAGTAGGCTTTCGAGCCTATACAGCTTGGAGTAAGACAACATGCATGAAGAGGATGATGTGGACAAAATACTCATTTGCCTAATAATTCTGCACTCCCTGTAGAGGATATATATATATTAGGGGTGCAACAATACTCGTATTGGTATTCGATACAGTGCTTTCGGTTCGGTACGCATATGTACGCATATATCGAACAATACAAAATTTTAATTTTATTTTATTAACTTTTCTTCTGAAGATGCTGTCTGTGTTGAGAGCTCAGTGGATCTGTGTTCGACTTCTCCGCCTAGGCTGCACCGTTGAGCGCAGATCCACTGAGTGCAGCACAAGCTAGCGAGACAGAAGTTTAGCTCATTGCAACATGGCAACTGCCTCAACGCTACCCAAAATTGAACCTCCCCCACCCTCATTCAGATCTGGTGTTTGGAACTATTTTGGTTTTCATGTGAAGCAAGACCCTGATGGTAAGCGCGTCATGGACAAAAGTAAAACAGTATGTCGGATGTGCCACACAATACTCAATTACATTTGTGGGAACTAGTGCGTTAGCGCAGTTAGCTCATTAACGTGTTGACGCCGTCCAGCCCCACACGCGGGGCAATCCGCGGTAACTCGTTAACGGAGATTTGCGGCGTTATGGCGTTAATGTCATTTTAACGAGATTAACGCTGACAGCACTAGTGGGAACACAACGAATATGACTGCACGTTAACGCCGACATCATCCTAGTGCAAAGACAAGTGGAAGCAGACAAAAACAACAAGCACGCATGCAACAAGCTTTACCCGAGTCATTTAGACAGCCGTTAGCTTATGATTCTCCTTATGGGGACCTGATATGTTTAATATGCTGCTGAAAGTATACCCCAGAAGAAGCGTATAGTATAGCTTTTATTTTGCAAAGAGCCATTTCTCTGTAATAGACTCTATTTTCCAAAGATGAGTGATTTCTCGATCAGATAGATTTATTATTTTATCCCTTTGTTGTTTCAGCAACATTAAATTTAAAAACTGTACTTTTGAATTAATATATATATATATTTACAATTTTAATAAATGACAAATTAAAAAGGCATGAACATTTTTTTGTATCAAAAAAATATTGAACCGTGACACCAAAGTATCGAACCGAACCGAACCGAACCGAACCGTGAATTTTGTGTATCGTTGCACCCCTAATATATACAGTATATGTATATATGTATGTATGTATATATATATATATATATATATGACTGGTCTGTTAGTTCAAAGTAGCCCTGTACCACTCGAACAGTTTCACTGCACCTCTCTCAGAGTGCTAGCTTCTATCTCTGCTCTGTGATGCAGGAAGTACCCATGCGTGGGTGTCTTTCTCACAGATGAGTTGTGCCTGGTTCCAGTTGAGCGCTCGTAAGTGGGTTACTGCCTCAGCCTGTGCTGATGTAGGCATTCATTAATTTGAAAGTGAATCATGTTTATCCTTATTTCCTTGATGGTAATTCTTCTTCTGTTAATGTTTAACCATCACTCCAGCCATTTACTGACGTAAGTAAGAAATTAAATGTTTTTATTTTTTTAATAAAGTACAAAATATTCAACCTATTTTTCAATTAAAAATTAAAAGTGATTACAAAATTGTAATGTTTGCTTTAACATGTCTGCAATTTTTAATTTAATTACATTTACAATAAAGATTCAAGGCATATTACAGATGCATACATTTAGAATACCTAAATTAATCTTCTTTACACAAATACTGTAGGCAATTTTGAATACTTGTGAGTTGTGCATCTACATTTTCATATTGAATTCAGCCTGCTTTGATAGATATGAGGATTCAATGTTTTAATATTTTCTGGAAAACATTACTTCATAGTTTCATTTTGTGCCAATGATTTGCAGCATTTTAACAAGCTGGTTTTTCCTTGGTTATTTACATTTTATTTGTTCTATACTGTTTATCTCCTTTCCTTTCAGAAAGAAAACTCATCCAAACATACAAACATAAAAAGGCATCCCTCCTGCACACCTTGTAAAGAGTGCTCTTTACAGGGTGTGCAGTACAGCAGTACAGCTCTCCCCACAGGAAGTTCTGAAGTATTTGTGAATTAACTTGTCACCGCACATGTTGCCTGTTCTTTCTCAAAAGGATATGTCAAGAATACGTGACATATACTTTTTTATACTTGCATTGATATGCTGTGAAAGTGTCACCCTACAGTGTTGTCTAGAGACTCAGTTTTGCTGATGCAATTAGAGCAGCGATAGAAAAGTAAGATATGTATGTTAAGGTATGCTGAAAAAATACTGTCAACAGTATATACGTTATACTGATTTATACCCAGCTTTGTTCATCATTGTCTACAGTAATTTTTAAAGATTAAAATCACAACGTGGCTTAATGAAGAGTATGGAGCAGTTTCTTATCATTGTGCTTGTGGCAGGGGGAATTCATGGTAAGATCATCTTCATAAAGAAGCCAAGTATTAGTATTTGTAGTGTGAATAATTTCAGCTCATGTTCATGTGAATGCATCTTTCCCAGCTCACGTTTCAGTTGATGAGACTACATGTGACCTCAGGACGAACACATGCCCATGCTCTCCTCTTCTTAAAGGAACTGTGTATATCCAAGTGATGACTGATGCTAGTGGCCGTGAAATGAAGTGTTTGAAGGTGCTTCCCATGGTGAACATAACTGTGTTCAATATAAAGAAAGAAAAAATAACAACAGACAAGGAATTGAACAACAGACTACAGTTTATAATCAAGAACGGGACACTCAAGATCACAAACCTGAGGAGGAATGATTCAGGTCAATACAGCATTGAGGTCTTTAATTCAAATGGAGTCCAAGAGAAAAACATTCATTTCACGCTGGATGTTAAAGGCAAGTTATATAACTTATTCTTTATTGTATATTTTTGAAATTATTATAAAGTTAATCAGAAATATAGCCATCTTGTTGGAGTAAAACAGAAAAACACAGTACACAACCCCTGTGCAACAAAGGGTAGAAGATGAAAACAAAACAACAACAAAAAAAACTACACAGATAGATATAAATGTTTCATGTTGCTTAATTTTTCCAAATTCTTGAAGACAACAAATGGGATATTTCTTGATTTAGAATTTGTCTATCTATGGGCATTTCCAGTTCTTTTCACCACACATGGGCTGGGATCCATATTCATTATTTAATCTTTAACTTTAAAGTTTAAAGGGACACTGAAATTTTAAACGTTGTCACTGATTAGTGTTAGCTGCACTAAATGAGTACTTTAGGCAGTGAAGAAGAAGTATTATAGTAGAAAATTTGCCAGTAATGAAGGCAATCATTTCCATTTGTTGTCTGAATAATTTCAGCTCATGTTCTATTAAATGTGTTTTTCCAGCTCTCGTTCCAATTGATGAGACTACTTGTGACCTCAGGACGAACACATGCCCATGCTCTCCTCTTCTTAAAGGAACTGTGTATATCCAAGTGATGACTGATGCTAGTGGCAGTGAACTGAAGTGTTTGAAGGTGCTTCCCAAGGGGAACATAACTGTGTTCAATATAAAGAAAGAAAAAATAACAACAGACAAGGAATTTAACAACAGACTAACATTTATAATCAAGAACGGGACACTCAAGATCACAAACCTGAGGAGGAATGATTCAGGTCAATACAGCATTGAGGTCTTTAATTCAGATGGAGTTCAAGAGAAAAACATTCATTTCACCCTGGATGTTAAAGACAATGGAAAAGTTGAAGGCAAGTTATTGTAACTTATTCTTTATTGTATATTTTTTAAGCTATTGTAAAGTTAAAGTTAATTGTTCATGATTTCTTGTTTGTTATTGTTACTATCGCCAAGCCTCTGCACTTGGGTCCTCTCGTAAATGCTTGATTGCATAGTGTACACTTTAGCAAACAGTAAACAGAAAACCGCAATTTCTGTTTTTGTTAAACATGTGCAAATGCTAAATGAAAAGAAAAACTGTAGTTCTTGTAGGTACTAAACACTCAAAATTGTGTCAATTTTTCTTCCGTTTACTTTGCATTGGCAGGTATGGGAACTTACTGTGATGGCAGCCAGGATGAAACTAAGTGCTATGGAGCTTTGGGAGGAACTGTGGACATCCATCTGGGCAGCATTTCGGAAATACTTGAATACCAATTGTTGAAGGATTCATTAAACATATTTAATGTGAAAAAGAATATGATCAGTTTTAAAACCACAGAACATAGGTATCTTTTCCTCAGTAATGGGACATTTAGGATCAATAACTTGAGCAGGAGTGACAGTGATAATTATACTCTTCAAGCCTTTGATTCAGATGGAAGAAGATCAGACGAGCGTATTTTACAGTTGTTTATTCAAGGTATTTTTTCTGTTCTGTTGGCAAACTAAATAATATATCACAAAATATCAAATACATGTATTTTGTTCTTTCCTTGTTTCTTTTTAGAGACTATAGAAAATGACAGAGATTCTGATTTAAAATCTAAACTCATCTGTGTGTGTTTCTCTCAGCTCCTGTGTCCTCTGTCCTGCTGGTCTCTGAGTGTCTGTCCCAGGGAGAGAGGAGGGTGTCCTGCTCCTCTGAGGGAGGGGACAGTCCTCAGTACAGCTGGACTCTAAATGGACGCACACTGACAGATGCTGAGCTCCTTTCTGGAAATAATGAGACTAACATCATCACTTTGAAACAGCACGTCTCAGGACATCTGGTCTGCTCAGTCAGGAACAACGTCAGTAATGTCTCCAAAGAAGAGAGGATATCTACCTGTGGTGAGTGAGGTCTTTGTAAATAATATCTAATACTGAATCAGCAATTCAGGCAGTGTAGGTTCCCAGTCATCATGGTAGTAGTCTCGAGAGCTTGACAAAAGACAGAAACTGGTCTTTTTTAGATATTTGTACTGCTACTGTAGTGTGAATATGTCTCTGCTCTGACTTGCCCTTGGGAAGTTAGCGACCAAAATGGTCAATTTGTACACCTTTCATAAATCATTTATTTATGGGCTATAAGCTTCATTTTCATTGATTGCATATTAATCAGTTGGACAATAATAATCACTGATGGCACATTAATAAATTAAAACTTTAATGCAATGAATTTATTGATGTAATTGTCTTTATTTTCTCCTTGTGTTTTGCCATAAAAACACATGTTGACTTGTTTTTTTTTTTAAATTTCATTTATTTTAGGAGCAGGAATTTTAACACTGATGGGTGGTGTTCTCTTAGCACTGATAATTTTCTTAGTTGTGGGTGTAGCAGTCATCTGTTCTCGGAGAAAGAAACAAAAAAACAAACCTACAAAACAGGAAGGTAAAAAAAACTTTGTTCTTTTAATAATTACATATAACAATTTTTCTGTTTGCTGTTTTTTAAATAAACAATTTTTATTCTTTGCCAAAAGTTTGTTGATACATCAAAAAAGCCAGAACTGAGCAAAATTAAAAGTCATGTTTTGTGTGCATTTTGGTCAGAATCAGTGAAACCATTTCACAATTTTCAGTCTGCTGAAGAAATGATGGTAAACTTCTGTTTAGACCTCAAACGATTATTTTAATGACTCACTTATGTTACTTTATTCTTCTTGCTTCTCTGCCGAGGAAGAAGATGACCAGGTAATAATGTTTACTGATGTCAGTCTCACACAACAGCAAGGAAAGCAAGTTGTCAAAGAGGGGAGATAGAGGTGGAGACAGAGTAATCCCAAGTCACCCACGTGATTTACCCAGGGTTGTGAGTTTTATGATGTTTTGGGGTTTTACTCATTTTTCAAATTAATTTTGTTCAATGGGGCTTTAGGTTCATTGTGGGTAATGGTGAGTTTGGTGTTCAAGCTCATTAATCTTCTGTTCACATTCTACCTTCTGTTTACCTTTGAGTGTCATCTATAGATCTATATTTTTAGTTCATTTTCATTGGGAGTAACCAGGATGGACAAGAGTAGAAATTAGTATATTAGAGGCACAGCTCAGGTTGAGCAGTTTGGAGACAACATGGTTGTCATGTTGGACATGCAGAGAGCTGATATGATAGGAGAGGATACTAGGGATAGGAAGACGGACTGCTGGGATGGCCCCTAAAAGTATCAGATGGAAAAAGAAGAGGTATTCCTGACCTGTCCAGACAGTTTATAATAAAAGGGTAAACCTCATCTTCTGTTTCTGTCCTCTTATTTTAATATCTCATTTTCTCCATATACTGCATTGTATATAAATGTAATCATGAACACAGGTTATAAACATTGTACAAACTGCTTTTATTAAAAAATGAATTCATTAAAATATGTGCTGCAGTCTGTGTTCATCAGTCCAGATTTAAATGTAGTGACACAGTAGAATATAACAAAAATAAATAAAAGAATAAAAATGAGGCTTTTCATTTTAAAACCTGCATGTGTGCTTGTGGTTTGTGTAGTAGCACTTACTATTGCTTCACTGTGTTTCCTTCTGTGCACAATGACGGTTTTACCTGACATATAACATCAACGAACAGAACTTCAGACAACACTTCAAAACTGAGCAAAACAACAAGAAATAATGTCTGTGAAGGTGTTTCAAGGTTTGACGGAATCTGTTATTTATATTTCTTAAATTAAAAACAATTGTGGCTTAATTACACACTTTTTTGGTAATTTTTGTGTACTTCAAAGTGCTTAAAAACCCCCTTTAACTTGTTAATTTAATTTAGCTGTAAATATCAAGTGTTGGACAAGTTGGACAATATTGCACATAATGTCATCTTTGTATATATCTATTTACTTACTGTATATAATGTTTTTCTCTATATATTTTGCACAGTCGAGGAGCGTATCAGGTCACATTTCACTTCGTGTTATACTTGTATAACTATGTACGTGAAAAATCCTGAATTGAATCTTGAATAAAATTACAAAATTGGTTTAGGAGTTTTAGAGTTTTAGTATTACTAAATTAATGACTGCAGTCTGTCTTCTCAGTCTCTGCAGTTGTATTGTAGTCACATCCTGCCTGGTCTGAGTTCACACATTCTTATTTAGAAGCTGATCACTAAAACAGGAAACATGGTCAGAGGTTTTGCCTATTTGTATCTTAGTAAAGTACAAGGTTTACTTAAAAGCTGCCTGCTCAGTCACAAGAGGCTGAATAGTGAAGAAACACAGAAACTGTGTTTGTGTAGGTGATACTATTAGTTGTCCTTTGTGGTGAACTGGGTTTAATTATTTGAAACCTGTAGCAACCGTGATATTAAAGACAGTCACTAAATAGATTGTAATGAACGTTATGTGTGAGTTCACTAGGGAAGCTCTGTAGTCACTCATTTGCCTGCTTCTCTGTTCTCTACCTCACTGCCACTTTCCCACGCTGTCAGTCTCAATACCGTCATCTTTACTCTAGTCCAATCATCTTCTTACTCACCTTCTTTGGGCTAATCAGTGTCCACTGCGCTCTTTATCATTCTCCTTTCCTCATTCATGCAGTTTTTTCAGCTTTTTACATGTGGCATATCATTAATATATATTTACATGTTATATATCAGCGCAAGGTCGAAGATTTGGTTTTGGCATTGGTGGGGGGTGGGGACAGATGATTCAGCCACCGAACCCTGCCATGTTTCTTTTTTTTTTTTTGTCTTTGCTTCTTAATGCAAAGAGGAGAAATATACTTGCCTACATATGCTATTCTACATGCTTTTAAACCATTTAAAATCACAATTCATAGTTTTATATGTGAATTATATAATGTTAAATTACTATTAAACAAATGACTAAGTATTTTAGACTTTAGTTTACCTCGGCCATATTCCATATAAATCAGGTATTCAAAAATAAAAATAGTTTCAAATACAATCATGACAATAAAAGAATATGACTTTAAGGACTTAACAACATTACTTCATATTATAGTACACCAACATCTCTTATACAAAACTACTCATATAAGATTACCACAAAGTAAAAGATCTCTCAGAAAAATTATGCAACATTTTAGGTAAACTACTGCCCCTATCAAATCTGTGAGCTGGGATTTTTTATTCTAAACATGAACTACTGTTACAGCAACAGACATGGACTACTGGTGCCCCACACAACAACTCAATGTCCACTATGTGAAGCAGCCAAACACATGCCTTCTCCTTTCGTTAGCTGAGATAAACTTCTGGCATATTTGTTTTACATCTATACTGTCCAGTCTCTCCTGGTGGACAGGTTATTCATGGTTACATACAATTTTAGACTGATGTGGGCCAAGCCTAGCACATACTTACCAACTTTGAGACCTCAGAATTAGGGAGACATTCAAAAGGGCTGTTGGGGGTTGGGGGGTGGGAGTGGTATACATATACACAAAAAACTTGAATCTTACAGTGTTTATTTATCAAATAGAATAAGTTAAATGTCACTGTTATTATTGTCCGGCCGGAAACAGGCCGGGGGTGTCCAAATTCTGAAGCTGCGTCCACCAGAGGACCCGGCCTTCGCAGTCATGGGCCGGGTCCTCCATTTTTTTCCTGAATTATGAAGAAATATGGGCCCCAGTTGGGCAGCACGTAGTGTGGGCTGCCCATAATAAGCAGAGAGGGTTCCACAGTGGGGCCAATTGTACATATAGTAGTATTTCCACACTCTAAGGCAGGGGTATTAAACTAAAATTTGAGGAGGTCCAGTTGGAGAAAATCTTCTCAAGCAGAGGTCCGGGACACGTCCTCCCTGTCAGGAGCACGTTGTTGGGCGGTGAAAGAACTGGTTAAGATCCTTGTGGATTGATCATATTGGGCTCTGAGACTGCTAATTTTCTGGGACCTGAGTTCAGACTTGGGTGGGTATGATTGTTCAAAGGCTTTGTGCTTTGCCTCATAGTGGCGTTTGACATTGCCACTTTTAATCAGTGCCACGGTTTCTGAACATATGAGACACACTGGTTTGCTGCTTGCGGCTGGAGGAATGAACATATATGCGTCGGTCCATTCAGTCTTGAAAGTTCTATTTTCTCTTTTTTGAAAGCGCCATAGTTGTTTTACCTCTTGTGACTCCACCTCACGTCTTGTCTCCCTGTATCGTTTATCGCCTCGCTTGTCATTCGCCTCTCACCGTCTCTTTCCTCTGTCTGTCTGTGTCTGCATTCAGCGGTGCGATCGCCTTGAATGCACAGATTTGATTGGCTAAGTAGTGTCACGTGGGTGGCTTAACTCGCACTCGCTTGGTTTGTATGTTCCCTGGTCTAATACAATGTAATGTTACCGCTTAAAATTGAATCGCCCCATCAAAATTAAATATAATTTAATATTTTGTTAACTATAGGTCCGGGTCCACATAGGATGGCGTCTGGGTCCGGACTCGGACACCGGTCCGCCTGTTAGTGACCCCTGCTCTAAGGCTACGTCCACACTAGCCCCGATAAATTTGAAAATGGTGCTTTTGTCTGAAACGCCAAAATGGAGAAAGAAAAGATGTGTTTTCAAATGACAACGTATTAGTGTGGACATGGCCTAAGTGTGGGCTGCCTTACATGAGCCCCTAAGATGTGCCCCACATTTCACACTAATATACAGTACAGTACTTCTGATATTGAACATAAAATACTTTTGGTTTTAAACAAGTATTTTCAACATCATGAACAGAAAGCGAAAATATAACATGAAGGCAGTCAGTTATAAATAAGTTGCGTAACCGTGTCGCCTCAGTGAAGACATAAAGTCAGACTATTTAAAAATGTGTTGATTATCAAAAAGTAATCCAGTGCAACCAATGATATGAAGCGAAAATGAAACCTTTATAAATAATTCCGAAATCTTTTCCCCCTAATTGTCTATATTTATTTGTGTTTGTGGGGCCAAAAAAAGAAACAAACAAACAAAAGAAAAGAAGTTGTTAAGTACAACATCAATGAAACCTGACACCAAAATTTTTAAGAATTCTTCTCTGAGGCTAATCGCTAACAGGGCACACTGGAGCCTGTTCAGACCAGCACACACACGCCTGTTTCTGAGTAAAAAACTTTGAAAGCTGCAGACTGTATCAACAAAGGCTGAACACTGAGCAGACATGGAAGCTGTAGCTGGACTGTTGATGTTGTTCGGAGTTTCTCATGGTGAGCTACAAAACTTGCTTAATACCTAATCTTATAACAATGAGATGTTTTGCAGCCACGGAATCTAGTACAGTCCATAAAATAAGTTTGGAACAAAAAGAACAACAACAACAAAAGACAAATTTTTCCAGCTTGCTTGGCCTGCTTTTCTTTAAACATTAATGTGCCATTCTGAGATCATTGAATATGCAGTAAACACATATAAGTAAATACAACTATGACAAATTACCTCATTAAACAACTGTTCTATTTCATACCAGACATTTTTACTTTTTTTCTTGTAGAAAAGTACAGGCTACTTAAAACATTTGATGATGGTGTGGTAAGGCAACATGCACAGCTGCAGAGTCTAAACGCTACAGCAGCTAAATACAATTCAGACATTTGTTTTGTCGTTTGGAAAATTGCAATTTTCCAGCTAGGTTTTGTAAATTTTCATCTTGATGAATATCTGCACAAGGAAACTAGAGCTGCTAACTTACCCCAAACTATGTTTCAGTCACAGACCTGTATAATACGTATCTGTTCACAAATAAAAGCTTTACATTAATGGACTTAAACTGACAATCGTCAGAAAATGTAACCACAGTCCTTCTGGCAGGGACTACAAACTAAAATCCACAAGTTCCCGTGGACAATTTTCAGATATATTTTTTTGCTTTCCCAGTTATTCATTGGAGACCAAAATCCTGTCACGGTATCAGAATTGATCTGTGTGTTTCTCTCAGCTCCTGTGTCCTCTGTCCTGCTGGTCTCTGAGTGTCTGTCCCAGGGAGAGATGAGGGCGTCCTGCTCCTCTGAGGGAGGGGACAGTCCTCAGTACAGCTGGACTCTGGATGGACGCACACTGACAGATGCTGAACTCCTTTCTGGAAATAATGAGACTAACATCATCACTCTGAAACAGCACGTCTCAGGACATCTGGTCTGCTCAGTCAGTAATAACGTCAGTGATGTCTTCAAAGAAGAGAGGATATCTACCTCTGGTGAGTGAGGTCTTTGTAAATAATATCTGATAATCACTCAGCAATTGATATGCTCACTTTGTATATCTTTAGCAAATTACGTGGGTTTCTTTGCTCATAGGCTTTATTTTCATTAACTGCACTTCAGTCATCAGGACACAGATATCAGAGTGTGTGCATAAAACTAATAACACTGTGTGTACTGAACCAGCAAAGAGTTCTGTGGGTAAGGAAAAAGAAACTGCCATCAGAGATGAATCATGATGGATTAGTAAGTGAAAACTAAGTAGATCCAATGAAATCAGTTTTTTCATCTTTTGTTGTCTTTTATCTTTGAAACATGCAATTTGTCATTGATTGGTGGTGGACTCTCAGCTCTGGTAATTTTCATGGCTCTGGGTGCAGTTATCATCTGCTCAGAAAAAAAGAAAAACGACAAACGCCTAAAACAAAACGGTAACAAACATCTTTTTTTTCTTTCTCCCATTACTCAGGTCGCTCTTTTTTGCATTTTTTAAGAAGATAAACAGAATAATTGAGCACTTTTAAATAGTTTTTTTTTTATTCTTGCTAAGAGTTTATTGATATCTGTTATGTGTCAGTTAAATATGCAAGTATTGTTAACCAACTACCTTTAACACAAAGTGTTTGAAAGCAATTTTGCCCAGCTTTGTAAAGCTTAAAGCTCCCAAAAGAATGTTAAAAGTCATGTTTTATTTATTTATTTATCTATGTAAAATGCAAATCATTTTGCATCTTTGTGGTAAAACGAACTTTTTCCATACAGTGACATTTTTTGACTATTAGCAAACAGTTTCATAGAACATGAAAAATTCTTTAATCATTCACTGACTCTATTTGCTGCTCTGCAGAGAATGGAGATGGCCAAGAAGTCTATGCTAATGTTGGTGTTGTGGCAGGTGAAGCAAAGGGAGAAAATAGCAGAGCTGGAGTTAATCAAGTTTTCAAAATGAACTTGCCAGACTGAAACAACAGGAGATGGTTTTGTTTATGCTAACATCCAAAATATGCACGATAATTTAAGCGGTCACTACTTTTATATAGACTGCATCACCCAAAGTCCATGGACGGAGGAGGTGATGCCAAGATGCCTAGAGGTCTTTCAGTTAATGTGATTTCCCATCGTACAAATATAAACCATCAAGGATCATGCTTATTGATTTATTAATTTATCTTATTTTCACTGTATTGTGCAAAATGGTTCTGTTGTTAGGGAACCTCTGCATTTACTGTTACACTACTACTGTGACTGTTTTCCACACTATTTTTAAATAATTACATTTAAAATCATTACACTTTGTAAAAAATTCAGTGCAGAAAAAGTTTTGGTCATTGATAAAAGATCTGAATGCCCACAGCTGACTTTTCAGTTACAGAAGAAGAGAACACGTTATATTAAAGTTTTGTAGTTGTATTTTTTCTTTGATATCTGCATAATAAATTTTACAGTCGAAACAAAAATAATTTCCTAACTTATTTAAGTACGGTTGTGGTGGGTTGTGGTAAGTGGTGTCACTGCAGGAGAGGGAGCACCTGAACAGCATCCGCAATCACCCTTCACCAGCTTAAAGTCTGTGTTATAACTGTTGTCATTGCTGTTGGTGGTGATGTGTGTGGCTGGCAGCTGTAGAGCTGCAGCCATGTGTTTGTGACAGCAACCGTGAGAGAGTAAAAGTGTCAATAAAGTATGCTGAAAAGCATGTTCATGTATGAATCATCAAATCTGCTGTGGTATGTTTACAACAGTTTAGTTCAAATTTATGTAACATTACTTCATAATGTATGTCATCTCAAGAAACATTACACAATAAAACCTGCCAGCATCATATATTTGAATCTCAGACTGTGTTGATTTTTTATCATAGAGATCACAATAACAATATTGATTATATTCTGTCATTTAGGGAAGTTACGTGATCTGCATCTTGTCAACTTAATTGTATTTTCAATTAGCTCAGAGCCAGTTTACCACAGAACCCTTTAGGTAAGAAGATCTTTGACACTGTATTACAAGCTCAGTCTCAATTCAAATATCATCAAAATACAAAAACTCAGAATAAGATTTATGCAGCTTAACTCTGCTTCTACAGTCATGTTGAAGCTGAAGATGAAAAACTAGATACAAAGAAACTGTCAGCATGGTTAGAGTGGTGTAGTCTCTCCTTTTTTCTGCTTGTCATCAGAAAACATCTGTGGCATATTTACATATAAAAATTAAACTGTTAACCTGATCTAGGGCATATAGATTTTAGGAATTAATGTGTAAATAGTGTTCTTAAAGAGAACTTTATAAAAATGTCACAAAGTAAAATGGCCTGTATTTGTATAGCGCTTTACTTGGTCCCTAAGGACCCCAAAGCGCTTTACACGTTCAGTCATCCACCCATTCGCACACTGGTGATGGCAAGCTACAATGCAGCCACAGCCGCCTTGGGGCGCACCGACAGAGGAGAGGCTGCCAGACACTGGCGCCACCAGACCCTCTGACCACCACCAGTAGGCAACAGGTGAAGTGTCTTGCCCAAGGACATACGACCAAGACTGTCTGAGCCGCGGCTCGAACCGGCAACCTTCCGGTTACAAGACGAACTCCCAACTCTTGAACCACGATCGCAACAAAGTAGATAACGCTTCTTTCTCTACCAAAGATGTTATGTGAAAATACAGGCTTTCATATATTTTCCTTACGTACAGCTACACTGTAATATTTGTTCATTTGTAGAATATATCAAATAATATACTCTGGACTGAAAATCTTTATTGAATCTCTCCCTCGTTCTCTCTGGCTCTTTTTAGTGAAATTCTAGCAGCTTAATATCAGATATGACCACCATTATTCTTCAACACAGTATGAACTCTGTTAAGTAAATCTTCTTGTAATTTCTTTAAGTAGCTTTCAGGAATAGTTATCCAGGGTTCTTCAAGGACATTCGACGCTCTTCTTTGAAAGTTGGCTGTGATTTCTGCTGTTCTTTCAAGATGATCCTACACTGCTTAAATAATGGTGAGTTGCAAGTTTTGGGGAGGCCAAACCATGACTGTCCAGTCCTGGGTCAGTAACCCAGAGTTTGGATTTATTTTATTATTATTATTATTAATCTGTGACTTCATGGTTTATGATTACTAGTGTTTTGGTTTCTGTTTAAGCACTCTAGTCTTTCTTTGCTCTGGTAATTCTAGTTTTTTAAGTTTTGTTCTGGTGCCCCCATGTTTAGTCTATGTTTAGTTCTGTCCTCCTGTTTGTCTTGTTCCCCAGTCAGTAGTGTCTCATGTCACTCCTGTCCCTGTACTCAGTGTTCTCTCTGTTCAGTATCTAGTGTGGGTCTCTGTGTCTGTCATGTACTTCCTGTTTTATTTTGACTGTTCTGCTCTATGTTCAGCCTCTGTTCCCCGTCTGGTCTGTGTAATTAGTACCAGCTGTGTTTCCCTTCTCTCCCATTTCTTGATTAGTTAGATTACTCCGTCCATCCCAGTTTATATGTTCTGTTTCCCTGTTTTGACACCCAAGTTTGTACAGCACAATAAAGCTGCCTTGTATTATTGGGAATAAAGAGAGCTCAGTTTTTATCATATTAAGAAAAACTGTTTTGTTTCTCCTAGTGAATACTTTGAATTGATCCTTTAACATCTGGTATCTAAATATTTCTGAGCTGCTGCCCGTCAGTTCAAGGTCCACAGTTACTCCGGAAGGAAGCAAAACAAAAACAAAAAGAATTTAAATATTTATTTAAAACAAACATATTTTTTCTGGATCTGTTTGTATCAGTTGAAGTAAATAAATTATATGCAAAATTTATATAAGTCTGTGAGTAAAACACAGAGATCTGACAACAACACTAAAGAACATCTAAATATTAGTTTAATTGAACTTACCTAATTAGCTTATCCTAATAATGCGATGCATTGTGTTTGTTACTTAAGATGATGTGACGGAAAGGAAAAAGTAAGTGATAAGAACTGCGGACATGACCAGACTTACTCTGTGACCTGCCTTTGTTTAATTTCTGTTTGCTCGATGGGGAAGTTCACACACGAATCCCACAGGCAGGTTAGGGTTAGGGTGGCTGGTGCCAGTCACAAATCTGGATAAATGGTGAACGTTGCATCATGTCAAATATGGTAATATGTCAAACACATATCACTTGTGTCAGGGGCCGTGTTAACAGCAACCTGTAACAGAACAGTAACAAATATCTTAGAGGTGAAGTATGTGCAGAAACAACAGCAGTGTGTGAAAATGATGAGAATGATTAATGTGTTACTGATTTCAGAACTGTATTAAGAGTGGTGAGAATAACATTTCTGCTGTGAGAATTGTGCAAATGCAATCAATAAAAACTGTAATATCAATTTAGTTAAGCTGTTACACACACTTCAAACCTACCTGACCCCTGTGAGGATGCCACCTACAAATATGTCACTGCAATAATTCAGAACAAATAATCTGGCAAAACTTAATAAGTGTAATTTCCCAATTTCAGATTGATGACAGAATATGGGAAAGCATTGTTTTTATGATATTGCTGTAAACATCAGTGCAAAAATGCTTTGAAGCTGTATAATTCTTAATCACTGGAGGGCGCCATTATCTAAAAATTGAGCTGATTCCATTATGAATTCAGTGTTCAGGTTTTAAAATCAAATGTTACATTTCAAACCCAGTTTGGCTTAACTATGTTTTTGTTGAGTGAGTCAGGGGTGACAGAAGAATAGCAAGAAGAATGAGACATGCTATGATTTATGGTTTGGATCTGGATGTTAAGATCTTCAATGGTAGTAACCCGAATGTACAAGACTCAAAATAAGTATATCAGAGGGAACAGCTCAGGTTGAGGATTTTGGAGACAAAGTTAGAGAAGCAAGTCTGAGAGGGTTTAGACATGTGGTGAGGTTTTTAAATACTGGAGAGGTGTAATCGAGGGTGCTGAATATCGAGCTGCCAGGCAGGAGGAAAACAGAAAGCCTGCAGAAGTTGATAATCTACCGTGGTGACCTCTGGAGGGAGCAAACAAAAGAAGATGAAAAAGCTGTGGTTTTCCTGATCTGCCCAGGCAACTAATATATAATATCAGAGATTATATTTCAATCTCCACACACATATTCTGCTTTGGATTTCTTCTTTCAGCATCTATTTTCCTCAAAATACTGTATCATATACAGATGTAATAGTTTGAACGCACCCACATTGCCTAAACTATTTTTATTAAAAATTAAAAGCAAAAAAATAAAACATCAAAAGGCATTGTGTACCCTGTGCTCATCAGTCTACATTTTAAACATAGACATAAACATAGAGCAGGAGCACAATATAACCAAGAAGAGTTATTGAGAGGCTCTGTGACACTTTTTTTGTGTTTCACTTCTTTCTGTGTGCAGTGATGGTAACAGTTGCTGTGCAATGACATTGATGTCTCCTTTTATGGCGAAACCTAACATGAGACCTCGACACACAGAAATTTGGTACATTTCAAAACCACTGAAAAACACAACAATCATTAATGCCTGTGAAAGTGTTTCAAGGTTTGACAGGTAAAAATAATTGACTGTTTTTCATTAAATTGGTAGGCAGCTTCTTTCTTTTGTCTCTCTTTGCAGCTCTATTGTAGTCACATCCTGCCTGGTCAGTGTTCACACGTTCTTCCACCAACAGGAAACATGGTCAGTGTAGGTTGTGCCTTTTTACATCTTGGTAAAGTAGAAGAGTTTGTCTGAAAGCTGCCTGCTGAATAGGCTGAATGGAGAAGAAACACAGAAGCTGTGTTTGTGTAGGTGATGCTGATATCATATTATTATTTTATATTACTGATGATGCTATTATTGCATCATATCTGTGGTGAGCTGTATTTAATTGTTTGAAATATGCAGCAGCTGGGGTAATAAGTGTTGTCACTGAATCGATGATAATATTATCTTTAGTGTTCTGCAGCTTAAAGGTTGAGCTACACTTATGATAAATTTATACAAAAATAAAATTCATTATAAGTTTTCCTTGGATTTAAAGTTGCCTGGATATTAAATGAAAGCTCTCTTTGCTACAATCTCCACTGATGTTTGTGGATGATTACTATTTACACTTATCACATGTAAGGAATCACTCGGACAGCTGAAAACTGTACCAGCACGCATTGAACAGTGAGAAAAGATGGAAGCTGTGCTTGGATTGATGATTGTTCTACTGGGAGTTGCTCAGGGTGAGTTTTTCAGCATTTGAGATGCAACACTTTTATAATGTAAAAATCTTATATATCAACAGTGTGTTTTGAAGCCATGGCATGTGTTAGTACATTTGACTACTTGAAAACAGCCAAAGGATCTCTTGTCTTTTATTTGTTTATAAGTTCAGCTTATTTACAGTATGCACTTAAGGTAAAAACAAGCAGTGCTGAGTTATAGTCATGTTGGCAAATACAGATTTCCAACATGACTAATGTGTTCATCAGTTACAGTAGCGGTATGATGCAGTAGTGTTGAGTGATATATTTTTTAAAGTTTTTAACTGGAAAAAATATAGCTGCAGATAAATGGAGAAATTCTTTACTTTGTGCATTCATTTTTAGAATTTAGGCAGTTTTTGTTCATCCTTGCTGCACAAAACCAACTTCTTCTTCAACTTCTTCTTCTTGTAGTTTTTGTGGTTGAAATGGAATTACCTCATAATGGAATCTTTTTACCTATTTTCTTTTTCCCACATCTAAGGATGTTTACTTTTCCAACTAAATGTTAAAACTTTAAATTAAAATTTCGTAAGGTACAAAAAGTAGCTTGGTTTATTCAAAATTTTATTGCCATGATTTCGTAATTGTAGTTGTCATAGGTGACATATTATACACTGTTTACTTACCAAATTGCTTTAGTAGTACTCTATTTTCTGCACTATAAGGCACATTTAGAATGCTTACATTTTCTCAAAAATCAGCAGTGCGCTTTATAATCCGGTGCGCCTCATGTATGAATTCTGGTTGTGCTTACTGACCTCGAACCAATTTTATGTGATAAACCGTGCTCAAAAATCTGTCAAAAAGATTTTTAGTACGACTTTGGTAAGCTACGAAGCCGCACTGCTGTCGGAGCATTATGGATAACATAGTCAGGAGCCTCACGGAGTCTGTTCAGGTCCTAAAGATAAATGAACACTGGGCCATCACTGGGAGTTAAAAACCTTCTAAATGCTTTCATCTTTAATATAATGATCAGCATTGCTGCTTTACCAGGTGTAACAATTAAGTTCAAAATCGAGGCATCCATGAAAACAGAATTTATTAAATTTAATGGAGTTAGAAGTTAGCAGGGAGTTAGCTCGCTAGTTTCCACCTAAACAGGATATACCATGTTCTGACTGAAAGATTTCGTAAACAAATTAAGACGTACAGCTCTGCTATCACTTCCGACATAAATGAAGAGAGAAACTAAACAGCAGTGACGTTTGTAATGTACAGAGATGGGCAGTAACTTCCAGTCAGAGAATGTTGCATATAATTAAATTTTTGCTAGATGCATAAAGTTAAAAGATTAAAACTAACAAAACAAGTTTTAAAAAGAGACTTTTCCATTTGGTTACATTTTGTATGATGGATTATGTAGAAAAAGTAGAATTGGGCTGAAAGATCTATCGCTTTATCACCTATTCAGGTTGTAAATTGTGTTTTTAAAAAGTAACTAAGTAATTAATTACTTTTGAAAATAAGTAATCAGTAAAGTAATGGGATTACTTTTGGGGGGAAGTAATCAGTAATTAGCTACTGATTACTTTTTTCAAGTAACTTGACCAACACTGGTAATGTACACTATATAAATGGTGTATATAGACAAAGGCATCTCTTAATATTTGAATTCAGGTGTTTTCGGTTACATTGCCGCAGGCATATTAAATCAAGCACCATACAGCCCACTTTTACAAACATTTGTGAAATAATGCAAAGCTTTAAAGGACTCCATGAATTGATCAAATAATGAAATAATACAATAAATCAAAATTCAAAGTATAAAACTAGGGACAAAAATTTTATAAAAAATAAAATGAATTGCAAATAGCAGTAGTAAAAAGACGAAACATGAACATAGCTATCAAGTTGAAGCCTTCAATTTGACACTGTTATAAACTCATATTGTGTTTGTCTCATATGATTCTAATTACAGATGTAGGCCTGTCACTGGTATTAGAGTAATGATGTGAAACCTTTCAAGTATAAAACTAGGGACTGCTCTCACTTCCAACATAGATGAAGACAGAAAACTAAATAGCAGTGACTTTTGTAGGGTTACTAAAGTTGGGCTGGTTGGTATATAATGATTTGCTACATGATCGCTAGTGACACAGCTATGTTAGCACAACATAAACAGTGAAGCTAGAGGATGAATGCTAACTTTTTTCCACTCAATAAAAGTTAATGTAAGGGTTCCCGATGGTATTCGGACAAATGCAATCGCATGGCAGGATGCTATAAACAGACCAAACTTCAGTCAGGAGAACAACTGAGATAACCCATCCACAATAAAGGTTAGTCATTAATATACTGCAACAACACAGGAATAGAGCAGCTGAAAGAAGATTCAACATTCATGAATCAATGGTATGGAAATGGAAGAAAGAAAATATGGTATATTTAGTCGTTAAGATATCTCTAAATTTTGGACTTTACTACTGTAACGTTGCAAGTTTGTTGCAAAGTTTGTAGTGACCATGTTTGCAGTGACCGTGTACTGGTGCCTCTATTACCTGTGACATATAAGACACAATGCCAGGTATAATACCTTGTTTTTACACGTTATAACCAATTAACCCACTGTGAGTGAAATATTCAGAATTATTTTTTAATTGCTTCAGTGCTGCTTAATATCTTTTTTTATTGTTGTTGTTTTTTTTACAAAAATATTTTTTGAATTTGCAGGTGTGGAAACTTACTGTGATGGCAGACAGGATGGAGCTCAGTGTTATGGAGCTTTGGGAGGAGCTGTGGACATCCAGCTGATGGACAGCACCTCAGAATTACCTAGATACCAATTATTAAAGAATTCTTTAAAAATATTAGATGTGAAAAATAATCAGGTTAATATGATAGGAAACAGGTCTACCATTATTCCCAGTAATGGAACATTTAGGCTCAATAACCTGAGCAGCAATGACAGTGGTAATTATAGCCTTAAGACCTTTGATTCAGATGGAAAATCATCAGGCCAGCGGACTTTCAAGTTGATCTTTCAAGGTAATTTTTTCCATTTCAAGAAATGACTACAATTATTATATATAGTGCTTAACAAATGTATAAAAACATCAAACATTTTAAACTTTATAGATAAATACTTTATAGTGTTTAAAATATAATTTGGATTAAAGGGCTAATAAATATTGGTGCATGAAAAATCATAGAAACATAAAAAATATATTTGCTAATCATCAATAATGTTTATTTAAGGCAGGTGTGGTATAAACGTTGCATTAGATGGTAGCCTAATAAATGTGTTAAGCCCTGTAAATGTAACATTATTTTGGGTAATCTACATAACATATCATCTTATATAATATATCTCATATTCTGTGTGGTATAGATGGTCCTTTACTTTACAACATAAACAGCTTGAGGCAACTGTTGTTGTGATTTGTTGCTATTAATAAAATTAGATTAGATTAGACTGAATTTGAATATTTAATTGAAAATTCTAAATTTAACTGTATTTTGTGGCTACAATTCTCTTCCTTATATACTATTAAGAATGAACAGTTCTGACATATAATATCAAAACTCATCTGTGTGTGTTTCTCTCAGCTCCTGTGTCCTCTGTCCTGCTGGTCTCTGAGTGTCTGTCCCAGGGAGAGATGAGGGTGTCCTGCTCCTCTGAGGGAGGGGACAGTCCTCAGTACAGCTGGAGTCTGGATGGACGCACACTGACAGATGCTGAGCTCCTTTCTGGAAATAATAAGAGTAACAACATTATTCTGAAACAGCACGTGTCAGGACATCTGGTCTGCTCAGTGAGAAATCATGTCAATAGTGTCTCCAAAGAACAAAGGATATGCACTTGTGGTGAGTAAGAACATGATGCAAAAATATCTTAAGAGTTATGAGTTTTACATTTGTTATAAATTATTGAAACAGCAAATGAATTCCTCAGGATTCATATTCATTAACTGCACTTTATCTGATGGGACACACATTACAAAGTGGGTGCTTGCAACCAAAAATACCCTGTGTATTAAACCAACAATGGGCCCTATAAAAGTCTCTGACACCCCTCTAGGTAAGGAATCAATCCTCTAGTAGTATCACTTACTCCAATGGTAACTCAGTTATACATAAGTGAACCTGGTCAAAGCTCTAATTTAATGTGATATTTGTGTCTCTGAACAGATAACTCCTTACTTTTATGTGGTTTGAGAGCAGTGATGGGAATTCTCTTATTAATTGGGATTTTCATCTACTTTGCTTGGAAGAAAAAGAAAACTTTAAAAGCTGAAGTCTCTGCTGCCCCACAAACGATGGACTATCCAGACAACTCTGTTCTGATGGTTGAAATGAGAAGTTCTACTTCTTGCAATGTGTAGTGTCAACTTTGATCTACTGACATTTCACATCTCTGTGCGTGTGAAAATAACACTTAGATGACACGTATCTCTTGTTTTTATTCACTAATCATGTTTTACATTTACACAGCTTACACTGAATTACCATGAGAAGGTCTGAGTATCTTATGCATTTGTATTCTGTGGAAACTAATATAACAAATGTTGTAACTATAAGTAGAGTAATCTTTTAATCTGAGACATTTTTTGGCCTAAAATCAAATACATATTACATAATTGCAAATAGAAATAATCAACCCACCAGAAACTACTGTTTGTACTAAACTGAATTTGAGCACTGTTGCAAGTGGTTGAAATCAACATCACTGATTCATACTGTGTACTTTTCTTTTGTTATTGCTACACTGTAACAATATATTTGCAGGACAGGTTTATTTATTGCTGCGTTTTCTTGCTTACCTTGTGTATCTGTCTGGTTCTGCCTTTTCTGTGTTTCCTTAACTTTCTGTCTTTGTGTCAAGCTCATATGTCATAGTCTAGGTATTAATGTTAGTCATTTCCTGTTTTAATTTGCCATCCCTTGTGCTTTGTGTTCTGTTTTGTTTCTCTTATTTCATTAGCCTGGGATAAGTGTCTGTACTCCCACCTCTTGCCTGTTCCCTCATCTTCCTATATGTTCATGTATGGCCTCAGTCTCATTTAGTTTCATGTTCTGTTCTTCCTCTAGACAGTGTGCCTCTTGCTGTGTGTTCTGCTGTTCATGTGTCCTACCAAGTAAACCTAGTTCATTAGTTCCTGTTTCTACCTTGATTGAATTATTCTATTCTGTATTTTAGTTTTTGTTCATTTAGCAATAAAGCTGTTTTGAGTTTAACTTCTGTCTTTGCGTCCTAACCTTCCTGCTACACAGCCAGTGACATGTGACACAGGAAGCATGATGTTTAGAGTGTGAAACAATAGCACAGTGTGACTGTCCATATCTTATCAAGATGTACAGTTTCAGAGCTTCTGCTTATAAGCAGATATGTCCACTTGCTTAGCCAAGTTTTGTTAAATTCAACCAGCAATTTTGTAAACAAAACATCTCAAAACCTTTGTTTTTAAATGGATACATGGACTGATACTGTGATGAGGTCAGAAACTGCAATAGATTTCAAACTTGTAGATGACTACTGTAAAACTGTTAACTATTAAATAGGTCAGTCCAAGAAAGCGTTGATGATAAAGAGTATTCTTATTGTTACAGCAAGTGTAAAATACCCTAAAAAACCTTTTATTGTCAAGAGCTGTTTATTTTGGGTTCCTCTAATACATTTAGGGCCTTTGAGGTAGTGCAATAAAAACTACATTCAATAAAATCACTTTAAACAGAATATGGTCAGACAAAGCTTTAAATGGCCAAAAAAAAACCCAATGAAAGCAGCATTATTTATATGTGTCAATGGAAGGAGCCATTATGTGAGATATTTACAATAGTTGTCTTGGTGTTATGCCTCCAATGTTCAGGTCTTAAAATGAAACGAGAAGCACTCAGAGTGTGCAAACCTCTACTAAGGCATTTACTTTGAAAGGAATAGTATTGTACTCAATTTGTTTACATTTATTCCTTTAAATGTTTTTGAAAAGTTTGTAGTACAATAAAATGGAATAGAGTAGACCGTTTTTGTCATTGTACATGTACAACCTAATTGCGGGTGCCCCACGCCACCTGTACAGGAATAAAATGAAGATAAGATGAAGAGAACGTGGTAATGGAGGATTTTTAGTGACTTATCAACCACAGCACATTCACCATTGGAGGTTTCACAAGCAACAAGATGAGTAATGAGAAACCTAAGCCAACTCCACCCTTCCTTGCATAGCCTAGGTGTGGGGGGTCTGGGTGGAGGCACAGGAGAGACACATAGCTACTCTCAGCTCATGCTTGAAGGTGACAGTTTGTGGCAATAATGTTCACTCTGTTGGGTTGTCAGGACAAGTGCACAGCAAAATCTCCAGTGTTAAATTAACACTAGAGAGTGTCTATATGGGTCCATACCTCTGAGTGTTAAATACAACACTGTTGAGTGTTAAATTAACACTTTTGACAGTGTTATATGTTTAAAAGTAACCTAGTCAATTTTGAAGATTAACAATGGCTAACACTGAGCAGTGCTGATTTTCTAACACTGGAATATTTCTAACATTTTGAGTTATTACTTTTAAAATATTTTAACTCAGTTACTAACTCAGTTACTTTTTTGAAGAAGTAACTAGTAACTAATGCCACAACAACCATGCCACGTTCACAGCCACAAAATCAGCTTTCTTACGTATTTGAATGCTCAGTTTGAACTTCAGCAGGTAATCGTGATCATGTCTACTGTCGTGTTGGTTGGTTAGATTTGTGTTAACTGGAAGAAACCAGCAGAATAAGGCTTAGAGAGGGGTGGCCATCTGCCGCAACCAGTTGAGGGCGAGCAGATGAAGACAGGACAAAAACACACTGTAGAAGAGAGCCAGAGATTAACAATAACTAATAATTAAATGCAGATTGGTGTAGAAACACATTGTGGAATAATGTCTGGAGTGGTGGAGATATGCTCTGGAGAGAATAAGAGTGAAATTCAGTAGAAACAAGACATAATACATGTGTGTGGATGTCAGGGAGATGGGTGAAAAGGTAAAAATGCAACAAGAAAAGGTAGTGATAGTGGATGAATTTAAATAACAAAAAATCAAAGCAACAGACAATGCATTAGAGAGGTAAGGAAGAGAGTGGTGGCAGGTTAAACTGGGTGGAGATGAGTGTCTGGGCTGATATGTTACAGAAGAATAGTAGCATAAGTGAAAGGGAAGCTTTATGAGATTATAGTGAGACCTGCTATGATGCATGGTTTGAAGAGTGTGCTGTTGTCAAAAAAACAAGAGACAGAGCAAATTTAATGTTTTATTTCCTTTTTCTTACTTTAGTCTGGCTTCCTTCATATATATATATATATATATATATATATATATATATATATATATATATATATATATATATATATTTATCTTCATCAGTACAGACTTATAATATATGGGAAGAGCACAATACAATCAATACGAATAATAGCTCGATTATGTAACAGCTACATGTGTACTTGTGGTTTTGTATGGTGACTATTAATGCTGATTGACTTCATTTTATTCATTATTAGAATCTACTTGCATGCACATAACCTTAACACACAAAACTTCAGCAACACAACGATCGTGAATGTCTGTGAATGTGTTCTGAGGTTTGAAGTATTCTATTTTTTAAATGTATTAAACAATATATATATATGGCTTTATTATACAGCGTATTTTTGTCATTTCTGTGTTCAATTAGCTTCAAACTGGATATAAATCAGTTGTAAATATTAAAAGTACTTTTGAGAATTGGGTTTCTCTGACATACATCTTGCCTGGTCTGAGTTCACACATTTTTATTTGAAGCCGGTCACCAACAGGAAACCAGTTGTGCCTCTATGCACACAGTGTGCAAAGAGGCCTGCTTGCATTTATCCTGTGCTGTTTGCATCTTGGTAAAGTAGAGGAGTTTATCTGAAAGCTGCTGGCTAAGTTGACAGAAAGTGAACAGAGAGGAAAGAACTTAAAGAAGTCCAGACGCTTTTCTTTCCAAGCTCCTTAGACTACGATGACCTGGATGACTGAGAACCTTCACAGACAAACAGAGAGGAAACACGAAGCTACATTTGGACTGCGGGTGGTGCTATTAGGAGTTTCTTATGTTTAGCTCTGTTTAATTATTTAAAATATGCAATAGCTCTGTTATCAAGTACAGTCACTGAGTAGCTTTTAATAACATCCTTTGTGTTAAGTTCTGCAACTTAAAGCTTCACCTATGCTTGTAAAACTTTACACAAAAAATAATTCATTGTAATTCTTGGTACATTTTGATGTACCACTGACTGTAACTATAATTGTGGCTGATGTAGCTGCTGTATGATGAGGCTAATTAATATTTATACTTTGACAGCTACTGAATGTGTCAATAGACTCTGTGAGAAGCAAAGTTGGGTGATTTTGACACCATCTATTGATATCATGTTACTGTAATCACATTGCAATTTTCATTACACTGTTATGACCCCTCATTTGTCTGTGAAGTCTAGGGGGCACAAGGGTGTAACACACAAGGGCAACAGCACAAGCCATACATAAGCCCATAAACGATGAGTCAAAGATTTATTTTACAATTTTACAAACAACTATTTACAATTAACTTAAGTAGGAGGAGAAAAGGAAGCAAATTCATCTTCAGGGTCTCCAAGGACAAAACAACAAACAAAAAATCCTCCTGGAAAGAAACGAACACACTAAACTCTAAAGTGAAACAAAAAAACACAAACAAAGAAAAACAAAACAGCAGAAAAGGTTTGCATGAATAAAAATAGTGAAGGAACCATCACTATCTACTGGCACGGATATCAGTGAAACTGAGACAGGGAAAGTGGATTCAGAAGGTTTGTCTTTTAGATGGGAATTTTGGGGGATCTTCCCTAAAGTCACTGGAACAGTTTCAGCATGTTAGTATAACACAGGCGTGTCTGCTTCCACCGTGCAGGTGTGTGGAGAGTCTGGTGTAATTTATGCTGCTTTTAACTTAACCCTGACCTGCAAATTTTGCTGAAAACAACTCTGTGTGGGTACCAACACTAGCACTTGTCAGCAGGTTGAAAAAAAAAAAAAACACTGAACAGTTTTCCTATCATATAGCGTTTTTATGTTACTTTGAGAAAAGAAGAGGCTCGGAACTGTGTGACAACATCAAGGACAAACACTTTTAGCAGCCCTCACACATTATGTCCAAACAGCAGCTCAGCAGGGATAAAACTGAGAGATATCTGCTTAGCCTTGTGAGCAGCAAACAGCAGGAAAGCAAGACCTTTACCCCAGTGTCTCTCAGTCTCAAGGCAGTATTTGTGCATCATGATCTTTAAAGTTTGATGCCAGATGTTTGTTTGAGGCTAGAGATTTTATTTTCGAAATACCTAAAGATTGCAGATCCACACAATCAACAATTACACACTCTAAAGACTCACCAACTGCAGAATGATAGGAACAGGTTGCACAAAGTGGTCACACTTACCAGCAATTTGACAAGTGCTACAGGTTTAGCTACATCAGTTTTAAGACCCAGCCAGAAAAACTGTTCCCAGCACTCAGCCAATGATGGAGGATGCGGTCATGTTTTTTTAACTTCTAAATGATCAGACTGTGAATGTTCATGGGCTAGCTGCAACACACCTTGGCTGTACCCCTTGGGAACTACCATCTGCCATACCACACCCTAGTCCTCATCTTGATTTTCCTGCTTTAACTTAGGCCCATTTGTGCATAAACAGGTCATCTTTCAAGAAGATGCCTTTTTTCTCACTTGTTGTTTCTGTTACTTTTATAAAATATTTAGCAAGTGTAGCATCAGCTTTCTTGGCTTTCCTCGGGGATCCATTGACATAAGTAATTAATGGAAGACTTACAGATGTAGCATTAACTGTGTTCTGATCACAGACTGTGGACTCTGAAGGGCTGACTGGGGATAATTTATCCTCTGTCAGGTAAAGAGAGAAGCCCTTAACTTTTCTCTGACAGTGTTAGTGAGCTCACTGTGTGTTTCTAATTTTAGAGATAACTTAGATAACTGCTTGAAGAAAGCGTGAATAAATTAGTGCACTAATTGTGGTCTACCAAGTGATGCACAGCACTTCAGAAATATCTAGACACCAAATAAATACATTTGCTCTAAGTTTTTTTCACTTTTTTTCCAAGTGACCATGATAACATGAGAAACTTAAGTTAGCTTGAGAACAGGAACATTACAGTGAAAAAGCATGCTTAGAAAAGTGTGAATAGCACAGTGTGGCTGCACATATTTTATCACCTTGTACAATATGTGTACTTCCTTTGCATTGCTGTGAACCAGGGGTGTCAAACTCAAATACACAGTGGGCCAAAGTTCAAAACTGGAACAAAGTCGCGGGCTAACGTTAATATTTATTGAAATATATTTATTCCTCCAGATATAAGAATGAATCTTTTCTTATGGACTCAAACACATTTTGCTAAAAACTGAATATGGAACAAGCAAAGCTTAATACTAAACAATATATATATTAGCTGTATAATACCAGTAGGCCAGCTCTGATAGTAATTTGGTATTGCTTCGCGGGCCAAATGTAATTAGGCTGCGGGCCAAATTTGGCCCGCAGCCTAATTACAAGCATCTTCAGTAACAAAACATCGTGAAACTCGAGTCTTTAACTAAACAGAATGACATTGTGATAGGATCCGACACTGATTGTAATACATCTCAGTGCATCTGACCACTGTGAAGCCATCATATACAAACGGGTCAGTACAAGACGTCAACATAAGAGAGCTGACAAATTGTTAACCCTTTAAAAACTGAGCCATGAGATAAGTGCCAGAAAATTCTAAATGTTTGAAAGTTGAGAGTTTCAATTGCTTAAAAGTGTATTGTGCAATTTATTTAGGGCTTTCACAGGAAAAAAAATCACACAGATGATATAGAATTTTAGAAAAAACTAAAAAAAAACCTGTATGTATCAAATATGATATACTAGACAATAAGGGGTTCTCAGATTGATGACAGAATAATATCAATATTATTATTATCACTATGTTAACCAGTGTAAAAATGCCCAAATATAATTTAGCATGGACAGAGGGCATGGACAAAAGAAAGAAAAAAGAATCTCACATAACTAATTGTTGTCAGTGTTCATGGAAACAAAGGTGTAACTAGGCAATGAAAAGTTTGAAGCAGTATTATTATTCTGTTCCAGGAGAGAGTGCCATTATATGAAAGAACAGTTATTCCTCCAATGTTCAGGTTTTAAAATGAAATCATAAGAACTGAAATCCAACTTCATTGCAGTTGTTACAGTATATGGGTGACGTATTTTGGTGGATTATACGTCTTGTTAAGATTTGTACAGTTATACTTCACATGCTAAAAATCTGAAATGACCCCTTGTTCAGCTTTAAAGATGAATGAATGAACCATTATTTAATTTCAAGAATACATTTTAGAACTGTATATTTTATTCAGTAATCTTAGATTTTAAACATGGAGTTAACTGCTATACTGCACAGTGTGTGTAAACACAAAATGTGCTGGTTGACCTGTTTGTCACGGGTTAGACATGTTTTTTTTTTTTACAGTGTTTATAGATGAATAGATTATTTTTTATGGGCCAATTTATATTTTAGGCATGCTCAAAACATCACTTAGTAATAAATAATAAATGCTTCCCCTCCCTTCCTCGCAATCCATCACACATGAATCTTTTTTCTTGAAAGATAAAAGAGGAAGGAAAACCGACACCACTTCCTTTTATCCCCTCAGTGCATGAATATACAAGTACAACTTCAAAACCGGACGCCAACGTTTTCACTCGCCTCTGAGGCTGCTTACTAACAATTTGGAGTCCGTTCAGAGCACCACACCCACCTTTGTTTTTGATGGAAAAGCTGCTGACTTGATCAACACAGGCTGAACAGACATGGAAGCTGCAGTTGGACTGTTGCTGGTGTTGCTTGGAGTCTCTCATGGTGAGTAACTTATTTTTGTCATGTTGTCTCTACTTATTAATTTCATAATCAATAATATGTTTCCTGCCATGATTAAAAAGGAGAGAGAGAGAAGAAAGAGCTATATTTAGCTAAAGATATTTTGTTCAACATATGTTGAACACAAACTATAGATCCTGTCATACTATCGATCCAATACCAATAACAGTGCTGGTATCAATACTATTGATATTTGTGACAAAACATACTCATTTGAGTGCCCTGTTAACGAAGGCTATACCTTCATTAACAGGCCATATAGGCTATAGCAATAAAAATGAAGTAAGACTATGATGGTATAACAATAAGGCAACATGTTTCATCAACAAAACCCTAAAGCTACAGCAGCTAAATCATGCGAAAATGCAGTGTGAATGCCATGTAGTGGAATCTGAAAACAGCAGAAGAAGGAGAGCCATCTGTTGAAAAAAGGTGTAGAAGCTGAACTCTGCTTTATTTGAAAGACTATACTGAAGAGTGTCAAGAAATCAGCCCATTTTGCTGACAGGAACCACATTATCAGTGTGATCACCAGTTTTGCTTGCCGGGCTGAGCCATGTTTTAGCTCGGTGAGATGAGCAGCCGTTCTCAGACCAGGAGGCCAGGGTTCGAATCCTGCTTATGGCAACATTTTCTTCAGTTAACACTTCAACTGTTTAAACTTTTTTCCACACAAATTTCAGCTTTTTCACCTCTTTTTAGCAAAAGTTTCAGTTTTTCACTACTTTTCAGCACAAATTCCAGCTTCTTAAGCTGTTTTTAGCACAAACTTCAGCTTCTTTTCCTCTTTTCAGCAGAAAGTCTGCTGATTCACCTCTTTTCAGTACAATTTTCAGCTTTTTCACCTCTTTTTAGCACAATTTTCATCCTCTTCTGCTCTTATAAGCACAGTTTTCAGCCTTTTCACCTCTTTTCAGCACAATTTTCAGGTTCCTTATCTCTTTTTTGCTGAACATTCAGCATTTTCACCTCTTTTCAGCAGAATTTAGCTTCTTCTGCACAGTGCACATTTTTTTCCTCTCATCATATCTTTGTTTCAGACAAGAAATGGTTTGGCGCAGTAGGATGCGCAGCTGCTGTGAGATCTGGTGGCAAGGGTTCGAGTACTACATGGGACAGATGCTGCACATCTTCCCTGCTTACATGTAATCTGCTTTCTTGACACTCTTCAGTGTAGTCTTTCAAATAAAGCAGAGTTCAGCTTCTATACCTGTTTTCAACAGATAGCTCTCCTTCTTCTGCTGTTTTCAGATTCCACTACACGGCATTCACACTACATTTTCGCAGGAAGTGCAACTTTTTCTAGTTGTATAATTTGAATTTGTAATTTTCTAGTTTTAGTTTGTAACTGTTCATCAGCACAGGGAAAATAGTGCTGCTAGCTGAACCTTAACTGTGATTCACAGACCTGTATAATGTTCATCTGTGACAGACAGTGGGCACAAAACCGTCATTTTTGGTTTAGGTAGACATTTGCAGATTTTGCCAAACTCAAATTTGTAACTTAAAAACAAACAAACCAACTGTGTATCCTTTTTTGTTTGCAGGTGTGGAAACTCACTGTGATGGCAGATGGGATGGAGCTCAGTGTTATGGACCTTTGGGAGGAACTGTGAAAATCCAGCTGATGGACAACACTTCAGAAATTAATAAATACAATTTGTTAAAAAATACATTAAAAATATTAAATGTAAGAAATAATAAGGTTACTTCTAATTCTATAAGAGTGGATCTTTTTCCCAGTAGAGGAACATTTAGGATCAATAACCTGAGCAGCTCAGACAGTGGTAATTATACCCTTCAAACCTTTGACTCAGATGGAAGATCATCAGGCGGGTGGACTTTACAGTTGTTCATTCAAGGTAAATGTTGGGAAATTAAGCCATTAATAGATTTTTGGTAATCCATATAATACATCTCACAAAATTTCAGATACATGTGTTTTTTGCGTTCCCTGTTTTTCATTAGAGACTATAAAGAATGACCAAATACTATTTTAAAAAACTGATCTGTGTGTGTGTTTCTCTCAGCTCCTGTGTCCTCTGTGGTGCTGCTCTCTGAGTGTCTGTCCCAGGGAGAGATGAGGGTGTCCTGCTCCTCTGAGGGAGGGGACAGTCCTCAGTACAGCTGGACTCTGGATGGACGCACACTGACAGATGCTGAGCTCCTTTCTGGAAATAATGAGACTAACATCATCACTCTGAAACAGCACGTGTCAGGACATCTGGTCTGCTCAGTCAGTAATAATGTCAGTAATGTCTCCAAAGAGGAGAGAATATCGACCTGTGGTGAGTGAGAATATAAATAATCTGATATATATATGATAATTACTAATTCATTAATTAATACAGTAACTTTGCACGAATTATGTGTTTTATTGCTCATAGGCTTTATTTTCATTAACTGTACTTCAGTCAATGGGACACAGATATCACGGTGGGTGTATAAAGCTAATAACACCCTGTGTACTCCACCAAAACAGACTTCTGTGGGTAAGGATTATGGAACTACCATCAGTGATGAGCCATGGTACATTAGTAAGTAAAAAGTAACTTCAGATCCATTGATGTAATTTTCTCCTTTGCTCATTCTCTGTCTTGATAAAAAACCAACATGTTTTCTGATTCAACCTGCTATCTGTTTGTGCCTTTTATTTTTGAAACAGGAAATTTGCCACTGATCGGTAGTGTTCTCTCAGCGCTGGTAATTTTCTTGGTTGTTGGTGTAGTAGTCATATGTGCTTTGAGGAAAAAGCAAAACAGCAAACCTACAAAAAAGGGTACACTTTATTTCATCACTTATTTTGCTCAGATTGCTTTTTTGTTTTTTAGGATATACGGAATAGTAAGCTTTTTAAATACATTTTTGATTTCTTGTCAAGAGTTTATTGATAACTCTGTCATATATCAGTTAAATATGCAGATACTGCTATCCTGCTACAATTAACACAAAAACCTGTGAAACAGCTCTGTCTAAACAAAGCAAAATCCACAAACTATAAACTCTAAAGCTCGCTAAAGAACCCATGTCATATTTTGTGTGACTCATTTTATGTTATCTACTGTCTTTGTATTCCTTTAATCATTCACTTATTTTAATACTATATTTGAACCATCCCTTTTGCTACTTTGCAGAGGAAGAAGATGACCAGGAAGTCTTTGCTGATGTCAAGTTTGTCAAAAGGCAGGCAAACCAAGCTGAGAAAAAAGCTGCTGTGGAGCACGGCCAAGTAAAGTCTGCAAAGCGACCTCGGAGGCCTGAACCAGCAGGAACTGATTGTGTGTATGCTAACGTCCATAAAGTCAGGTGAAGAAGTGCTCAGTGCTTTTGGACAGACAGCTCCACTGAAAGTAGCTGGAGTGAGGAGCTGATGTTAAGATGCCTAAAGGTCCTTCATTTAATGTAAATTCCCCGTATAAAATACAAACCATAGCTTATAAGGTTTAATGTATTGGACTATTTAACTGTCACTTTTGTAATATATCAGGTCATTAACACAACTATTGTTACATGACCTCTTGATTTAATTACAAACACTGAGTGTTTTCTGCATCTGTACTCTGTGGAAGCCTTTGACTAGTTCTTCACTTGGTAAAGGTTCGACCAACATGTAAATGGAAACATGATAAAGAGAAAGCATTTTAACATTTATGAAAATATGACTGTAAATAAAGCGTCTTTTGTACCACACTTGTTATGTGAACAAAAATGTAGCTTTTCATATATTTTGGTTTTTGCACAGATACACTATAACAGTGTAATTGTAGAATATAAATGGGATATACCCCTGAGAGTGAGTACATAGTAGTGGTGGACAAGCAGAAGAGAAAGACTGTAGTGACAGATGTGGCTATACCAAGTGATAGCAACATCTGGAAGAAGGAACACAAGAAGCTTGAGAAATACCTAGGGGTGAGAGGGAAGCTAGAGAAGATTTGGAAGGTTAGGCCAGCAGTGGTCCCAGTGGTAATCAAAACACATGAGGCTGTGACTCCCAAAATGGGCAAGCAGCTCAGAGATTCCATGAACAACATCCGAGATCTGTGTCCAGAAGAGCACAGTCCCAGGAACAACAAAGATCAGATCATCAAACAAATTTAAATAAAAGACAATGATAAGACAAATAAACAGAAAATGGGAGGATAAAATCCAAACCTACATAGCCCTGTGTGAAAAACTTGTGGGACATTTAGAGACCTATTAAGATCTATTAAGATGGTGGTTTATAGCAGTTGACACATGGCTGTGGGTATTAGGGTGTGGAGTCCGCTTGCCTGATATGTGTCCACTTGAACAAAAGCTTTTAGTGATATATTCACCACTAGCTGTCCTTCTCAGGTTATTGATCCTAATTATTGCATTAGTGGGACCACAAACCTGTTTCTGTGTTATAAAGTAGAACCTTATTCTTTTTTCCAGTGAGTACTTTTGATTGATCGTTTAACAGCTAGAATCTAAATATGCTATCTAAATAAAGTGTTATCCATCACTTAAATTGCCACAGATCACCCCAAAGCTTCATAGTGCACCCTGCCTTCACAAAAGGTTTCCTCATCTGCAAATAGAAAAAGAGCAAGCATCACCATTTCGAGTTATCAGTCCCAACCAGAAGGACTCTGACCACAATTTGTAAATGTTAACCAAAAACAGAAAAAAGCATTTGGTTGCACCCATCTGTCTTAGTCCATGGTATGCAAAGGTGCTTCATGCAAGTCTGTGTCTGAAACACATTTAGGGTTCAGCTAACAACACTAAAGAACAGCTAAATATTATAACTGGGGAAAAAAAGTCAATTAAATTAATTCAGTTTTATTTACCTGTTTAGCTTCATGTGACGGCATCATGGCCTGCTGTGTCACCACCAATAATACAACTTACACTACTAATGAAAAAGAGACACTGTAGGGTCACTGTTCCTATCTTCAACCAACAAAAGAATATCATCTAACTAGTAATCCCCTCACACACACTCCTCCTCAGGGTCTTGTCCTGTCTTCTTTTAGGGCATGATGCAGTGGATCAGCCCTCTCCTGTTTGTTATGGTGGGGACTCGGAATTCTTCACAGGTTTTAAACATGTATTAATGTGAAGCATTGTATTTGCTTACTTAGAACAATCTGAAGGGAGGGGGGGGGGGGGGGGGGTGAAAAAGTGACAACTGCTTTTGACATGGCCAACATTACCATGTGACCTACTTTTGTTTCTGTTCACTTAGTGGGAAACTCCCAAACACCCACTCATAAACTCTCACACAAACATACACATGAACACAAAAATACTCCCCACCGGAACGTAAGCATACATTTCAGCCTTGTTATCAAAAAGGGGGTGCATGAAGTTTCCCTTCCTGATTCACTGGATGTTGTAGCTTAAAGATATTTATTATTCAGTAAAACGTCTAGTTTTAAAAAGTGCACATATTTTAACAAAAATGATAATGATAAATTTAGGTTTTGCTTCAGAGAAGGAAAAGAGTGAAAGCATGAGTTTTAGACCAGTGTCAAAAGTTGAGTCTGCTTCACATTGCTGCAGGTGCTGTAGCACCCCCTGGTGCAAAAGGCAGATATCACAGCTGCCATAGTGCCATAATGCTGTCTAGTTCCTTGCATCCATCCATCTTTTTCATTACTGCCATCTTGTGGCCACAATCAGGTATTGTTGCTGAAAGCGACCTTGACCTCTAGGTAAAGGTAACATCTCCAGTAATCTGAAACTCTAATGAATGCGATAACTCGAGAAGGTGACCACCATTCTTTTTAAATTATTAATTTTTTATTGAGGAAAAGAAAGTTACCCAAATTTACCCACTCCTATCTGAAAAAGTAATTACTTCATAACTTTAACAAGTGGTTGTGTGACCCTTAGCAGCAAGAACTGTGAAGCGAGCATCTTAATTGGATTTACGTGTGAACTTTGACTAAGGTCACTTCAAAGCCTTAATTTAAAAAAAAAATATATATATATATTAAAAATATTTATTTATTGAGCCATTCAGAGGTGGACTTGTCGTATTTCTGAGCATGTCCTGAAATTCTTCTTGATGATTTTCTGGTAGAGCTCCTCAGAAATACCTAGATACCAATTGTTAAAGAATTCATTAAATATACTGGATGTGAGAGAGAAAGGGGTATTTCTAACTCCACATCACATAGATCTCTCCTTTCTCAATGCAATGGAAGATTTAAGATCATGAAAGTGAACAGGAATGACAGCGGTAATCATAGCCTTTAAACTTTTGATTCAAGTGGAACATCATCAAGGAAATGGACTTTACAGTTGTTAATTCAAGGTAATTCTTGTTGGTTTAGAATGAATAAGAAGTTTTTAGTTTATATAATTTTTTCAAGTTTTATGGATATCATGTTTTGTTATTATGGTATTTCCCATTTAAAAGCTTAGCAACTGACTAACTGAACTCTACATACAAATTAAGAAATAGTGACAATGTTGTTTTCTCCAACAGTGTCATCAGTCATGATTCCACTCCTGTAGTTTTCATTTTTTTAAAACAAACAAACATGTAGTGTTTGTTTTAGACTGAACTGGAGAGTTTGTGTGACTTATTTTTTTTAGTTAGTTAATAAATTAGTTATGAATGACGTTCATTGTTAGTGTAACTTTGTGAGTGAATTGTGGTTGTAGTGACTGTGTAATAAGGTTCTTTATAGTATAATACAAAGTAGGTCTCTTTTTATTCCCAGTAATGGAAGATTTAGGATCAATAACCTGAGCAGGAATGATAGTGGTAAATATACCCTTCAAACCTTTGATTTAGATGGTAAATGGAAAAGAAACAGGCAAGCAGTCTTTACAGTTGTTCATTCAAGGTAAGGTAAGGAATGAGTTCAAGAACTTGATAGAAATTTAACATGGTTTTGAAAATCTTTATGATTTAACTCACAAAAATACAGTATAACACCCTTTAATCAAACTACCTGCAGCGATGGCACATGGCACAATAGTAAGTGAAAACTAACTCCAGTAAATTGGATTCATTTACATCACTTTGTGGCGGAGGTGTGGTCCCGGGCTCGGGCTGCAGGGAAGGAGTGGTGCAGTGAGCTCAATGGGGCGGTGCTGGCAGGTGGCAGGTGAGAACACAAGTGATGGCGTTTGGTCTGATGACGGTTTTCCTTCCCCTTTTTAGTGAGATGGGAGAGGAGCGGAGGGGAAGCTGGCAACAGCTGAGACCGGAGCTGTCCAGACTGTGGACTGTCACAACAAACGAAAACTCAAAATAAACATGTCATCTGGCTATAAAGAACTGTGTGTGTGTGAAGTGCATTTCACACACTTTCTTCTTTCTTACCATGAGAAGTAAGTGAAAACTCACAGCTCTGCCTAACATGTGATTTTGGTGTCTCTGAACAGATAATTCCTTGCTTATATGTGGTTTGAGAGCAGTTGTGGTCATTCTCTTGTTAATTGGTATTTACATCTACTTCGCTTGGAGGAAAAAGAAAAATGAAAAAGCTGAAGTCTCTGCTGTCCCGCAAACAAGAGGAGATCCAGAGGACTCTGTTCTGATGATTGAAATGAGTTCTGCAACTTACACCAACACCTAGTTTCACCTTTTATCAACTGAAATTTGACAAAACAACACATTTTTGTTTATATTCTTGGCAAATTATGTTCCTCACTTAAGCACCTCATGCTGAATTAAGCTGTGAGGGTTTTCTGCATTTTTATTTGTGGAAGCTTTGATTACAAAGGTTGTGAATGTAATCTGAACTTGGTAAAGGTGGAATCAGTCAAGTCAATTTTTTAATTCAAACATCTGAAACATTTAGTTTCACTAAGCTTTAAACAAGGATTTTTGTCTTAGAAGATTCGGGCTATTTGATTTTGTTTTTGTTTTTTTAAAGAGGAGGATGGCCTGAGACATTTTACTCAACTTCAGAACAGGAACATTAATGTGAAAATCTATGAAGTTCAGACACATGTGAGTCAACAGCATAGTGTGAATGTAATTTATCACCATGTGTAGTGTTGCCATGAAACAACATTAAAACCATAAACTTCAAAAACGAAAGACTAGAGTAAAATCACATGATGTTAACCTTTAAGTTAACTTTTGAACTCTTAATAATCTCATTATTACAAAATTTACCTTTTCTGGTAAAACATTAAATATTTGCTAAATTATGTTTGATCAATTTCATCTGTTTACAGAAATCCAAAAGAAGTGATAAAAGATTAGAAGCGTCTTTACTGAATTCTCTTATTTCTTCAGGTGAATTTTTAAAGTGGACCATCTGAAAAATGTAACGTCACCAAGCTGATTGAATGGACAGTACACAACAGAGGTAAAGAAGAGAGTGCAGGTAGGGTGGAGTGGGTGGAGACAAGTGTCAGGGAAGATTTGTGACACAAGAATACAAGATACCACCGGTTTACAAGATGCAAGTGAGACCTGCTTTGATTTATAGTTTGGAGATGGAGGCAAGAGTCAGAGCTTGAGGTAGCAAAGTTGAATGTGTCAGGATGTTCATTGGAGTGACCTGGATGGACATAATCAGAAATAAGTATGTGGAAGCAAGAAGGAGGAGGAAACTGAAAAGGCAACAAAATGGTACTGACAACGCCACTTGGGGGTGGAGTTACACGCCAGGAAATACGACATTAACTAGTGCAAAGTTTCACCAGTTACAAAGGCACTCATGCTCGTTACTGACGAGGCAGAGGCGTGACCAATCAATTTCAATAAGTTTATTAAACAAACTAACTGAAGATAATATGGAGCTGCACCAAAGAAAACAGAAAATTAGGTGACAGGACTTAGAACACCACAAGGCATTTAATTAAAACACTTTATTACCAGGCATTGCTTAAAAACAACAAGATTCACTGTCACTGTCTTACTCTAGTTAAAATAGCAGCTGAACAAAATAACTAATCAATAGGGTTAAAGGCAGGCCACTTAGAGAAACAACCTACAGAGCGGCAGTGCTACCAGTTGCTCACTCGTGATGTCACACTGCAGCTCAAGGGGTGCTTTTTACTCATATCCTGATGTTTACACTGACATACATAAGAGGGAACTTCATCAAACACGCCTAGGCTGCCAAACAAGCAGCTGTCTCTCTACTAAAACAAAAGAAATTAAAAATAGTCTAAAAAACAAGTTCTAAAGAAACGAGGAACAACTCAGTGAACAATATGAAAGCAGAAGTTTCTCTCTCTCTCTCTCTCTCTTGCTCTCTATCACATTTTACAAGCTGCTGTTATTAATAAAAACAATAATAAGAACGAAACCTCTGCTGTGCCAAGTGTTCATAGTCTACACTTAAATATAGACGAGCGGAATATAACCAGAAGAATAATGGACTGGCTGTTCTTGGTAAAAGATGCATGTGTACCTTTGGTTTTGTATGGTGACCGTTTCTCTTGTTTCACTTCCTTCTACATACAATGACAATCTGTTCTTTTATGGTGAAACACAACACTTAACCTCTATTTATGATAACATTTCAAAACCACTGAGTAACACGGGCATCATAAATGTCTGTGAATGTGTTTCAAGGTTTGATGAAATCTGTTATTAAGATGTATTAAATTAAACATGTCTGGCTTTATTATACACTCTGTTTTATGCCATCCCCATTAAACTTGCTTCCGCGTGCAAATAAACATATTTTAGTTGTCAGTGTAATTTAGCTGTAAATATTACAACTGTCAATGAAACGGCATTATTATTAGTTGGACAATAAAATTACATGATTAGTTTGGGGCTGTTGAATTAAATTTAAATTAAACTTTTCTCTTTTCTTTCTCTGCAGTTAAATTCTGGTCACATCCTGTCTGGTCTGAGTTCATACATACTTATCTGAAGCTGATCAGTATTGACAAGCAATGAAATTTATTGGCAACTGCTTTTAGTAATTAACACAAAAAAATTCTGAAGTAGCCACATCCTGCTTGGTCTAAATGTATATGTTTTGATCTGAAGGTTTCTCATCAACAGGAAACATGGTCAGTGTAGGTTGGGTCTGTTTGCATCACAGTAAAGCAGAAGAGCTGCCTGCGGAGTCGACTGATGCTGAATAGAGAAAAAACATGCAAGCTGTGTTTGTACTGTTCGTGATGCTATTAGGAGTCTCTTATGGTGAGCTGTGTTTACTTATTCAAAGCATGCTGTGCTGTGGTAATAAGTACAAAGATTTTGATGTCGTCTTTAGTGTTACAGTAAGTTCTGCAGCTTACAGGTTGGTGGCATTGTGTTGATGCCACTGGGAGTATCTGAGGATGAGCTGTTCTGCTTTTTCATTTCATGCGGCACTTTATTGATACATCATCCCCAGACCTGGTGTCACTGGACCTTTGTTCATGGGTCTAAAAAGTATATTTACAGTCAAATCATCTTGTTTTTATTCCAAACAAATGCTTGATATTTTAGATAACACATTTTTATATTTCAAAGGTTATGACTGTAATTTTAACTCGTCTATCTTTTAGCGAAAGTGGAATCAGATCATCACTTCAAATAAAGTCATCTGACCAGTGGCACCTGTTTGTATGAAATTGTATTTGAGCACTGGTTTTTTATAATATACTAGTTTTTAAAATAACAACTACAATATGAATAAAAACAATACTGATCAATTCAATTGGTAAAATTATCTCAAACTTCGGGCCTCTTTAAAGTATAAAAAGGGATCAGATACACATTTTGTCACAGCCCGTATAATTTAATGTTATTCCACAGTTAAGATGGGGGAAAATAATTATTTGTATGTTAATAAATGTCAAATATTAGCTACAATACTTTTTTGCTAATGATTATTTACCACTAGAGTGCACATTTATGAAAAAAGAAATACTGTGATTTAAATCCTTCAGCAGTAGTTTTGAATCTGGATTAGTTTTTATAAGCATTTATTGCAAAAGCAATCAGATATTTTGAAGTTTTGTTCAATTAAACTTTAAATGATATGAATGTTAAATGACCCCATGGCACCATTTAAGATTCAACTAAAGCAATATTTAATTCCAACAGTACATTCTGTAATTTGTATAAATTCTTCTGTGATCAGCATTTTTAAATATAACATTAACCAGTGCAGTGCAAAGAATGTTCAAACCATTGTTGCTCAACATGCTGAACTATCTGTTTGACAGAGATTGAAAGCATCCTACTTTCATGTTGTACTCTTTTTAGAGATGAAACATGTGCTATCATTAATTTTGTGTCTATTTTTTCATCTAAACATATTTCTGAAATGTATCATTTCATTTTAAGTCTGGAACTTTTATTTCTTAGGAATTTAAATTGTTACTCTCATATATGAAATCTCTTTTTCATGAAGGTTAAAGGAGGAAGAAAAACTAATGTCAATTCATTCTCCTACTCTCAGCATGTGAGACGTTATTTACCACTTCACTAAAACCTAAAGCCAACGTTTTCATGATTTCTCCTTTCAGGCTGAGCACTAACAGTCTGTTAACTGCAGTCTGTTAAAATCAGTAACATCACAGATTTGCTTATTTGAGAGAAAAGATTTGAAAGCTGCCGATTGAGTCAACATAGACTGAACAGTTGACATGGAAGCTGCAGTTGGACTGTTGCTGATGTTCGGAGTAGCTCATGGTGAGCAACCAAATTTTTTTTATGCAAGGTTTCAAAAATACTTATTTCATACTTAATTTCAGTACAATCAGAATTAGGTCTGAAAAAAAGTTACTTCTTAGTTTTGTCATGCTCCTTCATTCTGATGTTGCCGTCTCTTATCTGGATTTTAGGATTGCTTCATGTATCACAGCTGCTGGTCGGTGGTTATGTCTGAGTGGTTAATGGTTGGCTGTCTGTCTATGTGGAACTCAAAGTTCCACATGACCTTAGTTAGCACTGTTGTTCTCAACCACCTTCAGTGGGGTCTCCTATCGGGATTTGGGGATCATATGCAGCACAAATGTTCTTGTAGTTGGTTGTGCAAGTCAGTGTACGCTGTCCCAGCCCTGTTACTGTACGCTGCTCTGTCTCTGAGCCCTGTTAGATGTGACTCCTTCCTCTAAATTCTAGTGCTTAGGCCCTGTTCTTTTTCTTCCCTCTATCTGTTGATGCTATATCTGCAGGTCAGTCATACATGATGGTCCCACTTCCTGTTCCTTATCACTGTCTGTCTTCAGCTGTTTTGGAGCAACTCACCTCAGGGAGCCATTTTTTTATTTCAACAGCAGCTTCCACATCTGTTCACAGAGTCTCAGACCTTTGAGTGGAAATTGAAGAAATCAGAGGAAGGATGTTGAGTGGCATTGTGAGGAGTTTTCATGTCTCCTCTTGTGGCCAGTTTGTTATTCCAGTTTGGTATCTGATGACGTGAAGACATATATATTGATGGCTCACATTTTTTAGCACCTCTATTACTTTCTGGAGGTATTTGACTGTGTCTGACTTTATTGTGTCTTTATCATGTAGCTCTCGTTAACCTGTTGGATACCCAAGCACTTCTTCTGTGTGTCCTGTATGTCCTTATGGCAACTCCACCCCATCAGTCTCTCTTTACAACCTTTTTGCCACATTTATAAAGAATGACATCCTAGCCTCCTCACTGTACACTGAAAAAAAGGGACTGGCCATCTCTTGGATTTATGTAAGCATCTTGCATGTATTTAACACAATTGCCTCATGTTTTAAAGTTAAATGTAACTATATAGTGTAAAAACTACATGATATGCAGAAAGGGTGTATTAAATTGTTCATATCATGTTCAGGTGAAGTAAGTTAATAAGATAGCAACGTTAAATCTCATGAAACCACGCGTGATTTCATCTCGCGGGCTTTGGATCGTGGTTTAAAAAAGGCATCCATCTCAGTCAAGTCGAGCAGCCAACTCTACGTTTTTGGTATGTCTTGATTTTTTGAATTAATTTTTACCATATTTCAGCCAAATGTAGTTAAACGTCTAGAGTGTCGCCATGTAACATGCTAAAAAAGAGCCGTTAGCTTATTTGCTGTTTTATCTGTTGTCAAAGAATTGGCGCTTTTTCATTTGAATTTGTCTTTGGCACAAGAGCCGTAATATCACATTAAACCTAATTACGAGGCACTCATAACATAATTTGGTTTTCTGTGTGAATAGATTTGCCAACTGACTCTTCAGTTACATTGTGTATTTACTGCACCGTGGTGTTAGTGAGATTTTGGACATTGAATAGCTTTAGCTAATATCATCAGCGGCATTATGCTAGCTTACATCCCTACCCCTCCTGCCCTCACCTGCTGTCCTTTTGTTTTTGTTTTTGTTGATGCACATTGAGAGACCACATCTATTCGGCATTTCACCAGGAGTCAGCTGATGGATTGTGGGTTCAAGGTGTTATGGTAAGAAAGTATATTCTATTTTCGTTTCTGTAACTTAATTATAATAGGTTTTTTATAATTATTAGGTGCATGCATACTCACCCTATTAATACAACTGAGAGATCCAAAATCTGCCATAGGTTTAACTTATACCTGTATGTATTGCCAGAAAGGTGATTACTGGACTCGCATTAATGCACACTTGAACTGAAATGAGGTTGTAACTTGTGGGTTGTTGGGTTGCAAATCAGAAACAAACATCTTTGGATTTTTTTAATCCCATAAGATCTGGAAACACAGTTTTTATTCAACAAAACATTACTGATTAACCAAGCACAGTGCCTGCTGTTATTTCAAAATAATTTTATGTCATTTCAGATAAAATGCAGCATTCCAGTGCATCCCAACCATGCATACAGTCAAGGTTTCTGACGGAGCTGAGTTTCTCTCTGACAGTCTGCTGAAAGTGTTTGCAAAGTGATCGGGGGAACAGGGCACAAAGCTAAAGGATGTAGCTGCCATTATGACAGTAAGAACTTTAAAATTCTTTAACTACAAAGTGTATATGTATTGCATTAGGTCAGTAAAAGATTTTTATGCTACATCCATTGAAACAGTCAACTATTACCTGTGAGTACCGATTCCACTAAAAGGATGCCATAATTTTCGTCATGCATTTACTGGCCCACTGAGAAAAAATTATCTTTTTTTAAAAATAAATGTTCTGGAAACTATATATCCATAAAGTTGATGTCAAACAGGAACTTTTGATATTGCTTTGTAGATGCTGGTGTTGCATGTTGACTGGTTTAAAAAGTCAAGAGTTTTTGTCTGGGATCATTTTCTTCTGTGCTACTGAAAAGTTCACAAATCTCTGTTTTCTTTGTTATAATAGTCAAGGATGACATTAATGCTTGAAGTCCCTCATCAAAGTGCTCCGCATCTGTGTGAAAGACAATTGCAACATCTTGGTGCAGGAGTTCATGGTGAGTGTTTTATGAGTAGGTTGTGGATTTGCAACATTTAGAAATGCATTTAGTTATCCACTTGATCCTCATTGGACTGGTTAGGACCAGTAGTCCTCTTTAATAATTTGAAGTTCACATGAGGCCTGGTAGTGAACTCGGCCACCGGCCCTTGAGGCCCCACCCCTGTATTAGGGGTCACATCAGTGTGAAAAAACTTTAAATTTGTCATTCTAGTGAACAAAGAAAAATCCCACCAGTATTTACATTAGCTTTTGTTTGAAAAAAAAAAAAAGACCAACTGACCAACAGCTAACCAAATTGTGGGGCTGAAAGTCTAAATTCTAACATCTTCTGAGTGACATAACCTGGATTTCTGATGGGCCGGTGTCTTTCTAACAAAAACTAATGTAAAGCATTTGAAATTATTATGTTTTTCACCCTCTCTTAGAAACTCTGTTAGACCATGAATGGCAGCATGGCAGGCCACTCTTTGGCTATAGCTATTTACTATGTTGCTTGCATTGGTTTAAATTACTCTAACATTAGAACTGGTAGATTCAAAAGAGATGAGTTTAAAAAGGAATCTTAAAGAAATGTTTTGTGTTTAACCAGGACTTGACTGAGGCCACTGCACAGATTGAGAAAACCACAATGAACATCTGTCTCCAGAGATGCGCCAGGCAATGACTTTTCTGATGTTGTTCTTCAAGATCTGGATAACGTGACCTTTGCAGTAGCCATGCTGTTTGGACCTTTTTTATTCCTTCAACATGAGTTACCCATCACAACTCTGCTACACTTTTGAGGTGATTCAAAGGGTGGTAATGGAGTTGGATGCAACTCAGCTCTCAAGAAAAGCTCACAACTAAGACAAAACTGCTCCTGCAACGAAGCTCACTGTTATGCATGTGAGTTGATCAGCTCTAGGTGAGAGGACATTTAAATCTCACACTTGTTCTGCTGCATTTTTGAAGCTCAATTCCAGGAGCAGATCGCAGGGTTCATTTTTATATACTATGCAACTGCCATGAGGACGAGCCGTTTTTTTTGTTGTTTGTTTTTCCTTTTGCTCTGTACAAGTTCTCTTTGTCTGTTTGGCAGCATTTTTAAATTTGTCTTTGTATTTTTTCTTTCTTTTACTAGTGAAGAGATGTAGCGTGAACAGTTATACAGTCTAAATATCCCATATGGGTCGTGTGAAATGGTATTTTCAATTTTATTCAGTTGAAGTAAAGAACGTTGAATATTTCTAAGTGTGCTGTTTTGAACCAAGATGTCACAGTATGATCAGTGCTGTAATTTTTGACAGTCACTGTATCAATGTTATTTTTGCATCTCTTGAATAAAGGTTTTGACCTGCAAGTGCTAATTTCTTTAGTTATTGGGGTAAAATGGGTAGTGTTAATAGGAAGGTGTTTGCCAATTCAGTAACCTAATTTAATGTTAATGGAAACTAACATTACCTCAAATTGTTTAGTTATAATTGTTGTTTATTAACTGAATCTTGATGTCAGAGGCCTTAAATAGAATGTTTTGATTTGTTCTTTCCCAACATTTTTCAAAAGAAACAGTCCAATTTCTTTACTGTGATTGATTCCAGAGAACACGGAAGAACTGACATTATTTAACTGTTGATTTATGTAGATTCAGTGGAGGAGTAATGTCAGTTTAATTCTTTACCTACTGTCAATGCAGTGAAATTAGACATTTTGTTTTGAAAGGTTACTGGTGGATGCCAGCAACCATCTTGGAAGAGAACAATACAATCTGTTATAAGGCCTCCATTTGAAAATTGTGTATTTGATACTAGAATATAATAGCAAAATGTAATTTGAAGATAACATGTAGTATTTAAGTGACCAAGTAGTATTGGGTAAAAGTTATTGAATCGTGTTGGGATAACGTGAGAAAATTGTGAAGGATTAAAATATTCCAAGAGCTCAAATTACTTCATCAAAACATGTTTAAGTCACATTTTATCAACACAAATTGCACAAGTTTATTGAACATGAATAAATTGTGTTAATTTAACTCAATTGTTTAAGTTGCTGCCGAAGCAAAACATCTGTGTGCAACAAATGTCCACCATTGAATTAAGTAAATCCAACAACATATTTTTTTCAGTGTAGATCCTGGTGAGGTGGATCAGTGAGTCAGTGTTTCAGTCACTCCTGTCATACAGCATAATGTCATCGATGGACAAGAAGTGGCTGATGGTCACTCCACTCTGATCTTTGTGATATGGACAGTGCATCAAGTGTGGGATATTCCACATTTGATGGTGACTTGAGTTCTTAGTAAATGTCATTAGTGCAATATTAGCCTTGTATAAAGCCAAGCACACATAAATCCAGAAGCACTGAGTTGTAAGCCTCCTCAGGTTGGTCTTCCTGGTCTTATAGTTCTGGTGTACAGGTCTATTAACCATTACTTTGTGCTTTGATCTCCTTTTGTTACCACTTCTGATATCCTCTCTGAAACATTGCTTACATTTGTTAAATAGTGTTCAGTAAAGAGGAGACAAGAAAGCAGGGCACACAGCAAAAGCCCTCTGGCTAGAACTCAGGCTACTGCATCAGGCATGTGGACATCTGTTCATCTACTGAGCAAAACTAACAACTATGACAACTTTATTTTTGTTTTGCAGGTGTGGAAACTTACTGTGATGGCAGACGGGATGGAGCTCAGTGTTATGGAGCTTTGGGAGGAACTGTGGACATCCAGCTGATGGACAACACTTCAGAAATTAATAGATACCAATTATTAAAGAGTTCATTAAAAATATTAGATGTGAGAAAAAATACGGTTATTTCTAATACCATAAGAGAGAGAGCTCATTTTCCAAGTAATGGAACATTTAGGATCAATAAACTAAACAGGACAGACAGTGGTAATTATAGCCTTCAAACCTTTGATTCGGATGGAAAATCATCAGACGAGCGGATTTTACAGTTGTTTATTGAAGGTAAATGTTGGGAAATTAAGCCATTAATAGATGTAAATAAAATATTGTTGTGGTAATCTATACAATAATCTATACAATATATCTCACGACATTTCCCTGTATTCTATGCTTTCCCTATTCTTTATTAGAGACTCTAAAGAAACTCATCTATGTGTGTTTCTCTCAGCTCCTGTGTCCTCTGTCCTGCTGGACCCTGAATGTCTGTCCCAGGGAGAGATGAGGGTGTCCTGTTCCTCTGAGGGAGGGGACAGTCCTCAGTACAGCTGGACTCTGGATGGACGCACACTGACAGATGCTGAGCTCTTTTCTGGAAATAATGAGAGTAACATCATCACTCTGAAACAGCACGTCTCAGGACATCTGGTCTGCTCAGTCAGGAACAACGTCAGTGATGTCTCCAAAGAGGAGAGGATATCTACCTGTGGTGAGTGAGAACACTGTGATAATCACAAATATGATCATTTTGGTCACTCAGTCTTTCATTAATTATACGTTTTTGCTCTCAGGCTTCATTTTCATTAACTGCACTTCAGTCAATGGAAAACAGATATCAGGGTGGGTGTATGAAGCCAATAACACCCTGTGTATTAAACCAACAACAGTCCCCAAACAAACTGCTACGTCTAAGGAGACCGCCGTAGTGTCAAATAAAAACCCCACTAAGATCAAACCCTTCAATCAAACTGTCAGCAGTGATAACCCATGGTACATTAGTAAGTGAAAATAACTTTGCTACAGTAGACTGACTAATGCCAGTTTCTCATTATTTCTTTGTTTGTCTTCATAAAAACTCAGACTTGCTGACTTGTTTTTGTCTTATTCTGTCCTTTTTACCACCACAAACAGCCTATTTACCACTGATCGGTGGTGTTCTCTCAGCACTGCTCATTTTGTTAGTTGTGGGTGTAGCAGGTGCCTGTGAACACATCATAAAGCAAAAAACCAAACCTACAGAACAAAGAGGTACAAAACTTTCCATTTCCCCACTCCACTTTGATTAATTAAACATATATAATTATTTTAAAAAAATTTAATAAACCTTTTTGCTGTCTTGCCAAGATGTCGCACCAGTTGTCTTGCCAAGAGTTTAATCATACCTCTGTCATATGCCAGTCAAATTTGTTGGTATGGCTAATCAGCTAGCTTTAACACAACAACTAAAAACATGGGGAAACAGCTCAAAAAACGGCAACCCGTGAGTTCACCAATGAAACATTTTAATTAGTTTTAAAGTGCACCAGTTAGAATCACACACACTGCCTTCAACCTTTGTGGTAAAACTAATCAACTGTTCCAGCAGCAGACATGAGAGTGAAAGTTCTTCTTTAAGTCAAACCATTCCTGTACTAATACACTGACTGTAACATTATGTTTGTGCCACCTCTTCCTACTAATTTGCAGCTGAAGAAGATGACCAGGAAGTAACCTATGCTCATGTCATTATCACGAAATGTCAGAGGAAGGATGCTGAGCAAAGAGCAGAGGCGGAGGTGGAGTATGGCCAAATCAAGTTTTCAAGCAACAGAAGATGATTTAAGTGGTTGGAGCTTTTACACCGACTGCACCACTGACAGCAGACCGAAGGAGGAGGTGACATCAAGATGCCAAAAGGTTGTTGCTTCATGTAAGTCTGTGGCTGAAACACAGCTAATGTTCCAGCTAACAGCACATAAAGAACAAAACAAATATGAATAAATTAATGATGACTGAATTCTATTCAGACACTTTAGCTTCCTGTGACACCTTCATGGGCTACTTTGTCCCTACTATAACAACAACAACAACAACAACAACAACAACAATAATAATAATAATAATAATATTATTCATCTTTGGCCTGTCTTTAGATTTATATCTGGGGATCAGCCCCCTCTTCTCTAAGAAATGCAAGTGTCTTAATAAATCTGGATAAATGTGAAGCAAACATTGTATATAATAACATGGGAAGAGAAGAGAGAAAAAATCCTAATGATATTGTTCTGGTGGACTAATGCAGAGTCTTCATTTGTTTTTCCTCTTCTGTTCTCAACCACTCTTTGAGATCAGTGTTTGATAACGTCCCTGCCGCCAGTTTACCACCAAGAAAGAAGTGGTTGCAAATTCTGTCTAACAAACACCATTTTAACCTTACCACTGTGCTCCACACTCGTGTCCAGGTGTCCCTGTTGCTTGACGGTCAGGTTTTTAAATGGTCATATTTGACTTTAATGTTTGAATCCAGATTTTAAACATCCTGTCATTTGGATAGGAACATGGCTATTTCTATAGGTGACTGACTTCTCTCTGTGTGTTGTTCTCTCATTATTACAACTGAAACAGTTTCTGAATGTGTGCTGTCAGTTATTTTATAAAAGAAGGCAAGATATAAAATACACATTTTACATTTTGATGTACACTTGTATTACTATACTTTGAACTGTGTTTTTACCTTAATTGTACATATGTGGCTTTTTTAGGAGAATGGAACCTGTTTTGGGGAAGATTTCTGAAGCTTTTGAGTAACACAAGTAACTCTTATTTGTATCTTTTGTTATAGCAATTAGTTTGCATGTTTTTTACAAGTAGACGAGACTTCTGTTTAAGTATGTACGACAAAGAAATCATATGTTGCAGCAATTTTCACATTAGTTGTTTAAAATAGTAATTCTGAGTAGTCTTTACAAAGTGAAGAGTAGATGTGACTTATAATAGCCCGTACTCACTTAAAGTTTTTATCTTTGCAAACAAAATATCACTATTAAGCTCAGTCTTTAATTTCACACCAGTATAAACCAGTTTTAAGTTTGTCTAATGTGATTCTAAATTTAGACAGGCCTGATGATGCCATGATCACAAGCAGTATTGATTCAAAAGCCTTTGGTGACCACTAAGAAGTGAACATAACTTTAAACTTATCAGTAAGAAGATGTGGAAGTTTCCCTTCTTGTTCCATGGTGCTTGTTGTTGTTGTTCCTTAAAGATGTTTGTTTAATAAAGCTATTAATTAAAGCTTCTCAATAAAAACATGCAGTTGTCACTCTCAGTTAGGCAGAGGACTCACTCGCAGGACTCTGATTTTTAGAGAGAGGGTGAAGGATTTATTGTGAGAATATATACATATATACAGTGGAACAGGTAATACAGGGCTCCAGGGGGTTTGGGGGTCCGAAGGTGAGGGAAGGTCCAGGGAAGGCACACACTCTCCTCTTTTACAGTCTGTGATTCACTCAGGCAGTCCAATCATGCTCATGCCCACTCACACACATCCACAGGAATCCAGGCAGCAGGAGAGATGGGCAGGGAAAACTATGTTAGAAGGAAACTCTGGGAAATGACAAAAGATACTCAAGAGGCGAGGCAAGGCAAGGCAAGGCAAGGCGAGGCGAGGCGAGGCGAGGCGAGGCGAGGCTAGGCTAGGCTAGGCTACACTGACACTAGGTAGTGCAACAATCCAGCGAGGAAGCAGCATCTCCTGCCGTCTTAAGTAGTCTGCCAGGAAAAATGCTTGCGATGAGAAGCCAGAGCAGAATCAGCATGAATGAGCCACAGGTGTGCTGTGAGGGCGGGTTCAGAGGCAGGGAAGCAAAGTCCAGTTCTGCCTTGTTGGAGAGGCTGAGACAAACACACACCACACCCTCTCCAGATCCTGAGAACCATGACAGCAATGCTCTAAACAATGATGAAGCAATGTAAAACATGCATGCAAAGCATTATTTAACATTAAATCCTAAGTCTTGGGCAACCCCAATGACACCAACAAACACCAACAAAATAGAGAAAAAACCTGACCTTCAGACCACACTGCAACATAAAAAAGTGTTAATACACATATTTTACTCTTTGTTATCTCTGAATCTGTGATGAGGTACTAATAAGTTACTAAACTCCTTCCTCCTACACTAGTACAGTATCATTGGGGACGCACAAATAATGATTCTGTGCAGTGCCCCCTGGCATAAAAGACAAACATCACAGTGCCCAATTCTTTTTTCTTATTTTGGTGTCTGCCTTTAGGGGTCACCACAGGCGATCATCTGCTTACATCTCACCCTGTCTCTAGCATCCTCTCCTATCACACCAACCCTCTGCATATCCTTCTTCAGGATATCCACGTGTTTTCTCTGTGGTTTTTTCATTTTCTTTTCCCCTGGCAGCTCAATCTTTAACATGTTTTGTGAAATATAGGCACTATCCCTCCTCATGTTTAAACCATCTTACCGCACGCAAAATGCAAAAAATAGATGAATAAATGTCCTAAAATGTTTTTAAACAATACTGTAATTTTAGAAATGAGTGATTTAGGAAGTTGAGATAAATAAGTAAAAATAAAAATGAATAATAGTTATTGTTTTTTCAACACAGTTGCCAGAGCTATAGCTTCCACAGCCATCACGCTATCACAATAGCACAGAAATAAATATGAGACACTGAGTTCGTTCTGCTTGTAAAATTAAAAAATAAAATCAGATACACAAACCTGTTAAGCATGGACTGAGTATGTACTTCACTGTACTTTTATTTTGTTAAGGTTTAATGTACTGTAGTTTCAAACTATTTGGTATGGGAAAATGTTGCTGTACTGGTGGATTTCTTTAATATTGTAAGTTCTTGACATTAGTGTAAAGTCTTTTGTGAAGGAAAATACAATAAAAGCAAGGACAGTGTAACGAAGCAATGATAAAGTCCAAACATTTCCCACTAGAGGGCGACATTGTGTAAAAAATACTGAAAATTGTCATGCTGCTATTCCCACAATAGGAGAAAGAGGGTGATTTGTACCCCTTGTTTCTAGTGAACCATAGAAGAAATCAGTCATGTGACTGCACATTTTTGAAGAGTCAGCCATTTTACTAATCCTGCAAATAAGAGAACCTCATTACATCAGAATATTTAAGTTCAAAAACGATTTTTGCCTTTCAAGGTAAAATTTCTGTGATCAAGGTTTTTTGATTGTTTTGTCTAAACAGTTACAGACAGGTTTAAAAACATTTCACAAATGTTTTAGTGCTTTGGTAAGCTACACTGTGAGTCTATATGGTGTGGTGCTTTGTGCCCAACTTATGAATATTTTAAATATATTATTTTATTGATTGTTTTTTATTATTATTATTACTTACCGTTTTTCACAGTGACATTCTTTATTTCAGACCAAAAATAGAAATAGACCATCATGCCATTGAGTTATAATAGGGAGGACAGGCAGGGCTTTCACTCCTTTACAGGACATGGACAGAGTGAATGATGTGAGAAGGGGAAGTCCATTCATCAAGTGGCGAGGAAGATGAACATATTCATGATGACATTAAAACAATATGTGGAGAAGAAAAAGATAGATGGAAGAGACATAAGGCTATAAAAGGATGTAAAAGATCTGGACTTGTCAATCAAGTGTTATGGAGAGAGAGCTGGCAGAACATATGAAGGCACTAGCAGCATTTATGTGTTCGTTACTTTGTGCATACTCAAAATCCAGTTCATGGTATTTGAATATGCACAAAGAAATGACATTTTGATCCAGCTAGCAGGGATATCAGAGGCAGGTTGGGTTAAGTGTCCATTTAAGGAAAAGTATATAGGGAACAATAATTATTTCCCCTGGAAATGCTCATTATCAGTTATTAAAATGCAGATAGTTCACAAAGAAGTAAAGTTGGGTACTTATTTAGAGTGTATAGCTTGACATATAATTGAAAGTAATTGTGATTGTCATTATGACGTTTGCAGGCAAAATCAAATCCTACAACTACATGGATTGGTTGATGGTGCTGACTGACACTGGTGCAAAGTGTTTAAGGTGAAGTAGTAATGGGATTGTGAATGGAAAGCCCATCTTCACTTTCAAAGACAATTGTGACAGAGTCATCCCTCGAGAAGATGTGCATAAAAAAAGAACTACCCACACCACAAAAACTTGGTGGTACATCCAGAAGGTACAGCAGTGGGTAGCTTCAACAAGTTCATTTGGTCCTTGGCCATTTTTAAGAAAACTGACTTTCGATGTGCTCGTGTGGCTTGTATAAAATTGGCCTTTGATATTGTAAAATAATTTTAAATATGTTAAATTTGTCTAGCTTTTATATAGCATTACAGTTTCTGAGATCAAAATATGCTGGCTCAATTTACCCCAAGGTATTCTCTCCAAAGATGCAACTTACCCTGCATCGGGGTCAAGAGCACTTGTGGCACAACTATATATTTCAGATCCAAAGTGATTGTTCCCAAGCATGCACAACATCCTGAACATGTTTTAGTTGGAAGCATTACTATCATGGCCTCACTTTAAGCAAAATCTTAAAGTGAGTTGTGCCAGTTTTTACTTTAAGTAAAAACCCACCCCACTCTCCCCTACTTATGTTTTAAAACTCAAATAATAAAACTCCAAATATAGAAGTTTTCACCATCCACAAAATATATTGTGCAGTATGTCTAAAAACTTATTTCACATTATGAAACAGTGATCAGTTCAGTTAATATGGTTTTATGTTATCACTGTACAAGAATTAAAAGATATACACCAAGATGCATTTCATGATTATTTTGCCACGTAAGCATTGATCACATTGTTTTTCCACAAAGTGCATGTGACCTGCATTTGAATTTAATGTAAACATTGCCCAGATGGGACCCAGGAGTCTAAAATGACAAAAATCTCCTGCCTTGGGTTGTATTTGTGATCTCAGTCTTTCAGTCATTAACCAGAGCTCATGACAATTGGTGATCTTAGGAACATGAATCTAAAGCTCTTATTCTCTCAGTTCTTTCTTCAATGGACCAGTGCAGCATCTGCATGACTGCTGTTGTTGCCCCAGTTCATTTATAAATCTCCTGCTTCCCCTTCTCCTCTCTCAGTAACTTCATTTGCAGAAAATTAAAAAAAAAAAAAAACTGACACATGAAGTAAACTTAATTCAAAACTTTATTGTTTAAGAATTGTAAAGATTTTGTATTTAAAAAATGTAAAACCCAGAAACCACAGAGCTTCTCATCATAATTTGTGGGGAATAAAAAGAGCAGAAGAATTTCTCTCTAAATGCTATTTTCATGCTTGTGAACCAAAGATAAATAACAGCAAATAAAAGGTGAAACTAGGTGTTGGTGTAAGTTGCAGAACTAATTTCAACCATCAGAAGAGAATCCTCTGGATCTCCTCTTGTTTGTGGGACAGCAGAGACTTCAGCTTTGGCATGTTTCTTTTTCTTCCAAGCAAAGTAGATGGGAATCCCAATTAGCAAGAGAATGACCACAACTGCTCGCAAACCACATATAAGCATCTTATCTGTTAGGAGACACCAAAATCACATGTTAGGCAGAGCTGGGTCTGCTGTTGGTTCAATGTACATTGTTTTCATGTACCTACCCTGATGTCTGTATCCCACTGACAGAGCTGCAGTTAATAAAGAAAAAAATGAAGCATAGTATGATCCAACAAACAAACAGTTCAAGACATAATAACCATAAAAATTTAATTTGTGCTTAATAACTTTTATTCATAAGGTTCTCACTCACCACAGGTAGACAGCCTGTGTTCTATGAAAACATTACTGACGTTGTTCCTGACTGAGCAGACCAGATGTCCTGACATGTGCTGTCTCAGAGTGATGATGTTAGTCTCATTATTTACAGAAAGGAGCTCAGCATCTGTCAGTGTGCGTCCATCCAGAGTCCAGCTGTACTGAGGACTGTCCCCTCCCTCAGAGGAGCAGGACACCCTCCTCTCTCCCTGGGACAGACACTCAGAGACCAGCAGGACAGAGGACACAGGAGCTGAGAAAAACACACAGATGAGTTTAGATTTCAAATCGACATTGCAGAATTAAATCAGTCATTCTTTATAGTCTTCAGTGGAAAAATATGTATAAACCGTAAAATACATGTATGGAAAGATATGGATTACTTCAACAATATTAAAGTTATATTCATATCTATTAATGGCTTCATTTCACAACAAGGAAAACATTACCTTGAACAAACAATTGTAGAGTCTGCTCATCTGATGCTTTTCCATCTGAATCAAAGCTTTTAAGGCTATAATTACCGCTGTCTGTCCTGCTCAGATAATTGAGCCTAAGTGTTCCATTACTGGGAAAAAGCAGAAATTTATGTTCTATGATATTATAAAGAATCCTTTTCTTTCTCACATCTAGTATTTTTAATGAATTCTTTAACAAATGGTATCGAGGTATTTTTGCGGTGCTGTCCATCAGCTTTATCTCCACACTTCCTCCCAAAGCTCCATAACACTGAGCTCCATCCTGTCTGCCATCACAGTAAGTTTCCACACCTGCAACGACACAAAAAAAGGAAACAAAAGCAAAATTATTTGAATGGACTGGCAGCACTAACAAATGTTTACCTGAAACAGAAATGTTGTTATTGCAGCTACTGTTTGTCTGTGTTTTTGTGAAGATGCCTTTATTGTTGCACACATGAGTAGCATGGACCTCTGAATATTTCACTGTTTGGGTAGACATATGGTGCCACAATAAATCAATAAAATCATAGATGGTATTGTAACTGCCATTTAACTTTTTTTTTTAATTTTTCTTACTTTGTTAGTAACTGAAAATGTATTTTTTTTAAAACACACACACACACACAGAACACTTTCTGTTCTTTACAACACCTTTAAAAATGTGGCTTCAATGTTCCAGTTAAAATGAAATTCCATTGTGAAATATGTGTATAAATTAGAGAGACAGACAACAAGAATCATATGAAAATGTTTATCTAGAACATAACTGGTGCTTTTGTGGTTACTGAATGTCGTTAAGTAAATATGCGTTAAAGAAGGCGCAGACAACTGGGGTCCAGGTAATGGTAATAAAAATTCAGAGTGTTCTCACTCACCACAGGGAGATATCTTCTGTTCTTTGAAGACATTACTGACGTTGTTCCTGACTGAGCAGACAAGACGTCCTGAGACGTGCTGTTTCAGAGTGATGATGTTAGTCTCATTATTTATAGAAAGGAGCTCAGCATCTGTCAGTGTGCGTCCATCCAGAGTCCAGCTGTACTGAGGACTGTCCCCTCCCTCAGAGGAGCAGGACACCCTCATCCCTCCCTGGGACAGACACTCAGAGAGCAGCAGGACAGAGGACACAGGAGCTGAGAGAAACACACACAGATGAGTTTAGATTTTAAATCAGAATCTAGGTCATTCTTGTTTCTCTTTAATGGGGAACAAACATAAATCATACAATACATGTATCTGAATTTTCTGTTTCATATCTATTAATGGCTTTACTGTATTTCTAAACAAGGAAAACATTACCTTGAACAAACAAGTGTAGAGTCTGCTCGTCTGATGCTTTTCCATCTGAATTAAATGTTATAAGGCTATAATTACCGCTGTCATCCCTGCTCAGATAATTGAGCCTAAATGTTCTATTACTGGGAAAAAAGAGAGACCCATTTTGTAATACATTATAAAGAATCTTTTTCTTTCTCACATCTAGTATTTTTAATGAATTCTTTAACAGTTGGTATCGAGGTATTTTTGAGGTGCTGTCCATCAGCTGGATGTCCACAGTTCCTCCCAAAGCTCCATAACACTGAGCTCCATCCTGTCTGCCATCACAATGAGTTTCCACACCTGCAAACACACAAAAAAGGAAACGAAAAGCAAAATTATTACAATGGACTGGCAGCACTGACAAATGTTTACTGAAAACAGAAATGGTGTTTTTGTGGCTACTGCCTGTCTGTATTTTTGTGAAGATACATTTATTGATGCAGGCATGTCTGTGACTGAAACATAGTTAGGGTTCAAGCCTTGAAGAAAAGTAAATTACTGTGCTAGAACTGAGAGGAAGAGAGAGAACCATTATATTAATGATACTAGAAGAGGTTTTTGAAACTGACAACTTAAATTCCCAAGAAATTCACGTTTCCGTATTAGGTAGTGTAAGATAAATTGTGACGTCCTATTAAAATTGTTAAAAAAATAAAATAAAATAAAATAAAATAAAATAATGAACTGCATGAAAATATTTTAATTGGCACTGTAGCCCTAAAAACATGGGGTCCAATAGCCGTGTCTCAGCTTAAGAAAATCCAACATAGTTGTTATGTTTCCTGAAAGTGCTGTTCACATGAAGTGATGTCAGAGTTTCCTATTATAATTAAAAGTGTTAATAAAGAAAAAAAGGAATTAAATGAAATTAACTAAAAAGAAAGAAAATGAAGGAAAAGAAAATGAACATGCTCTATATTAAAACATTCCTAAACTGCAGATGTATTCAACAGTTCCTGAATTTATTTTAAAAGAAATACAAAAAAAACAATTCCTCGACTGTTTTCAGCTCACCATGAGACAAACCCAGCAACATCACTATCAATCCAAGCACAGCTTCCATGTCTTCTTGCTGTTCAGAGTGTGTTCATACAGTTTGCAGCATAAATAAAAGAAATGACTGATACTACACATCAGTCGGTGTTCACAAACTGTATGTGGAAAGGTGATAAAGGAAGTAAAACCAAGAGCAGAGACAAAATAACATCAGCTTCTTCTTTCCCACGTTTTGTTTCAGATTTTTTTTTTGTTTTTAATTTATTTTACAAACACAGGAATGCAGAAATATTAAGCCATATATGTATACACTTACAGTCTCATTTAAAGGTTTTTCTTTATTTTCACACATATGGAATTAAGCAGTAAACAAAAAGTGAACTAACTCAAAGCATGTTTTAGATTCTTGAAAATAGACACATGTGGAAAGGTGATATAGGAAGCAAAAGCAAGGGCAGAGACAAAATAACCTCAGCTTCTTCTTTCCCACGTTTTTTGCAGTGTGCATATGTATATATATATATATATATATATATATATATATATATGTACATATACTAGTATATGTATAGTATAGTATAGTAGATACTATATACTTACTGTGCTATGTGTGATGAAAAAAAAAACACAACAAAAAAAACAAGAGCATTGAATGAGAAAGTGTGTCCAAACCTTTGACTGGTAATCAAGTACTCTGCATTGTCCCCTCAGCCTTGTTAAAGCTAGGGCTGAGGGAACCAGAACCTGAACCTTAACATTACTGAAGCAGTGTGGCATCATGTTAACAAAGAAGGAAACAAAAGTCAACATCCAAAAAAGAGCCTGAAATTGTGTTCTTTGTATTTATGACTGCAGATTTAATCAAAAGAAATTTTTAATTTTTTAAATTCTACAATTAAAATACTAATAAAAATACTTCATGATGAGTTACGTTTGTTGCTTTGAATTTGCTGCAACGTCTTTTTTTTTCCTCAAACATTTTAAAATTTGTCTGTGTTGAAACTTACTGGCAGCTGACCCCCAGAACATTCCCTTGACCTTGCTCCTCGTCAAGGTCAGCCACCCAAAGTGTCTCCTAAATCCCCTGATCTCTCCCAGCCTTCATGTCCTTACTCTTTTGCTCCCCTCTTGTTTGAACGTCTTGTTTCTATCTGTCTTTGCTCCCTCCGCCCAACCAAGGCAGCATGAACTGTTTCATCTGTTGCTTTATATGTTGTTTTATCATTTTAGTTTTTTTTATTATGGGTGATTTTTTTGAATTGGTTCTTGTATTAATTCTTGTAGAGTCTGTTATTACTTACAATTTCTTGTATAAACTTGTTCCATGTAGAATGTATCTATCTATCTATCTATCTATCTATCTATCTATCTATCTATCTATCTATCTATCTATCTATCTATCTATCTATCTATCTATCTATCTATCTATCTATCTATCTATCTGTCTGTCTAGTTTTGATTTGTATTTGTTGAAATTGCTGGTTTTCTTTATTTATTTTGTGTTTTCTTTCTGTGAAGTTCACCTGTGTTCAGTGTGTCAGCTTTGGTTTTGATTCACTTCTTGTTTTATTTCTTTGGTCATCTTCTGTGTCTCATGTCTAGTTTTACTTCTTCTCTCTTGATTATTTTCAGCTGTGTCATAGTTTCTCTTCCATGTCATCTTCCCCCATTACTTTTTTGTATTTATACCCTCTGTCTTCAATTAATTCCTGCTATTATCTGCTCTTTTATTCACTGCATGTTTTTTCCTGGACTTTCTGGGATCCTATTCCTATCCTATTCCTCTTTTGCCTCCACAAATCATACAAAATAGTTGTTTTTTTTTCCTATTTGGAAATTAAGCCTTTAGTAGATCTACAATTTATGCTATAATCTCCATATTACACCATATTATAGCTATTTCTATAAATAAATAAATTATAATAAATCTGTTGATGCAGAAGGCTTCAAGAAAGGACAGATATGGCCTTGGCCATCAGGGAAACCAGGAGGCAGTACAGATTGAGACTGGAAGGATACTACAACAACTCAGATTCCTGATGCATGTGGCAGGGCTTGCAACACATCACTGATTTCTAACAGAGTAGCAGCAGGGTCACAGTCCGCTGCAACGCCCTACCAGATGAGCTGAGTGAGTTCTACGCTCACTTCGACACCCTCAACACCAGCCAACATAGAGGGATTCTACCAGTAGAGGCATCACAGAGCTCCTCACTAGTGATGGGAATTCCGGCTCTTTTTAGAGAACCGGCTCTTTCGGCTCCCAACTGGCTCTTCAGGTTGTTTTGTTGGTCTAATTAATTTATTATCAAAAACCATATAAAATTATGCAGAAAAGGAATTACTAATGTAAAAAAAATGTGGTTTTATTTATATACGTTTATATATAAATATATACAGTAGGCCCTAGAAACAAAACACCAAAACACATTGCTAGCATTAACTGAACTTCCAAAACAGAGCTACCTAGATCACTTAAATTACACAGCATATGTCTTTTGTTTGTGTATTTATACACAAACACTCATATGTATATATATATATATATATATATATATATATATATATATATATATATATATATATATATATATATATATATATATATATATATGTAACCAAAACATCACTACTCCTCACTAACTGTGACTTTGACTGAAGTATGCAAGGTTCTGATGAGGGCTAACCCCCAGAAAGCAGCTGGCCCTGACAACATCCCCGGCCCTGCTTTGTGGGTCTGCTCTTCAGAGCTGACTGAGGTGTTTACAGACATTTTTAATGTCAGCTGTGCCCACATGCTTCAAGTTCACCACCATAGTTCCCTTCCCCAAGAAGAACAACCTAACCTGTTCGAATGGCTATCGCCCCATCGCAATCACTTCAATTGTAATAAAGGAAACTTCTTCACTCTTGGACTGACACCGTCCTGGACTTCCTCACAGGCAGACCTCAGGCAGTTAGAGTTGGTACCAGGACATCAGGTACAAAGACAGTAAGCACAGGGATCCCCCAGGGTTGTGTGCTCAGTCCACTCCTGTACACCCTCTTCACCTATTCCATTCCCTTCCTGTGCAACACTTCCATCATTAAGTTCACTGACAACACAACCATCTTCGGGATGATCACTGGTGGAGAGGAGGCTGCCAACACGTGTGTCCTGGTGGCTGGAAAACAATCTCTCCTTAAATGCTGAGAAGACTAAGGAGAGATTGTTGACCCGAGAATGAGGAGTGACCAGAATGCCCCACTATACATCAACGAGACTCAGGTGGAGAGGGGGAACACCTTCAAATTTCAATGCACCCACATCAGTGAGGATCTCAACTGGACCCATAACACACGGGAGATTATCAAGAAGGCTCAACAATGAGTCACAACCTCCATCATAGTGTGGTACAGGAATAGCACCATTAAGGACAGGAATGCTCACCAGTGTGTCAATAAAATGGCACAATTCATCTGTGGAGTACCCCTCCCATCACTACAAGAACATTTACAACACCCAGGTCAGAAAAAAGGGCAGACAATGTCATTGGGGACTGCACCCACCCACAGCACACGCTGTTTACACAGACGCTACAGGAGTTTGAAAGAGAGGACAACCAGACTAAAAAACAGTTTCTATCCGCAGGTTACTGAATCATGACTAATTGTTGTTCACTAACTAATTATTGAACTGTGATTATCTGCCTCAATAACCTGACCTGTAAATTTGCAATTTTGAACATTTATATAAAATATAATACAACTTCATACAAAATAAACAATTTTAATATTTGTACATTCTGAATATCTTAACACTGTGACAGTGTTGCATAACTACTTACACTTATTCATTATTTTCTATGCTTAGAGTTAGAGTGGGGTTTTTTTTTTGGGGGGGGGGGGGGTTAATTAGTTGTTTATTCAGTTGCATGAAGGGAACTTGCAAAGTAAGAATTTCATGCTCAGCGTAACCATTTGTGTTTTGTGGTGACAAAAAATGTCTTGGATCTTGAACATTGAATATGTCATGCTGTCTCTGTTCTTCATTGAAAATGACAGAGTGACCAATATTCTGATTTTGATTTAGATTAAAATAATCATCACATCAGTGATAGCTGTTTATACTAATTTGTATTTGAGCACTGTCAAACTGCTCATTAGTCATTCTGGGGAAGGTGTTAAACATATTGTGAATTTATTTGCACTTGGAATTAGCTAAGAGCCACTTAAAAACACAAATCTTCGGTTTTCTAGACTTTGAGTTACCATTGTATTGATAACCAAATACAGCCAGAAAACTTGTTATTAATCTCTGGCTCTCTTTTTTTTTTTCCACTATGTGTTTTTACATCTCTCTGGATGAAGTCAGTTTATTTATCTCTGACTCTCTTCCAGAGTATGTTATTTGTTCTGGTTTCCTCCCCTAACTCCAGCCTGTCATAACATATGGCTACCCCTCCCTCAGCCTACTTCTGCTGGAGGTTTCTTCCTGTTTAAAGGGAGTTTTCCCTTCCCACTGTCTCCAAAGTGCTTGCTCATAGAGGGTCACATGATTGTTAGAGTTTTGGCTGTTTTATTTGTAATTTTCTTGGGTCTTTTCCTCACAATAGAAAACACCTAGAGGCAACTGTTGTCCAGGGTGAGACAACAAACATCCACAATGTTCAGCAAATACCTCAGGTAGCAGAAACCCAAGAAAGAGGAGGAACCATCATGGAAGGACAGTGCCCCTGCCCGGTATGTACCATCAGCAGACAGAGGAAGTGGCTGACATACAGAAATCGTACCAGTGGCTAGACAAAGCTGGAGTGAAAGACAGAACAGAGGCACTAATCATGGCAGCTCAGGAACAAGCTCTAAGATCCATAGAGGCTGGGGTCTATCACACCATGCAAGACCCCAGGTGCAGGCTTTTTAGAGATGTTCCTGTCCAAGATGCAAGCAGGCATACATGGAACACCATAACCACGTGGCCGGCATAGTATACAGAAACATCTGTGCCGAGTATGGCCTGGAAGTCCTGAGGTCAAAATGAAAGACACCAGCGAGAGTGGTGGAGAATGGCTGAGCTAAGACCCTGTGGGACTTGTACAGATGGACAAATTGGTGATGGCTAATCAATCAGACATAGTGGTGGTAGACAAGCAGACAAAGACGACTGTAGTGAAAGACAAAGTGATACTGAATGACAGCAACATCAGGAAGAAGGAACACAAGAAGCTGAAGAAGTACCAAGGGCTCAGACAAGAGCTCAAGAAGATGTGGAGGGTTGAAGGTAACAGTGGACCCAGTGATAATCGGAGAACTCGGTGCAATAACCCACAAGCTAGGCGAGTGGCTCCAGCAGATCCCAGGAACAACAGTTCTGTTCAGAAGAGCGCAGTCCTGGGAACAGCTAAGACACTGTGCAGGACCCTCAAGCTCTCAGGCCTCTGGTAGAGGACGCAAGCTTGAAGGATAGACCACCCACAGGGGCAAGAGGGGAAGATCATGGTGACATGTACATAAATATGTGACCAGCAATCTAATTAAAGACTGAGTAACAAGCAAGAAACACAAAATGTGTGCCACTGACAAAACTTTTGGAAACAACTGTAACGATTTTATGATTAAATTAAGGTGACGGCACGCTTCAAACATATGCAGAACAGATGTGGCTGTGGTTATACAATTTTGTCTTACAAAGATCAGCTCTCTGTTTCAGTACTTAAGATACAGTGGGGCAAAAAAGTATTTAGTCAGCCACCGATTGTGCAAGTTCCCCCACTTAAAATGATGACAGAGGTCAGTAATTTGCACCAGAGGTACACTTCAACTGTGAGAGACAGAATGTGAAAAAAAAATCCATGAATTCACATGGTAGGATTTGTAAAGAATTTATTCGTAAATTAGGGTGGAAAATAAGTATTTGGTCACCTCAAACATGGAAAATCTCTGGCTCTCACAGACCTGTAACGTCTTCTGTAAGAAGCTTTTCTGTCCCCCACTCGTTACCTGTATGAATGGCACCTGTTTGAACTCATCATCTGTATAAAAGACACCTGTCCACAGCCTCAAACAGTCAGACTCCAAACTCCGCCATGGCCAAGACCAAAGAGCTTTCGAAGGACACCAGGAAAAGTATTGTAGACCTGCACCAGACTGGGAAGAGTGAATCTACAATAGGCAAGCAGCTTGGTGTGAAAAAATCAACTGTGGAAGCAATCATCAGAAAATGGAAGACATACAAGACCACTGATAATCTCCCTCGATCTGGGGCTCCACGCAAGATCTCATCCCGTGGGGTCAAAATGATCATGAGAACGGTGAGCAAAGATCCCAGAACCACACGGGGGGACCTGGTGAATGACCTGCAGAGAGCTGGGACCAAAGTAACAAAGGTCACCATCAGTAACACACTACAACGGCAGGGAATCAAATCCCGCAGTGCCAGACGTGTTCCGCTGCTGAAGCCAGTGCATGTCCAGGCCCGTCTGAAGTTTGCCAGAGAGCACATGGATGATACAGCAGAGGATTGGGAGAATGTCATGTGGTCAGATGAAACCAAAGTAGAACTTTTTGGTATAAACTCAACTCGTCGTGTTTGGAGGGAGAAGAATACTGAGTTGCATCCCAAGAACACCATACCTACTGTGAAGCATGGGGGTGGAAACATCATGCTATGGGGCTGTTTTTCTGCCAAGGGGACAGGACGACTGATCCGTGTTAAGGACAGAATGAATGGGGCCATGTATCGTGAGATTTTGAGCCAAAACCTCCTTCCATCAGTGAGAACTTTGAAGATGAAACGAGGCTGGGTCTTCCAACATGACAATGATCCAAAACACACCGCCCGGGCAACAAAGGAGTGGCTCCGTAAGAAGCATTTGAAAGTCCTGGAGTGGCCTAGCCAGTCTCCAGACCTCAACCCCATAGAAAATCTGTGGCGGGAGTTGAAAGTCCGTGTTGCTCGGCGACAGCCCCAAAACATCACTGCTCTCGAGAAGATCTGCATGGAGGAATGGGCCAAAATACCAGCTACTGTGTGTGCAAACCTGCTAAAGACCTATAGTAAACGTTTGACCTCTGTTATTGCCAACAAAGGTTATGTTACAAAGTACTGAGTTGTATTTTTGTTATTGACCAAATACTTATTTTCCACCCTGATTTACGAATAAATTCTTTACAAATCCTACCATGTGGATTCATGGATTTTTTTTCCACATTCTGTCTCTCACAGTTGAAGTGTACCTCTGGTGCAAATTACTGACCTCTGTCATCATTTTAGGTGGGGGAACTTGCACAATCGGTGGCTGACTAAATACTTTTTTGCCCCACTGTATGTTTCCCCTTTCTTTAGCTCAGAAATGTCCAGTTGTTGAATGTTGAAAGCAGAAGTAAAATGACAGCTCCTCAGTTAATATGACTATAGCAATGTTCTTATTGGTTAACGTTTTCACACATTGTTCTGTGTTGCTGATTTTTAACAAGATGCATTGCAGGCTGTTGCTGACTGGGTGACAGACACGTAACAGAGAGGAGTCATGAAAGCTGTGGTTGGACTGCTGGTGCTGCTGGTCAGAGTTTCTCATGGTGAGTTTGTTTCAGGTTTTTTCACTAAAACTTTATTTTAAATGATTTATGACATGCTTTGCAGAAATAAGACAAAGTGCACGCAATAAAAGTTTTAAATGATCCTTTATTGATTAAAAATAATCTTGAATACTAAAATACTGAAAAGCATTTCCATATTAAATGTGTACACATGCATTTCACACCTCCATCTATTTCTAATGAATTAAGTAAAGTGTGAGGAAAAAGCACGAGTTCAGAAAAGTGTGAATCAACAGCACTGTATAAACTTATTTTATTACAACCTGTACACATGTAGTGCCTTTTTGTGAATACTGAAAATGACATTGATATATATTAACATTAAAACCATCAGTTTCACAAACAAAACATCTCAAAAAGCATTTTAAGATTTAAATGATGTATGAATGGACACTGTGATGATACGGTGATGATGATGATACATGTTGAAGGTATCTGACTACTGTGAAGTTGTCATTTTTCGAGTACAGTAAGAATGTTTCCACAGAGATACTAATAAATGAGACTCTTTATTAGAACAGGCTCACCAAGGTTGGAGATACGCCATAACATAGTGCCTGGCACAGGGTACTGAAATATCTATCCTGAGTGTGGCCTGGAGGTCAAAATAGTATATGCCGCTATAAGTTGTTGAGAATGACCAAGCTAAGATCCCGTGTGATGTCCTTACAGACAGACAAACTGGTGATGGCTAACCAATCAGACACTGTAGTGTTGGGCATCCTGTAAGAAGGCGGCGGCCGTAGTGATAGATGTAGCAAAACCAAGCTATAGAAAGATCAGAAGGATTGGAACACAAGAAGCTAAATTAATACCAAGGGCTAGAGACGATGTAGAAGGTGAAGATAATGGGGAAGGTGGAAGATGCGGAAGGTGACAGCCAGTTAGGGGATCACAATGTCATTCCTGGATTAGTCATCTGAGATTACCAAATGAGCACAGTTGTAGGAACAGCAAAGATACTTCACAGGATGCTCAAAACTCCCAGGTTTCTGGTAGAGGCCTAAGCTTGAAGGATATATTGCTATTGATATATATCACTCACCCACTAAAATCATTGAATCCAGAAGATACAATCACTTCCATGGCCACAGGTGTATGAAATCAAGCACCTAGGTATACAGACTGCTTGTATAAAAATTTGTGAAAGGATGGGTCACTGTTAGGAGCTCAGTAAATTTCAGCATGGTATCATAATAGTATGCCAATTTTCAAGTCCAGTCATAAAATTTTCTCACTAGTAAATATTCTACAGTCAGGTGATTTTAAAAAAAGTCCAGGTGATTGGGAATGACAGCAACTCGGCCACGAAATGGTATTTTATGTGAAATCACAGCACAGGTTCATCAGGTGCACAGTGTGCACAGGTCACCAACTTTCTGATATAGACCTCCAAACTTTGTGTGACCTTCCAATAGCATAGAGAGCTTCATAAAATGGGTTTCCATGATTGAGCAGGTGCATCCAAGCCTTACATCACCAAACACGATGAAAGCAGTCGGATGAAGTGGTTTAAAGCATGGTGCCACTATATTCTAGAGCATTAGACATGTTCTCTGGAGTAACGAACCGCCCTTCTTCATCCGGCAATCCGATGGATTAGTATGTGTTTGGAGAACTCTACCTGTCTGACTGCAATGTGCCAAGTGTAACGTTTGGCAGAGGTGGAATTGTGGTGTTTGGTTGTTTGTTAGGAGTTCAGCTCAGCCCCTTATATCCAGTGAAAGTTAATGCTGTAACAACAAGAAACTTCTTTACCACTAGGGGCTGCCAATAGTTAAAGAAATAGTTTTGACATGGTAATATTACTTTGACGTTTAGGTTAAAATCGAATAGTAAACACTCAAGCCCAGTTTGGTTTAACTGTATGTAGCTTATGATTATTCTCTCATGTAAATTTATTTCTGTAAATATTTATTTTTCTGTTAACACTTGACTACTTTTTGTCTTAATCAAACCTTGTTTAGCGTGAATGACAAATTGTTCCCTCTCCCTCTCAGTCCATCACATCTGGATTATCTTTTTTCTTGAAGGCTAAAAGAGGAAGAAAAACTGATACCTCTTTCTTTCTTCCTCTCAGCATGTGAAAAGATAATTTTAACTTCAATAAAACCTCACCTCAACAGTTTCACACGTTCTCCTCTGAGGCTGATCACTAACAGGATATATTGAGACCTGTTCACGCTTAAGAGACAAAGAGATAAAAATGCAGAACATGGAAGTTGTATTTAAACTGTTCTTGATGTTGCTCGGAGTCTCTCATGGTGAGCTACTAAACTTTTTCCATGTGGTGCCTCAATGTTAACTTCTATATTTTATTTATGTTTTGTGGCTACGGGATCCACTACAGCTAATGAAACATGTATTTTTTTTTCAGTTGAGGGCTTGTTAAACACATTAACAGTTGCAATATTATTTAAGTAAAGTAAATGCAGACAAACTGATTAAATATTATTTAAATATAAATATGCATATCAAGAAGTAGATTGGACATAGCACTATGCTGGCAAAAATACACATTTTAATATTAGGTATTTTGAATCATTTTAAAATTATTAGGGTCTTCTTCACAAACGAAGGTAACAACTTCTTTTATAAACAATTTTATAATTACTGAGCTTTTTTTTTTTCTTTTTCGTTTCTTTTCTTTTGTTGTAAAAAGGCACAGATGAATTGCAGCATTTAAAACATTGACAACAGAATACTAAAGCTACAGCAGCTGTTCTACAAAAGACAAATCAGCTGAAACGTCACTGTCTTTCAGTGACAAACCTGTATAATGCATCTGCAAATACTAAATGATTTGCATACTGTGAACTGAGACAGACACACAGTAGCCACAAAAGTGCTATTTTTGATTTAGGTTAACACTTGCATGCTGCAGATGCAAATGTTTACCTTCTAACAGAGACTGAGCTCTCAAAACTGTGATATTATTTTTTTTATTTTCTTGACTTTAATTTTTTTTTCTTTTTTGCAGGTGTGGAAACTCACTGTGATGGCAGACAGGATAGAGCTCAGTGTTTTGGAGTTTTGGGAGGAAGTATAGACATACAGCTGATGAACGGAACCTCAGAAATACATAAATACAAATATTTAAAGAATTCATTAGTACTACTATATGTGTCAGACAAACAAGTTCTGTCTAATACCATAGGACACAGATCTCTCATTTTCCACGTTAATGGAACATTTAGGATCAACAACTTGAGCAGCAATGACAGTGGTATTTATACCCTTCAAACCTTTGATGCAGCTGCAAGATCAACAGGCGAGTGGACTTTACAGTTGTTTATTCAAGGTAATTATTTTCCCTGTTCGGAGATTAAGAATAGATATACATCTAATAGCAGCATATATGTTCTTCATTTAAAATAACAAGAAATGACCAGGATCCTGTTTTACTACCAAAATTCATCTGTGTTTCTCTCAGCTCCTGTGTCCTCTGTCCTGCTGGTCTCTGAGTGTCTGTCCCAGGGAGAGAGGAGGGTGTCCTGCTCCTCTAAGGGAGGGGACAGTCCTCAGTACAGCTGGACTCTGGATGGACGCACACTGACAGATGCTGAGCTCCTTTCTGTAAATAATGAGAGTAACATCATCACTCTGAAACAGCACGTCTCAGGACGTCTGGTCTGCTCAGTCAGGAATTACATCAGTAATGTCTCCAAAGAGGAGAGAATATCTACCTGTGGTGAGAGAACATTGTGATAATCACAAATATGATCATTTGGTCATTTTGTCTTACATACACAATCTGTTTTTGCTCTCAGGCTTCATTTTCATTAACTGCACTTCTGTCAATGGGACACAGATATCAGGGTGGGTGCATGAAGCCAATAAAACCCTGTGTATTAAACCAACAACACAACTAACACGAGACCCTAAAATGATCACGCAAACTGCTGTGACTGAAGGGACTGACAGAGTGCCAATTGAAAACCCGAATGATATCCTCAGTCCAGCTTTCAGCAGTGCTCAGCTGTGGTACATTAGTAAGTGGAAAATTAATTCTACTACAGTAGATCTGTTAATGTTCTTTTCGAATTTGTTCTTTCTTAATAAAAAAGTGTTTTCTGAATGGTTTGGTTTTGTGTCCTGTTAAAACAGGTATTTTGTCACTGATCAGTGCTGTTCTCTTAGCGTTCCTAATTTTATTAGTTGTGGGTGTAGCAGTCATCTGGGCTCAGAGAAAAAAGCAAAACAACAAACCTACAAAACAAAAAGGTAAGAAAATTCCTGTTGTTCTTACTCATGTAGCTCAGACTGCCTTCTTACATTTTTTCTAAGATTCGAGAAGGTTTAATATCCTTTTGATTTTATTTACAGAAATACACACAAATATTGTTTCTCACCAGCCTCTACCTCTACATTTTTGATTTGCTGCCAAGAGTTTTTAATTCTGGCATATGTCAGTAAAATTTGAGTGCATCATTTATCAGCTGGCTTTAATACAGTAACGAGAAATGTGAGGAAACAGGACTGAGCACTTTTGTTTAAATCTTATAAAAAATAAAATTCAAATTCAAATTTTATTTGTCACATACACAGTCATACACAGTACGATATGTAGTGAAATGCTTAGACAACTGCTCGTGACCTAAATAAAAAAAAAGGCTATGAATAAGATAGGAAATAAATATGAAAAATTAAAAAGGGTAAATTTAACTAGGAAGGAATAAAATATAAATTAAGGTTAAAAATGAAATAACTGTACAACACAAATTAGAATGAAGGGTAAATTTAACTGGGAAAGAATAAGATAAAATATATAAATTAAAGTTGAAAATAAAATAACTGTACAACACAATACACAGTATAGAACTATATAAGAATGTATGAAGAAATATAAATATATACACAATAACAGCAGCTGTACAAGTATTAACTGGAAATGAAGAATATAGTGACCAGTGTTGTGCAATCCACATTATGTCTTGTGCAGTGCAAATATGCTTAAAGTGGTTTAAGTGATGAAGTGAAAACAATGTCCAGAATGTCCAGTGTGTGTGTGTAAGAACTATATGTGTAGGTCAGTACTGTGTGATTGAGAGACCGTATCGCCTGCGGGAAGAAGCTCCTCCTCAGTCTCTCTGTGTTGGTCTTCAGGGAGCGGAATCGCTTTCCTGACCTCAACAGAGAGAACAGTCTGTTGTTGGGATGGCTGAGGTCCTTCACGATCTAAGTTTTGTGAAAAGTCAAACTACTCAGTCACTGTAATAATATGTTTGTGTTACTCCTTCTTGCTACAATATAGATGAAGAAGATGATGAGGAAGTAACCTACGCTGATGTCAGGGTGATGAAACACCGGGAGAAGGAAATGGAGCAAAAATCGGAGGTGGAGTATGGCCAAGTCAAGTTTTCAAAGCGACCTCTGTACACTGAACCTACAGAAGATGACTGTTTGTATGCCAATGTTCAAAAATCAGATGATTTGAGTGATCATTGCTTTTATACATACTGCACAACAGAGTGAGACGGTGATGTCAAGATGCTTCAGGTGATTCAGAAAAATACAAACCATCAAAGCTCATATTGATTTATGGATCTTCTTTACTTTCACTGCACTTCTCTATCACAACAGAACATCAGTACATCTATTGGAGCTTATATTTGTTTTGGTAAATGGACTGGTTCTTATATAGCGCTTTTCTACTCATCTGAGCACTCAAAGCGCTTTACACAACTTGTGCATTCACCCATTCACACAAAGTGCTTCATAGCTAACATTCACATACTTCGATGGATGCATCTGAGAGCAATTTGGGGTTAGTATCTTGCCCAAGGATATTTGGCATGTAGATAGGGGAAGCCAGGAATCGAACCACCAACCTTCCGATCAGTGGATGACCTGCTCTACCACCTCTGCTACAGCCACCCCGTTTATTTTATCACCAAAATATTTGTGTCCCACTTGTGAATGACTATTCTGCCGCTTGGTGTTCCCACAGTACAATCATCCTGTACCCTGTGCTGAGAGAAACACACCCAGATGTCTTTTGATCTGATTTCTTTGTAGTCGTTAATGAAAAAGTGCAAAATACACATATCTGGTATTGTGTGAGATATATCATATATATATATATATTTTTTTTTTTTCAAAAAGTGTTTAATTTAAATGTTAAACTTGACTGATGATTTTCTAACTGAATAAAAGATTTTACATTAATATTTACCACTGTCATTCTTGCTCAGATTACTGATCCTAAATGTTCCATTACTGGGGGATAAAAAGAGATTTATTTTCTATAATATCAGGAATAACCTCATTATTTCTTAAATCTAGTATTTTTAATGAATTCTTTAACTTTTTTAAAGAATTCTAGGTAAATGTTCACACTTCATCCCAATCCTGTCAGCCATCACAAGAAGTCTCCTAACTTACGAACAAAAAAGTAAACAAAACCACAATTGTCATCATGTAAAGGTAATATTGGCATATTTTTACCCAAAGCAGAACTTGTACTTTTGTGGTTTCAGCCTGTCTGACTGTGTTTTTGTAAAGATGCATTTGTTTGTGTGCAGAGGGCATCACTGTGACTGAAATGCATCATTCAAGCGTTCAAAAAGAAAGCTAATTCATGTGTGACTAAGAGGAAATCATTCATCATCCATATAAAAAAAAAAGAGCTTTTGAGACTTAATAAATATCCATATTTCAGTACTTTAAAAAGTAGAATAATGTTAAGGACTGTCTCTGCACAGTTTCCCAGCATCCATGCCCTCACAGGAGCACTACAGGAGGAACAGTACCATCTGGTGGCATGCATTTAAACATCTTTTCCACTCAGCAAGCCAGTGAGGGTATAATAGAGACTGCTAATTGAATGACATACAGACAAAACAAAGCTTCATCACTATTCACTCTTTGTCAACTCAGCAGGCAGCTCTCAGCTGAGCTTCTTTTGCACAGCTACAAACAGGTTGTGCCAGTTTGTAGCTGTCCTGTTAGTGAACAGATTCATGCCCTGTGACAGACTGGCAACCTGTCCAGGGTGTACCCTGCTTCTCACCCTAAGACAGCTGGGATAGTCTCCAGGCTCTCCGGGACAATAAATATGATGCTAATGGTGTATTATCAGTAAAGACATGCCTTTCAGTGTTTATCTAATTTCATATTAATGACCTACAAAAGCAAACTTCAATACAGCAGAACTCTGCCAATTAACTATTCTCTTGATGGACTCGACACAGCCAGATTTGAGGTGTGCAGGTCATCAAAGCTCCAGAGGTGCCAAGTCAGGCTGGCTATAGTTCCAATACATTACAGACAAAATCTCTGACACAGTCTGATACATGTCATAATAGAAAATAGACAGATGGATCTGGGGCTTATATCATACAACCTGTAATTTGTAAAATGAAAAAAAAACTCATAATGCTAAATAAAAACTAATGTACAAAAGTCATGTGTCATTCCCCTTTTTTATATTTTGGCTCCTAAGAAGCCAGGCTTTCTCGTTTAAAAGCAGGATTTAGCAAATATTCGCCAGGATTTCCAGAGGTCTTAAAAAGTATCAGTGATACTCTCTTGCTCTCTCTCGCTTTCTTTTTCTGTTTCATGTTTATATGTGTACATATATAAATACATATGGTGACTTATTAATATATTTTAACAGATTGCAACATTTTATTTGCCTTTAGCTTTTAAATAAAAGTCCAAGATCATTGTCACTATATCATAAACATGTAAACAACAATCTAATTGAAAACTGAAGCAACAAGTATAAAACACAAACTTTGGCCAAAACTGTAACGATAGTGAGTTTTGACTTCATAAAAGTCTTTATTAAGGTGACGACACACTTTAAACATATGCAGAAGAGATGCATCGTCTCACAAAGAACAGCTCTCTGTTTGAGTACTTATAAGGATCGGTTTCTTCTCCTCAGCTCAGAAATGTCCAGTTATGGTATGATGAAAGTGGAAGTAAAATGAGAGCCCCTCAGTTACACCTCAGAGAAAAATAAAGATGACTATAACAATGTTCTTATTGGTTGAAGTTTTCACTCTTTCTCCTCTGTTGACGATCTCTAATAAGATGCATTGCAGGCTGTTGCCGACTGGGTGACAGACACGTAACAGAGAGGAGTCATGAAAGCTGTGGTGGGACTGCTGGTGCTGCTGGTCAGAGTTTCTTATGGTGAGCTTTTTAAGGTTTTTCCACTAAAATTTTATTTTAAATGATTAATCACTTGCTTTGAAGAAATAAGACGAAGTGCACATAAAAGTGTGCATAAAAGTTTTAAATTATCCTTTATTGATAATTAAAAAATTATCTCAAATACTTAAATACTGAAATGCATTTCCATATTCAGAAAAAAAATATGTGCGCATGCATCTCATACATCCATCTATTTCTCAACCAGGGCTTTTCGTAGAGGTAAACGTGGTGTACATCCTGGACAGGTTGTCAGTCCATGGCAGGTTGTGCACACATTTCCGAATCAATTGTATCTTTCTCTTTGTTTCTGCAACACAAAACCAACTTACTCTTTGCATACTTTTTTGTTTGTTTTCATGGCATCGTTGTCATGTCACTTTTAGATCCATTTTGATTTTTATATGTTAAAGTTTAGCTTTTCATCTTGGCTACTGAACTCTCCATATCAACTGTCTTAATAGAAAAAGTGGAAACAATCTTGCTAATGTTTTCTTCTTTTGCCATGATTTCAGTGTTGAGGTTTAACACAATCTGCGAAAAATATTATTTTCAAAAACAAAATTGGAAGGATATAAAATTTTCACCTGAATGTAGAGCAGGAATGAATCAGATGATTTTAAGTTGGACAAAGAGTTCAATATTTGGTTGGAATTCTTAGTACCAATGAGATGATATTGAGTACTGACAACTGCTTTAAGTAGTTTATACTAAGATACTGAAAGCAGATGTCAAATGTAATAGTAATTACTTCCTGTCTGGTCTAAATTTACGTGTTCTTGTCTGAAACTGATCACTAACAGGAAACATGCTCAGTGTAGGTTGTACAAGTTTACACCTGTGTTAAGTAGAGGAGTTTGTGTTAAAGCTGCCTTGTGATTACATAGAAAAATCACCCCCCCCCCCCCCCCCCCCCCAATAAACAGTCTGTTATAGTATTCTGTTTATTGGGGGGGTTGATTTTTGTTTGTTTGTTTGGTTTTTTTTGCACATGTACCAGCTGTGTTATCAAGTCCAGTATTGGAGCACATTTTCACATCATCCAATAAAACTATAATAAAACAAAAATGTAAGACTGTAACTTATCCTGTCCTGAATGGCACTGGGTGAAAGCCACCAAACATTCACCCAAAACATTACACAAAACTTAAAAAACTTACAGGAGTATAAAATGAACCCCATCAGTGATGTCTGCTTTTAGAAAATTGAATTCTTTAAATCAGATATAGCTTATTTTGCTATTACAACAGAGTATACAATGAAACACTTGCCATTGTACTGCCCACCCAGGTCATTGTAAAATAAAACAAATGGTCTTCTTTAAGTTTTTTTTCGCCTCTCATCCAAAATGTTCCTTCAGTTTTAGAACAGCTGGTGGAGACTCCAATATAATAAACCCCTGATGGTGGCTATCCCAGTGGTCGTGAGGGTTGTTAGCCCACTACGGATCATGTCAGTCAAACAGAGTAATATACCTGAATGCAGTTTAATATGTTAATAGTGGGTTTCTCTAATATTGCGAGGCCTTCATCTTTGTGGAGGTGGCATATTTTGTGATTTTATGCTATAAAAATAAAAATGCACAGAACTGAATTATGACAGTACAGGAAGGTAAGTGTAAGAAATGCAACAAAGGTGTGAAAGTTTGTCAATGAAGTCTGAAGTAGCATTGTTATTATTCACCACCAGGGTGCCATCATTTGTAGAAAAGATTTTTTGAAAGTAGTGTTATTTCTAAAATGCTTAAGTTTTAAAATGAAACAATAAAAGGTCAAAATTAGCGTAGCTGCATTGTGTATTGTGTTAATGTTTTAGTGGAATATAAGAAAAAAGAAATAAAAACCTGATATTTAATTTTTGTAAACATTGACTGTTAAATATCCAAATTGAACTCTTGTCAAGCCGTTAAAGACTAATCTGACAGAGTTAATATTTCCAACAGTACAATTTCAAATTTTTTACATATTCTTCTGTAATCTGGAATCTTATGTAGAGGTTGAAAATGTATTATAATTATTATTAGTAGTAGTAGTTTTAGTATTAGTATTAGTGTTATTTGACTGTGAAGGGCAATGAAAAATCATTTATTTTATTAAATTTTGTCACCTAAACTTATTTCTGAAGTTGATCATTTCTTTTGATGAGTTTGAGGTTTAATAGCTGCTGACTGGATCAGCAGAGGCTGAATGGTGAGCATGCATAGATGCTGTAGATGGACTATTTATGTTTTTGTAGTCTCCCATGGTAGGCTGTTCAGCCCTCCTCACGGTGTTTCAACAATATGCTTTGAAGCTAGGTAGAAGCTGTACACTATACAGCCAAAAAACGAGTTTCATTATTCTTACTAAGAAGAAGCTCCAACTACTCTTCTTCTTTCAGCTTGGTCACCACAGCATCCATCTCACCCTATCCACAGCATCCTCTTCTGTCACACCTACCCTCTGCATGAATGTTCTCTGAGGTCTTCCTCTTTTCCTCCTGCATAAGGCTCTATATTTAAGACCCTTTGTCCATTAAAGCCACCATCTCTCCTCTGGCACTGAAACAGACAGAAGATAAGCAAAAAAGTACTATTTGAACACCTAAAATAATAATTTATGTTTTTTTACATTTGTTTTATTTGCAGGTGTGGAAACTCACTGTGATGGCAGACAGGATGGAGTTCAGTGTTATGGAGCTTTGGGAGGAACTGTGGACATCCAGCTGATGAACAGCACCTCAGAAATGTCGAGATACCAGTTGTTAAAGAATTCATTAAAAATACTAGATGTGAGAAATAATGAGGTGATTCCTAATATCACAGAAAGGAGCTCTGCCTTTAATTCCAGTTATAGAACATTTAGGATCAATAACCTGAGAAGAAATGACAGTGGTAATTATACCCTTCAAACCTTTGATTCAGATGGAAGAATATCAGACGTGTGGACTTTACAGTTGTTTATTCAAGGTAATGTTTTCCCTGTTGGAAAATGCTAACATTATAAGTTATAATTTCATCTATAAATTAAATTATAATTTTAATCTATAAAGCATATCTTATAAACTTTTGGATGCCTATATGTTATTCTTTATACTTTAGAATGATCAAGATTCTGATTTAACATATAAACTCATCTGTGTGTTTCTCTCAGCTCCTGTGTCCTCTGTCCTGCTGCTCTCTGAGTGTTTGTCCCAGGGAGAGATGAGGGTGTCCTGCTCATCTGAGGGAGGGGACAGTCCTCAGTACAGCTGGACTCTGGATGGACGCACACTGACAGATGCTGAGCTCCTTTCTGTAAATAATGAGACTAACATCATCACTCTGAAACAGCACGTCTCAGGACATCTGGTCTGCTCAGTCAGGAACAACGTCAGTGATGTCACCAAAGAAAAGAGGATATCTACCTGCGGTGAGTGAGAACACTGTGACAATGACAACTTTAATGATTCTGGTCATTCTGTTTTTCATCAAGTATATGTTTCTACCGATAGGCTTCATTTTCATTAACTGCACCTTAGTCAATGGGACACAGAAATCAGGGTGGGTGCGTGAAGACAATTACATTCTGTGTATTGAACCAACAACACAACCTACACGAGAACAAACAATAGAGTCTACACAAACCAGCATAGTGTCAAAGAAACACTCTACTAACAGCAGTGATGACCCATGGAACATTAGTAAGTGGAAAATAAAAACTCTGTAGATCTATGTGTGTAATTTTCTTCTTCCTTCTTGTCCTTTTTTATAAGAACATGTTGTGTGTTTGCTGACTCAAACATCTGTTTGTTTTGAACAGGATATTTCCCACTGGTCGGTGTTGTTCTCTCAGCAGCTGTAATTTACTTAGTTGTGGGTGTAGCGCTCATCTGTGCTCAGAGGAAAAAGCAAAACTACAGACCAACTAAACCAAAAAGTACAAAACTTATTTTTTCCTCAGTCACTTGCTCGGGTTAGTGTATCTTTTGGATTTTGTTTTGTTGTTGTTAAATATACACCATAATTTTACATTGTTTAATAAATGTTTTTGCTGTTTTAGGTTGAGTTTATTGATGCATTTGTTATATGTAAATGTAATTTTTGGCTGTTGCTGATCAGCTAACTTTAATACAATAACTACAAAGACGGAGAAACAGCTCTCTCCAAAGATAAAACTACATTTCACTACTGGAACATTTTTGTGTGAACTTTGATCAGAGTCAGACAAATCATTTCACATCATCTCCAGTCTTTGTGCTAAAACGAAACAGCTGTTTCCACAGCAGACACGACAGTGAACATTTTTATTTCACTCCTATCAAAAAAGCAAAGGAGTCTCACAATTTCTCACATTTCTTGCTAATTTGCAGATGAAGAAGGTGAGCATGAAGTAACATATGCTAATCTAGAGGTCATGAAACAGCAGGAGAAGCGAGTGGAGCAAACAGCAGAGGTGGAGGCAGAGGTGGAGTATGGCCAAGTCCGGTTTTCAAAGCTGCCTCAGCACACTGAACCTACAGAAGACGATTGCTTGTATGCCAGAGTTCATAAAGTCAGGTGAATTAAGAGCTTCTATGCAAACTAACCACTGAAGAGCCACAGAGGGAGGACTTGTTGTCAAGATGTGTGAATGTCTCTCATTTATTGTGATTTTCAGTGTACAAGCTTTTCAACCACAGCTTTTATGAGTGGGGGTTTTTGTGTTCTTTTTTGTATCCTGTTAAAGATCTGAGATTTCCTCCTGTTATCATTTAAGTGAGACTAGTTTTTAACTTGTCTTGTTAGAAAAATAAGGCAACATTGAAAAACTGAATTTTTGGACAAATTTCACTGCAGCAACACAGAAAAAGAGAACATGGTGTTAAAAAAAATCTTGAGAAACATTAGACAGTTAAAATTTATAGATTAAGTAATATCAAATGACTTCTTATAGACATAATACTATCAATACTGATCATTTTCTGGGAAGCTGTATTTTTAACATCTTGGCATCTTTTTTGTATTTGTGACAAATTAACATATTGGATAAAAATAATAAATTAATAACTCATTATTATTAATAGTAAATTAGTCTTTGAAGGTTCTCACTCATCCAGGTCATCGTAGTCTAAGGAGCTTGGAAAGAAAAGCGTCTGGACTTCTTTAAGTTGCTTGAAGACGTTTCTCCTCTCATCCGAGAAGCTTCTTCAGTTCTAAGGTCAAATGGTGGAGAGTCCCAGATTTAAACCCAGTGGGAGTTTCCCCCCAAAGAGGGACAAAGGACCCCCTGATGATCCTCTACCTAATCACATGAGCCAAGGTGTGAAACTGGGTGTGGGTCACAATGAGCCAGGGTTTCGGGTGAGCTCATTGTGAAACCTAGCCCCACCCTATCATGTGATTTCCTAAGGTCAGATGGCCCAGGGTGTGAGTGCATTAAGGTGTCTGGGAAGGGATCTCAAAACTGGATTATAGATGGCAGACAGTTGGTGTCGTAAACCACCGCCTCTGTTCAAAGATTCTTTCCAAGCTCCCTAGACAAAGATAAATGTATATTTTACCCTTCCCTACCCTGTAGCAATGTATATTTTAACATATTTTTCATAGTGTCCATATATTCACAAACATTAATCATTGTTTATATCTGTCCCAGATATCCCAACCTGTTCCAATATAGATGACTCAGTTTGTTCTTTATTGTATTTTTAATTAGTTAAGCTAACAGTGTTGATGTAATGAAAGATTTGTTAGATGGTAGCTCTTATTTATGGCTTTTCTTAATGGCAGCAGGGAACTTCAGCAGCTTCTAACTTTTTCCTTAACCTCCTAGGACCTGGCGTCCACATATGTGGACATCACATTTTGGGTTATTTAGACATAAATACTCAATTGTACGAGGACATTATACTGCTACTGTTCTATCGAAATTTTAAACGAATATCCTTATATGTGGCTCTCATTTTTCTTAGAAACAAAATTTAGGTGAAAAAAAATCTGGTAATTCTTTGTTTTTACATTCATCAGGTCCCAATCAGCCCAAATATCAAAGAGAAATTAAAAATGCATGCAGAGGAAGAGTTCGAATCTTGGGAGGTTAAATATAAGTTATGGTTTAAAATTTGTACCCCCAAACGCTCAAAGCAGATGGCTGCCCCTGCCCGAGCCTGGTTCTGCTTGAGGTTTCTTCCTGTTAAATAGAAGTTTTTCCTTCCAAATGTCACCAAAGTGCTTGTTCATAGAGGGCTGTCTGATTGTTGAGGTTTTCTCTGTACATTATTGTATCCTCCAATAGGATGTAAAGCTCTTTTAGTTGTCTGTTTTTGGCACTTCATAAATAAAATTGAATTGAACGCTGAAAGGTCATATTTACATGTACAGAAAACTGAAGGGGAAGAAATTAAATAAAGATTCTTCATTTGTTTCAGTAAATATTAACTTTACTTATTTATTAATTGATTATTTGACTGAAGCTGTAACAATATTACTTATAGCAAAAATTTGTAATAAGCCCTTTGACAGATTAAATAGAGTTAGTCATTGATTCTTGTTAAGGCCTGTGATCTGCTCTCATACAAAATAAATGTATACATGTCCATTCCTTCATTGATTGTTGTTCTTCAGTCTGTGGAAAACATCATACATACATCATAGTTTGACTAGAATAAACTAGTTTTCTTGATATAACATTGTGACAACGGTAAAATGATGCCGGGGTTTCAGTTCAACTCATACAGAACAATTCATACAACACTAGAAACTTTACACTAATCAAAATTTCTAAATTGTATTTACTTAGTATTCAATTGATAAGAAAATGTTACATACTGAACAGCAGTACTGTTGATGTTGGATCAGTGCAAGCTATCCACTATCTCCTTCCCTGACTAGGGGCATTTCAAGAGGAACAGTGCCATCTGGTGGCTTAAATAAAAACATTTCTCAAATATGGTATCCCAACATTTGTTTGCACATTTTAACAAATTGCTGCATGTATTTCCGATTTCTATTTCCAACACACAAATACACATTTCTGGATACATCTGTAAATACCATCATTTTTTCTATTGTAAAATTTAATAATGATGTAGTAATAATAATAATAATAATGTATACTTTATTGATCCCCGTGGGGAAATTCGTCTCTGCATTTAACCCATTCACTCAGTGAAGCAGCAATTTCTTTGTCCTGTGTCAAAGTACGACACTGCTATAGGAGCCTGTTACTCAGAAAAACAAGATTAATATAATGATGCTCTTATTAGTCAAGTTTTTATGAATTCTCCTCTGACACTGATCTCTGACAGGACGGACTGCAGGCAGCTGTTGACTGGGTCACAAACACTGAAGAGAGAGGAGACATGAAAGCTGTGGTTGGACTGCTGGTGATGTTGGTAAGTTTCTTATGGTGAGCTGTTGACTTTTTTCATCTTTATTCACACGTTTTGCAGAAATCCGATCAAGTGCAGTCAATAAAAGTTTTACATTATTAGAGCAATATGTAAAGCATCCCGAATACAATAGTACTCAAAAAAAAGAAAAAGTATTTTTCACTATTCTTTTCCATATATTAAAAAATCAAATCAAATATTCTGGAATCATTTAGACTATTTCTGTTTCTGCTTCACAAAACCAAAATCCTGGCTGCACACTTTTTTGTTGTTTGTTTTTACTTGTGTCATGTAACTTTTTTAATTTATTAATTCTAAGATACTTTGGAGCAGTTGTCACATGTGATAATGATCACTTCCTGTCTAGTCTAAATTTACACGTTCTTTTCTGAAGCTCAACACTAACAAGAAACATGCTTAAAGTAGGTTGTACGAGTCTGAATCTGGCTGCTGAGCTGACACAGACATAGGATGCTATGTTTGGGCTGTCTGTTTCTTTTTCTTTTTTCTTTTTTTTTCTTTTTTTTTTCTGCCTGTCCCATTTGGTTCTTTAGCCATCAGAATTGTTGTCTGAAGACCAACAAGGATACCCAATGGATTTACTTTGCCAAATGGATCATCGTGGCATTGCCGTATTGGTCCATTTGGTCGATCTTTGTTTTTATTATTTATTATATTTTATTTTCAGATGTTACAGACGGGACAGACATGAGTGAGGGATAGGAAAGGGAGAAAGAAAGAGGAAGGAAAAGAAAAACAGAAGGGGAGAGGGACAGTGAGAAAGGGGGGGAGAAAAAAAATCTCCTGGATCACCTGTTGAGAGAAGAATAGAAAACAAGCAAAAAAAAAAACAAAAAACAAAAAAACAAAGCAACATACTAAACACAACACCATCGCATTAATCTAGCTAAGTGTAAACAGCAGTAAATACTAAATATTCAATGTTGTTGTGCAGCACGCAGGACAGATGTGCTTCGAAGTAGCAGCCAAGAAAGGTGTAATTTGGGTCTACGAGCAGTGAACACCCGTGTGCATACCTGTGTGGATCAGCGCGCTTGTATTCCAAACGTTTCTCCATGTAACGATCTGCTAGGGAGTGTGGGGGGGCCACAGCCCCGTCCTCCAGGGTGTGAAGCAGGTATGGAGGAGATCAAAACTCCAGACATCCAGAGGCCCCCAGAACACAAGAGACCATGGAAGACCAACAGAGGGGCAGCCGCGCCACTGTTCCAGTAAGAGCTGAGGAGAGTCCCAGATGAGGGTTCACCCAGCAGCCGCGGAGCAGAAGCCAGGGGGAGTTGCAGTGACGCGCCCATGAGCTCCGCCGGCCGCCAGCTGTGCCTGAGTGACCGAGCCCCAGGCCGAGAGGCCGGGGGCACCCCACCTCCGAAGGGGCCCGAGCGAGCCCCAGCCTCCAGGCCCCGACAAGCGGCCGCCAAGGAGTGAGCCGGTGTGTACCTGGACACCCACCCCCAGACACAAAGAACCACCAACCCACCGACACCTGAGGGAGTCCGCCACCGGCAGGGGAAGTGGTGGTGGGTGGAGATAGGCCTCCAAACCTTGGAGGGCCTGAGGTGTCCCCAGAGAGGTGGCGTCTGATACCCAACCTGACATATAGACACAGACATACAGGCACACACAGACACAAACATCCATTCCCCCCCTCATGCTCTCATATGCACTCACTACACACTCAACCAACGTGGAGACAGACATAAAGAGACGCTGTACACACGATCACACTCCCCAAGCGTACTCTACAAACCGGGTCTAGGTACCCTTGCCCCTGGAGGGGGGAACTGCACCCAGACCCAGGTGGTGTTACCCTTTTCTCTGCGGTGGGGAGAGGCAGACCGCCCCGACTCCGTAGCAGCAGGGAGGCCCCACACTCCAGACCGCAGTCGGACGGCCAACTCCACCTAGCCCTCCCGCTCCAGCAGGCCGCAGAGAATGGGGGTGGGAGAAGACTCCAAACCTCCCTCCACCCGCTCATTGTAGTGTTGATGCATGTGTGTTCTAAGGTGCAATTAAAACCCAGGAGGGCATGGAGCTACCTGCCAAGGAGCAGCAGGTAAGCGCATAGTCCCTCCTGATAGCCCTCAATGTCTAAATGTATTTAAAATTGAGAGGTGGGCAACGACGCCAGGGGTGAGGTGTACACCCTGATGGTAATTTGGACTCCGTGATTGTGCCCACCCCCAAGATCCTATATGTATGTGTAATGAGAGTGTGAATAATGTGAATGTCTAAGTTGTGGGATAAAATTGAGGCAGAGGCAGCCAGAAGGGGACAGAGGGGGGGGGGGGGGTACCCTCCTCTGCACCCTGGTGACATACCCCTACTCCAAGGCCCTGCATGTGTGGGTGGTTGTGGTGGAGTGGGAAGAGGGAGGCAGCTGGAGATGGGGAGGGAAGGAAGGGAGGGGCAGGTAACCCCTCCCTGGGGCCAGCTCCCCCGCTGACCCCAGTAGGCACTCCCACACTCCGCGACCCGCCAGGGGAAGGGGGCCCAGGCCCATCCAGACCGGGCCCCAGCGCAGCAGCGCCTCCCGGCCCCACAGAGCCCGGGACAGTCCACCCAACCCCACCACAGAGAAAACTGCACCCACCCCACCATCCACTCATCTTCCAGACTACATAAGACAGTAAACGCCCAGGCTGAGATCTTCCTCCACCTCTCCTGTATCTCCCCCTCCTGCAGAGAGAGTTCCTGAAGAGAGGAAAGCTCCTGCAAGATGTGACCATCTCCCCCACCAGTTGAAGAGCCCCCCAGGCGGCTCGACGCACCGGCGGCACCCTGCTCCAGGGCTGGGCCCCCATGCACCCACCCGCCCACAACCCCGGCAACACACCAACCAGGACCCAAGCCCCCGAGGCCCGGCCCGGGCCCCAGCCCAGAGACGGAGCGCCCCCAGAACCTCACGCCCATCCCGGACCCACCCAGGGCCAGCCAGGCTACCAGGTCAGTAACCCACGTCCGTCAGCACAGACCCTCCCCTAGCCCCGCTGCACGCAGCTGCGAGGAAACAGTCTCCTGAGAGCCAACAGAGCCCCCAACCGGACATGACCGCTACCCCGGGTTGAGCCCCCCAAGGAAGATGCCTCCGGGGAACCCCCCGACGCCCTAAGCCTGTCCCTACCCCCACACCAATCACAACAGTGAAGGCGGGACCAAACTATGACCCCCCACCCCCACTAGGTGATGGAGCTGATAAAAGGAGCCCAGAGCAATTGATCTGATGTGGTGGCAGAGGCTGTATCAAGACTAATGTAATCTAATAGATAATTTCTATACTGGTTAGAATTAAGATTCTTTTTATTTTTCCAGTTCATGAGGACTGTTTTCTTGGCTATGCATAGGGCAGTGAAAATCATATGGGCTATATTCTTTTCTGAAGTGACATTATCTAAGCTGCCCAGTAAACACACTAAGGGGGAAGTTGGAATGTTACATTTCAGACACTTTGATAAGTCTTCACATATCTCGCGCCAAAACTTCTGAACTGGTGGACAGAACCAAAGAGCGTGGATGTAATTGTCTGGTGTATTGCCTTGACAGTGTGAGCAGTTGTTGGAAGATGTAAAGCCCATCTTGAACATCCGATGACCTGTATAGTGCACTCTATGTAGTATTTTGTATTGTATTAATTGCAGACTGGGATTTTTAATTAATTTAAAGGTTTTTAAGCAAATCTGAGACCAGAAGTTTTGGTCTAAGCTGACTGATAAATCTGCTTCCCACTTTGCAATAGGAAGGGATATTGATTCATCTAATTTAGAAAGTGTTCTGTATATTTTAGATAATAATTTGGGGGATTTAAGAGTAAGAAAATGTGTCGCACTTAGTGGTGTTTGTAATTCAACTTGACTGAGGTTAAATTTCTTTTTTACTATGGATTTAATTTGTTGATATTCTAAAAATCTTGTCTTGTTGATCCCATATTGTGCAACTAGTCTGTCAAATGGAATAAATTCTGTTCCCTCTAATATATGTTCTAAGTATTTAATTCCTTTACAACTCCATTCTGGGAAATTAATCATATTATTGTTTTGTAATATGTCAGGGTTATTCCAGATAGGTGTACGTTTGCATGGGATTAATGAAGACTCCGTTATTTTTAGAAACTCCCACCATGCTGTCAGAGAAAAGCTGATGTTGATACTTTTAAAGCATTCATGTCTTTTGATGTTTGAGCTAATAAATGGTAGGTCTGAAATCTCTAGATCCTTGCATAGTGCCTGTTCAACATCTAGCCAGGGCTCAACTAAGAAGGTATGTTTTAACCATTCTGAGATGAACTGAAGCCTGTTGGCTAAGAAGTATTGGTGAAAATTAGGCAGATCTAATCCTCCTCTATCCTTGGTTCTTTGTAGCGTTTTTAAGCTGATACGCGGGGGTTTATCTTTCCAAAGGAATTTGGGAATATATGAATCCAGAGATCTGAACCAATATTGTGATGGTTTGTTAGGGATCATCAAAAATAAGTAATTTATTTTTGGCAAGATCATCATTTTTATAGTGGCGACCCTTCCCATGAGTGATATGGGTAAAGATTTCCATCTAGTCAGATCGCCTTCTACTTTCTTTAGAAGTGGGATGTGGTTTAATTTAGTTAAGTCTGAAAGCTTAGGAGAGACATTAATACCTAAATATTTAATATTTCTGGATTGCAGTGGGGCAGAGGAAGAATTATGGAAGGAGCAGTTAATGGGGAGAACTGTAGATTTTGGCCAGTTAATTGAATAATCTGAAACTCTTGAAAACCAGTTTATTAGAGTAATTACCTCAGAGAGGTTGGTTTGTGTGTTTTGCAGAAAAAGCAACACATCATCTGCATAGAGACTGATTTTATGTCCTATGTTCTTACATTTTATGCCCTTAATTGTTGTAGCCTGTCTAAATGCTGCTGCTAGAGGTTCGATAAAAATTGCAAAAAGTGAAGGGGAGAGTGGGCATCCCTGTCTGGTGCCCCTCAGGAGACAGAAGCTGGAGGATGTCTGGTCATTTGTTCTGATACGAGCTGTTGGGGAATTGTATAATATTCTTATCCAGTTTATGAAAGAGTTTCCAAAACCAAATTTGTGTAAAGTTGCGAATAAAAATTTCCAGTTAACTCTGTCAAATGCTTTTTCTGCATCTAGAGATAATATTATGGTTTCAATGTTTTTATCGTATGAGTAGTCTATGAAATTAAGTAATCTACGAGTGTTTGTTGAGGAGTGCCGACCCTTTATGAAACCAGTTTGGTCAGGATGAATTAAGAGGGGGGTCATTTTCTCTAATCTCTTTGAGAGAGCTTTGCAGATTATTTTAAGGTCTACATTTAAAAGAGAAATTGGACGATAGCTTGAGGGAAATAAAGGGTCTTTGCCTGGTTTTAGCAGGAGACTAATGTTGGCAGAATTCATATTTGGTGGTAGTCTGCCATTTTCCTCGATTTCCTGCAACATGCCGTGGAATACTGGTGCCAAAATTGTCCAGAATTCTTTGTAGAATTCTGCAGGGAAGCCGTCTGGACCTGGAGCCTTATTATTGGGCATACTTATTAGGGCTTACTGGAGTTCACTTGGCGTCAGTGGCGAATCCAGTTCCATTGCTTGACTGTCTAGTAATTTTGGAAGAGTTACGTTGTCAAGAAACAGATCAATTTCATTTTTAGATGGGTTTATTTGTGGTGAGTATAAAGTTTCATAGAAATCCCTAAAAATGTTGTTTATTCTTCCAGGATCATATATTGTGTTCCCCGATAAATCTTTAGCAGCACATATAGTTGTTTTTTCTTTATTTATTTTTAGCTGGTTAGCTAGAAATCGACCTGATTTGTTACTGTGTTCAAAATTCTGCAAGTGTAGTCTTTGTATAAGGAATTGTGTTTTTTTATTAATAATTTCATTTAATTCTAGTTTTGTTTTGCATATTTTGTTCAATGTTTCCTGATCTTGGTTGCACGCGTAGGCTTCTTCTAGTGATTTGATGTTTTTTTCTAATTCCTGAGTATTTTTGTTTTCTTCTTTCTTTTTGTGTGATGAGAAAGAAATTATTTTACCTCTCATCACAGCTTTCCCTGCTTCCCACAGAACAGAAGCAGATATTCCGGGAGTGTCATTAAAGTCTAAATATGAAGTCCATTCCTTTTTAAAATATTTAATAAAGTCTTCATCTTTAAGTAGTGATATATTAAACCTCCAGTTTTTTCTTGGCGTAGTGTTATTCTTGTGCATTAGTGTTAAAGATACAGGAGCATGATCGCTGACAGCTATAGGATGAATCTCAGTGTCTGAAATGTCACTCAGCAGTGAGCTGCTGACCAAAAAATAATCCAGACGAGAGTAAGTGTGATGAACATGCGAGAAAAAAGTATATTCCTTACTGGTGGGGTGAAGAGAGCGCCATGCATCGCAAAGACCAAAGTCGCTCATATACTGTTTGATTATATTTGTGGACTGCCAATTACGCTGAGTTCCTGTTGTGTTGAGCCTATCCATGTCTTCATTTAGTCCAAGGTTGAGGTCACCGCCAAGAATGAGTGTGCAATCGAGGTGTTCAGAGAGTGCACTAAAAAATCCGTGGAAGAATGAGGGTTCATCAACATTTGGACCGTATATACTTACAATACATAGTTTTTTGTTCAATATTGATAGTTTAATAATTAGAAATCTACCCTCTGGATCTATAACTGTATCGAGTACTGTAAAATTAACATTTTTATGTATTAAAATTGCTACTCCCCGTTGTCTAGAATTATAACAGGCTGCAAACACGTTAGGAAACTCAGGTGTTTTAAGTTCGTTTAAACCTGTGACAGGTTTATGAGTTTCTTGTAATAAAACAACATCTGCCTGTAGTTTTTTAAGCTGGTTAAATATCTTTAACCTCTTTCCTCTGGTGCCAGCTCCATTTACATTCCATGTGACAAACCTCAGCATGCCCATAATTGTGTGTGTATGTCTAATGATGTACGCTGGGTGTTTCGTTTAGACAGGTGGAGAGAATGTGGAAACATCCCTTGTTTGTAAATAGAAAGAGAAAAAAAAGGTGTGGTGAGAGGCTCCATAAGTCTGACTATGTGTGTGAATATTCACTAATATGAACAAGCGTGGCTTGCTTATGTGTCCTGCAAGTCTGTGCGTGCTGTGAGGCTGTTGTGAATGTGCTGCCGTTGAGCTGATGTGTTTGCGTGATCGTGGTGTGAAATTATGGAGAAATAGAGGGTGTTGTTTGTAGGTGAGTGGGGAAGTAGGTGATCACAGCAGTGAAAGACAAGAGAAAGAAAGAAACCACATGAACTGTGAGCAACAACAACAAAAAAGAAACGAAACGGAAACATTCCAATTAAAGCAATGACGGAGGGTGACGGTGTTATATCTGCTATGACATCATATTGATATTACTAGGTTAAACCCATGTTAAAAGAGAAAGTGTGAATGAATAAGAAAAGAGTGTAGCGGGTTCTTATCTGGAGTGCAGTTAATATAACCACGGTGTGGTGCCGGGGTCGCGGTAGAGCTGTCCGTCCACGTAGAGCCGGTCCACGGCGATGACAGCACGGGAGCCTTTCTGGATGAAGCTACGTCGAACTGGGAACAGGACCATGCGTCGTTCCAGGATCTCTTTGGGGAACTGGTCGTTCACGCTGAAGTCCGTTCCTTTCAGCTCTCTGCCGCGACTCTTCACCTGTTCCTTCTGTTTGAATTGACCGAATTTGGCCACAATAGGCCGTGGTCTCCCGGTCCGCGACCTCACGCCCCCCAAGCGATGTACTCTATCGAAGTTGATGTTCTTTACGGTGTCCTCCGGCAGCTTCAGGTGGATTTTAATGAAGCTTTTCACCGTTGCCTCTGCGTCCTCTCCGGCAGTTTCTGGAATACCAGAAAACACAAGATTATCTCTCATGCTACGGGCTTGTAGATCGATAACGGACTCTTTTATTTTTTTATTTTCAATGTTTAGCTGGGTCACGTTATCGGTGAGAGATTTGACCGACTCCCGTAGTGTGGCATTTACAGCGGCAAGCGTTTCCACCTGCTGCTGGCTGAATTCCAGGGATTCTCTCAGAGATTTAAATTCCCGGTGTAAAATCTCCACCAGGGACAGCCTCGCATCGAAACTGGACAATCGCTTGTCGATTGACTCCAGGATGTCTGCGATGTCTTTGCCGGCAGGCGATGTTGTACCGGGGGAGTCTGCCGGGCGACATCTCTTCGATGACGGCGTCTCAATTTTGGCCGGGGAAGATGCACTCTGGGCCTTCTTCATTACTAAATCTTGAAAACAGCGGTCGATGTAATCTTGGAGAGCGTCTAAACTCTCCCCGTTGTCCTCCAGGGTGTTAGAGATGATAAAACAGATGTTGTTAGTTATATGACAATTGATTAGTATATTTGGTAATACTGAAGCTTGAAAAACCTTTGTTAAACTCTATGCTACCATTTGCTTTTTCTCCGCCAAAATCTCCGGCGTCTGACGTCACCTACAACATGGGTCGCTTACCTTGTTCGTCTACTTACCTCACAGATCAATATTTTCAACAAGGCTGTCTGTTTCTGACTCATGCACATGCTGTGGTATCAAGTTTCTGAATACATTTTGAAATGATCCTTTACACAATAAAGCTAATAAACAGAACTTTACGACTGTAACTTGTCACAGTACTGGGTGTGGAGACCCAGTATTTGTGTTTTTGATTTAAGTTATATTCTTTGAATGATTGTTTTCTGTCTGTATTATATTTATAGTTCCTGGTTTCTAGGTTTTCTGTTCTGTTCCTGTGCCTCCCCTGCGTTCTTGGTATCATGTTTCTAGTAAAAGTTTAGTTCTGTATTTTTGTTTTTCCTATTTGTCTCCGTGTGTTGTATGCTTGAAAAATACGAGTGCTCTTTGTGAGCTTGTTCCCAGTTTGTAAGCAGCACTCTCTGTCATTAAGGGAGAGGATTGCTTAAAGGTCATAATGTGACTGATGCAAGACAGATCCTTTATTTAGCAAAATTGGTGTTAATAGTCAATTGTTATTACTACAAACACACACACACACACACATTAAAAAGACAAACAAAAAAATGTATGAAGAAAAGGGCACTTGGGGCACTGACGAGCAAAGGGGCAGGTGCCACTGACAAAACTGTTGTCCAAAACTGTATCATGGATATTTCTGACTTTATAAAAATCTAAATTACGGCGACTACACACTTCAAACGTATGCGTCCATTCTTGTCCACAGTCTTGTTACCTCCTGTACTGACTATTGTAATTCTCTCTTGCATGGTCTCCCCCAAAAATCCCTCCATAAGCTTCAACTGGTTCAAATCTCTGCTGCCCGCATTATTACCAGAACCCCCTCCTACCAGCACATCACCCCTGTTCTCCAGGAACTTCACTGGCTCCCTGTGAAATTCCAGATTAAATACAAACTTCTACTGCTCACCTTCAGAGCTTTCAGTTGCTCTGATCCCAGGCTGTGGAACTCTCTACCCCCAGATATAAGAAACATTGGTTCTCTCCCCCAGTTTAAAACTCAACTCAAAATCCATCTATTCAAATCTGCATATTCACTGTGAACCTATTGTTTGTTTATCTTACGTTGCGCTTTAGTTTTCTTATTGTTCCTTGTTGTCATTGTTCTATTATGTGTTTTATTCTATTGTCAAGTGTCCTTGGGTGTCTTGAAATGTGCTTTCAAATAAAATCTATCAATATTATTATTATCATCATATGCAGAAGAAATGTGGCCGTGGTTATAAATTTTTACCGTGCAACGATTAGCTCTGTGTTTGACTACTTATAAGGATTGTTTCCTTTTTTCAGCTCAGAAATGTCCAGTCGTGGGATGTTGAAAGCAGAAGAAAAATAAGACCTCCTTAGTTACACCTCAGAGGAAAAAAAAAAAAAAAGATGACTATAACAATGTTCTTATAGGTCAAAGCTTTCAACAGGATACATTGCATGCTGTTTCTATCTGGGTCACACACACTGAACAGAGACGAGACATGAAAGCTGCGGTGGGACTGCTGGTGCTGCTGGTCGGAGTTTCTTATAGTGAGCTTTTTTCATGTATTTCTACTAGCACTTTATTTTAAAAGACACTTAATAAAAGCTTTACATTATGCATTATTATGAGAGATAATTAAAAAGGATTTGAGCACTAAAGTACTAAAAAGCGTTTCCATATTCAGTAACAAATATATAAAGTCTGCACATCTCATACATCCATCTATTGGTGGGGTACATCCTGGACAGGTTGTGCATACGTTTTAGAATCTAATACTCTGGAATTATTTAGACTATTTCTATTTATTTCTGCTATACAAAACCAACTTCCTGTTTGCACACTTTTTTTTGTTTGTTTTCATGGTATGTGTCTCATATCACATTTCGATCCATTTTCATTTTTACTCGTTAAAATGTTATTCATTTCAACTGTCTTAACATAGAATGAGTGTAAACAACTTGCAAATGGTTATTTCTTGTGCCATGATTTCAGAGTTGAGATGTAAAGCAATCTGTTATTTACTTAAAAATTCATGTTAATTATCCAATGTGAATATAACGCATATTGAATGTGAACAATTTTACTTTTTAAATAATTTGAAGAAGATAAAACAGTGACTTGAATGTAGAACAGGAATCAGTCAGATGATATTAAGTTGGACGAGGAGATTTTAGTATGAATAACTTGATATTGTCTCCTGGCAAGTGCTTTAAGTAGTTAATACTAAGATACTGAAAGCAAATGTAAGATGTGATACTAATCTCTTCCTGCCTGGTCTATATTTACATGTTCTTATCTGGAAATGATCACTAACAGGAAATAGCTGTATGTAGGTTGTACAAGTTTGCATCTGTGTTAAGTAGAGAAGTTTGTCTGAAAGCTGCCTGCTGAGTCAATACATGACCTCTCTGTTCCTCTCGGAATAGAGAGGAACGGGGAACATTTTCACATCATTCTAACTACATCCTAAATGCACAGAACTGAATTACGACAGTACAAAACTTCAAGTTTAAGAAAGGCAACAATAAAGTCTGAAGCAGTATTGTTATAATACTTAGTCTTGTATAACGCCAAGCACAACAAAATCCATGTGTAAGGCACTGAGTTTTAAGTGTTCCTAGAGTTAATCCACCCAGTGCTCAGGTTGGTCTGCCTAGTCTTTGAGTCCTGGTGGTGTTTTGACCCTCTTTTGTTTCCACTTCTGATCTTTAGCTTTCCGTAAAGAGAAAGAGAAAGGAGGGCACACAGCAAAGCCCTCTATGCTAGAATTCAGGCCACTGCATTAGGCAATCTGGGGATAAACTAACACCTATGACAGCTTTATTTTTTTTTTTTTGCAGGTGTGAAAACTTACTGTGATGGCAGACAGGATGGAGCTCAGTGTTATGGAGCTTTGAGAGGAAGTGTGGATATCCAACTGATGAAAAGCACCTCAGAATTACCTAGATACCAATTATTAAAGAATTCTTTAAAAATATTAGATGTGAAAAATAATCAGGTTAATATGATAGGAAACAGGTCTACCATTATTCCCAGTAATGGAACATTTAGGCTCAATAACCTGAGCAGCAATGACAGTGGTAATTATAGCCTTAAGACCTTTGATTCAGATGGAAAATCATCAGGCCAGCGGACTTTACAGTTGTTTATTCAAGGTATTTTTTCTCTGTTCATAACAGATGAATAGATATCAATGTAACATTGTTTGATAACCTTTGTAATATGCAAAAAAAAAAAAACTCAAGACACATGTATTTTGTGCTTTTCATTTGAGACTTAAAAGAAGGTCGAAGATTCTGATTTAACATCTAAACTCATCTATGTGTTTCTCTCAGCTCCTGTGTCCTCTGTCCTGCTGGACTCTGAGTGTCTGTCCCAGGGAGAGATGAAGGTATCCTGCTCCTCTGAGGGAGGGGACAGTCCTCAGTACAGCTGGACTCTGGATGGACGCACACTGACAGATGCTGAGCTTCTTTCTGTAAATAATGAGAGTAACATCATCACCCTGAAACAGCACGTCTCAGGACGTCTTGCCTGCTCAGTCAGAAACAACGTCTCCAAAGAGGAGAGAATATCTACCTGTTGTGAGTGAGAACATTCTGATAATAACACGTATCATCATTTTGGTTGCTTTGTCTTACATAAATAATCTGTTTTTGCTCATAGGCTGCATTTTCATTAACTGCACTTCAGTCAATGGGTCACAGATATCATGGTGGGTGTATAAAGCCAATAACACCCTGTGTATTAAAACAACAACAGATCATACACAAACTGGCATCGTGTCAAAAGAAAACTCCACTAACAGCAGTGATGATCCATGGTACATTAGTAAGTGGAAAATAAAAACCTGTAGTTCAATGTGTGTAATTTTCCTCTTCCTTCTTGTCCTTTTCTATAAAAACATGTTGTGTGTTTGCTGACTCAAACATCTGTGTTTGTGGCTTTCTTTGTTTTGAACAGGATATTTCCCACTGGTCGGTGTTGTTCTCTCAGCAGCTGTAATTTACTTAGTTGTGGGTGTAGCACTCATCTGTGCTCAGAGGAAAAAGCAAAACAACAGACCAACAAAACAAAAAGGTACAAAAACTTGATTATCCCTGATCAGCTCACTTTAATACAATAACTGGAAAGAAGGAGAAACAGCTCCCCCCAACAATAAAACTACATTTCACTATTGAAACATTTTTTAAATCTTTTTGTTTGTGTGAACTTTGATCAGAGTCAGACAAATCATTTCACATCGTCTCCAGTCTTTGTGCTAAAACGAAACAGCTGTTTCCACAGCAGACATGACAGTGAATATTTTTATTTCACTCCTATCAAAAAAAAAAAGCAAAGAAGTCTCACAATTTCTCACATTTCTTGCTAATTTGCAGATGAAGAAGGTGAGCACGAAGTAACATATGCTAATCTAGGGGTCATGAAACAGCAGGAGAAGCGAGTGGAGCAAACAGGACAGGTGGAAGCAGAGGTGGAGTATGGCCAAGTCCACTTTTCAAAGCCGCTTCAGCACACTGAACCTACAGAAGATGATTGCTTGTATGCCAGAGTTCATAAAGTCAGGTGAATTAAGAGCTTCTATGCAGAATAACCACTGAAGAGCCACAGAGGGAGGTCTTGTTGTCAAGATGTGTGAATGTCTCTCATTTATTGTGATTTTCAGTGTATGAGCTTTTCACATCAAAGCTCATGCATATTGATTTTCTTCACTTTCACTGCACTTGTTGTTCATAAGGTGGCTCTCAATTACAAGCACCATGAGTTTATTATTTTATTTTTCATTTGTATTCTGTTAAAGATCTGAGATTTCCTCCTGTCATCATGTCAGCGTGACAAGTTTTTCACTTATCTCGTTAAAAGAATAAGGTAAAATTGAAAAACTGAATTGTTTGACAAATTTCACTGCAGCAACACTTTACAGTGATACAAATTTACATATTGAATAAAAACAATAATTTAATAACTCATTATTGTTAATAAATTATAATAATAATACATGTACTAAGTCAGACCTTCCCAAAGTGTGGGGCCCGCCCCCTAGGGGGGGCGCAGAGCCATCGCAGGGGGTGCTCGGTATGAAAAGGGAAAAAAAAAAAAAAACAATGCTTGGACACTGCTAGCACGGGGCTCCTACACAAACGCAAAGCAGGAGATGAAGCATCGCTGAATATGTTTCCAAACCAACCTTATTCTAAGACAAACACTAGAAAATATGGTGAAGCAAATCTTCCCTTTGGTTTCACCTGCACAAGTGCCAAGGTAGGTCTCCCCTGCTTAATTGGTCTTTCCTTTGTCGGGAGCACCGTTGGGCTCTTCAAATTATGGACAAACAGTATCCCACATTCTTGATTTTTAGTTCACAAACACTTGTTGTAATGACTAACTACTCCTGACATTTTGGAGATGTTAGCTCTTTATACAGTAAAGTTACAGTGGGATACAAATAACATCAGGCTGATATTGCCACGATTTGTTCCCCCTGTCTAAATCACGGACAAACAGGATCCCACAGCTGTTTATGTTTTTAAACCCATTTTGCACAGAGAGGCATTTTTTTTTTAAATGTATTGATAGCAATTTTGAATATTATTACACAGGAAAAAAACAACTACACGTAAAATAATTACACCGTGACGCCTCTGCCTTTCTAAATAGTGGGACAGTAACTGCGTGTTTATATGTAAGCGTGTAAAAACTGAAGATAGAGACAAAATACTGTTAATCTGACTATCTGCCATTCTGCAATTCATCTCATGTAAACAATAACGTGGTGCATAGCGTGACGTGAAAAAAGCACATACCTTTGACGTTGTCTGACGAACTGTGTATTCCTTGTCCACACATAAACGCAAAAAAGGAGTTTTAAAAAATCTCAGTTTTCGGTGATTCCAAACGCCGTTTGTGTGTGGACGAAACAGCTGCGTTTTCCAAAAATACCCGTATAGGTGTGGACGTAGCGTAAAAAAGTTAGCAGTTTATTTTCTTACTACCTGTAATTGATTGCAAATTACTTGTATTTGCTTAATTGCTTACTAAATGGTTGAGGTGTGAAATAAACACTGTACTAAGTATGTTTGGCTTCTGTATTACTACCCTTTAGCTTTGTATTTAGAATGTAATTTTTTTAGTGTCCATAGATATTTACAAATTCACAAAATCTGTCCCAAATATCACAACCTGTTCCAGTATAGATGACTCAGTTTGTTCTTTATTGTATTTTTATTTAGTTAAGCTAACAGTGTCAATTTAATTGTGTCTTTTCTTAGTGTCTGCTTCTCACTTTTCCTTTAAATACAAGTTGTGGTTTAAAATTGGTATTCCGGTGTTTATACACCACTTTGTATTTAATGGCCATTTTCATAAATCTCTTGCTCTTAGCATCTATTTGGACCTGTCTTCCTCCTCTCACCCCCAACACTCACAGCAGATTGCTGCTCCACCCCTTAACTTATTTTCTAATTCAGTCTTTTAATCAAAATGTTTCTGCAGGTTTAACAGTATTGCTTATAGCATATAGTTAGTCACTGATTCTTATGAAGACCTGTATGCGAATTGCTCTCTCATAAAAAATAAATGTACATATGTTCATTCCTGTATTGATTGTTTTTCTTAAAGTTCATGATGATATGCAAATTTTGGAAAAAAAATTCTGAATATTCTAAACTTAGCTTTAAAATATAAATATTCTAACTCTCAAAAGCACATGACAAACCAACTGACACACCTGAGTCACTCACTTTCTTTATTCTACTCACGAGCGACTCAATCACACTGACTGTTTTTTACTAATCACTGTGCAACTGCTGTAAATTCACAGTAATTGCCATCTCCTTACAAATGTTTATTAAATTCACCACACCACACGACTGACGGACTGTGTTCAGGTAACCTGTCAGCAACATGTCACAGATGACGTATTTATTGTTTATTTGCTGGTTTGTCGGTAGCAGCTCCTGAAAAGCAAGTCACATATCTGTTCGACCAACGCCAGTTGATCTGCGACGCCAGTTAATCTGGAACACCGGGCCGGACTAAAGCTGCTGCTCTTGGTGGACGCACGGTGGAGACGAGGAAGCCCTGAATAAGCAGGTGTAGCACGCCAAATAGCCAAGGGAGTCCGGAGATCATCCTCTGTAACCGGAGGGCTAACTCCTCCTGGTATTCCTTACTAGATACACAGAGGGAGACACAGGAGCAAAGACACGGGGAAATCTAACAACCAAAAGCTAAACATAAGAACCAAGGGACTATTGACTAACCTTTAAACTAACAAGGTGGACTCAAACCATAATACAAAATGGAAAAAAAACACAAGAAAGTGAAACTGCTGGGTCATAAGACCCATCATCGTAACACAGACTGCACCTCATCCAAGCATACTAGGACTAACACTGCTAACAAATGCCTGATGTTTAAGGGGGAAAATACCTAATAACTTATCATGTCTGTTTGTCTCCCAATTCCCATTAGTCTTTGAGCCAGGAATCATATTTCCGTACATCACAAATGAACAGTGGAGGGTAACATAATAAACAAACAGGAGGATTTTTCTTACAAAAACACACTTGTTTGAAATTGAATGATATGACACTGTGATGAGGTCTAGTGCTGAAGATAATACATTTCTTACCAGTGTGACATTCTCAGACCCAAAGTCAGAGCTGAAAACAGGCATCAAAGCTAATAATGGCCAACAATGGAGCAGTGTTATTATTATTTACCACTAGAGGGTGCCATTATATTTGGAAAAGAAATTGTGGTAGTTGTGATATGCCTTCAATGTTCAGCTTTGCAAAATGAAATGATAAAGCTGAAAATCAGCTTATTATTAATTTGATGATTGTAGTGTATTATTGAGCATAATGGTGGGCTGTAGCTCAGGAGGTAGAGCAGGTCATCTACTGATTGGAAGGTTGGGGGTTCGAGTTTTGGCTCCCCCAGTCTGCACGCTTACCCCAAGTTGCAATGCATCTATTGGAGTATGACTGTGTGTGAATGTTAGTTAGAAAGAACTTAAAAGTGCTGGTGTGATCTAGAAAACCTGTTTATAAGAATCAGTCCATTTAACATGTTATAAGACATTATCGTGAATAAAACGATTTTTCCCGCCAGCAACAACACTAGACATTCACCCTCATCTGTGAATTTTTTTTAACAATTTACAGATGAGGGTGTCCTGCTCCTCTGAGGGAGGGGACAGTCCTCAGTACAGCTGGACTCCGGATGGACGAACACTGACAGATGGTGAGCTCCTTTCTGGAAATAATGAGAGTAACGTAATCACTCTGAAACAGCACGTCTCAGGACATCTTGCCTGCTCAGTAAACAGCAACATCAATATGTGTGTCTCCAAAGAGGAGAGGATATCTATCTCCCTGTGACGAGTGAGAACAACAAAAAAAGCTGATAATCAGAGCTTTGATAATTATTGCGACTTAAAAAAAAACTTCAATTATTATTGAAGCGTATGACTTGCAGATACTGTTAAATGACTAGCTGATACAACAATGAATTTTGTTTCTTATCTAACTTGAATCTAACTTCCTTGCTAATAACCATTTAAAAGTCATCTTTAGTTTAGTTTAATTTAGTTGCCTTAATGTGTCATTTTCTTAAGTTAATAAGCCACCGTCACAATCAACCATGGGGTTCAATGAAGTTTGACATTACAGGCTTGTAACTATCAATCAAAGTGAAACCCTGCCTGTGACAGACCTAACATGACCTTTCATTTCTGCGTCACTGAATCGTTCACTCCTGACTCAAATGTGCTGAAGCTCAGGAGTAATATAATTGAAAAGGAACAGCAACACCACCTGGTGGTTTACACCCCAGAAAATATTAGCCAATAACAACCCTTAATTATACTGGAAAATGACTGTGAGGCACAAAAACTCATTGCTGACAAAGTCAAGATCTGAAATCAAGTTAATTCCAATATTAGATCAAATAGTGGAATAGATCAAATAACAGGGCTGGACCCACAAGGGAAAGAAAAACAGGTTCAGAAGCAAAATTAAATTACAGTAAATGACAATAATTACAGTTAGTTTTACAAAAGCCTTAATAAGAAACCTAAACCAAAAACACTAAAAGCAGCAGCTTAACTTGATATAAAAATCAAACTAAAGGAATTAGCTGGAGGCCACTTGTGAACACTGTTTTCACTGAAGAAAGGCCAGAGGTGCTACAAACACGATACTTCACTGAATGTGGAAAAAAACAGATAAATATAGAAATAAATACTTCTTCTTTAAAAATAATATGGTGCAAGTATTGAACTATATTTCTAGCTCTGTTAAAGTGTAACCAGATATGAGAAATATAATAATATAATAAAATAATACTCCCTAACGTTTTATAGTCTTACTTTGGAAGGGAAAGAAAAATCTCTGGTTAAATATTAGCTACATTATGCTATATTACCTTTGTTTAAACACCCAACTTAAAGCTTTATTAACATTTCTCTCTTTATTTTTGAAGCAATATGTCTCAGTTTATCTAAGTTGGCTTTTGCTGACACTTTGCTCACAGACACATTGGCAACTTCTGCTGGGAAGTAAGCAACATGTCTTCAGATGGGGAAGCGTGAAGTTTCCATCTAATGGTTTACAGAGGTGTTACTGTTGCATATGCATGCTTCTGTATTTAGTGAAACTGTTAAAAACATACAAATATTTAATGAATGCTTGCAGAAGCAAAACAACGCAAAAGTTACATTCACAGCATTATGTTTCTTTAAATGATAAGTTTCCAGTGTTGGGTGACATAATGTCATCTAAAATCACAAACAACAGGACAGAAGAGGATCATTAGATGAAACCTACGAGGTTCAGAAGTGTGAATGTACACATTTTATCACCATGTGTACTTCTGCCATGCTGTTAATGCTTAAATGACAAAATGTTAAAAGCACCATTTTCACAAACAAAACATTAAAAAAATTCCCCAGAGTGATCACACAATCCATGATTACTTGTATGACAACCACTGCAAAGCCCAAATACAATTTAATATGACCAGCTGCTACTGGTAGGTTTACCTTATAGTGTGAGGCCTTTGGTGCTGAAGTCCTTTGAGATGGCATATTTTGTGATTGGGTGCTCTCATTCTTTCCATCTCTCTGTCTGTTTTCCTGATGAACTCCTTCTTTTCATGCCTTCACCAACATCTACCACGGCCCTGCATGTATGAATATTGGTTGTGAGCTGCTGCTAAAGCTAACCTCTGTCTCAGCTATTTTAAAGTTAACTACAGTGTTTTCATGCTGAACTGGCTGAACATACAGTGACAATGTGCATAAAAGCTGGGATTTGATTTTAATGTTTTCCCCTGTCCCACCTGTTCAGTTCATTTGAGGGGAAGGGCACACTAGTGTACGGACCAGTGTTAAGCCGACTGTGTTATAGTTACAGTTATGAGATTTATCACAGTTATGTTATGTTGGTCTTGTTATTGTTAGTTCATGATGTGGACTCCAGTGTGTTCTTGTCTCCTTGTCTGAGGGTTCCTGCTGAGTGTGGCTAGCAATGAGCCTCCATGACTCCATGTCGGTATTAATGCTAATAATACTGAACACAGACGTTACAAAAAAGTGTGGAAGCTCTATCTTATGTTTTTTTTTTAATCCCACATGATAACTGACTTTGGAAGAAACTATCCTCAGACGTGTGGGTAGAAAGGGGGCAGGTAAAATACACACTACTGTATGCTGCCAATGATATCATTTTATTATGATAAATAAATTTTTAATAGATGTATTGATAGTATATGGTTTCAAGATCTATCATTTAAGAGAATGCCAGCTCAGCATGGGTGTCTGAGGAATTTATGCTATGAGTCTCAAACGCTCTTTTACTAGAAATAAGGAATGTTTCTCTCTTTTCCTCTCAGTCAGTCACACATGAATTCTCCCTTTCTTGAAGACTAAAAGAGGCTCAATAAGCAGAGATCACTTGAAAGAATTTAACATGATTTATTGAGAGAGAGAGATAATTAATCTACTTGGTGGTGAGTCTAGATGTTAGTAGTGATGAAGAGAACAGAAAAGCAGCCAGGAACCAGGCAGATTACTGATTACAGATCTTCCTTACTGAACTTATGGATAAGCTTCATAATAAAAGCTGTGTCTATTCCTTTCATGCACTCAGCAAATACAGTTCAGGACGACTTCAATAAAACCCGACAGCAACATTTTCACCTGTTGTCTGAGGCTGATCTATAACAGGACACACTGCAATATGTTCAGAGCAGCACACACATATATATTCAAATTTAAATTTTCTGTCTTTTACGTAATTTTATATTTTCTTTAGGATTTTGCTGCAAATAACAAAAGTGTGAAAACATTTTTTTACAGTACCTGGGAGAATGAAGAGACACGTTTTTCTTTTTTTTAAAAACAATTTACAGGCTACATGTAGCATTTAAAATTACTGTTTTAAGTATCATAGTTGCCCATTACGAAGTAAGAAGAACAAGTACCATGCACAACAGTGAACTCAGAAGAATTTTTCGCTTCAGAAATGTTATTATGTTCTTCTTGAAAACACATCTCTGTGGAAAAAAAAGCCTTAAATGTATTTTTGTCACAGATCTGTATAATCTGTGACTGCACAACAATGTATGGGTTTTTTTTTTTTTTTTTCATAGTTTGGATTCAAAGAGGCAAAGTAGCAACAAAACCATTGTTTTTGTTTTTGTAAATGTTGCCACAGTCATTCTTGTGGGACAAAACACTCAAAATTCTAAAAGTTTTGCTTATTTATTTTTGTTTATTTGCAGGTGTGGAAACTCACTGTGATGGCAGACAGGATGGAGCTCGGAGTTATGGAGCTTTGGGAGGAACTGTGGACATCCAGCTGATGGACAGCACTGCAGAAATATCTAGATACCAACTTTTGAAGAATTCATCACCAATACTATTTGTCAGAAATAATGTTATTTCTAAAAACATAAAACACATATTTATGCTTTTTTCCTGTAATAGAACACTTAGGATCAAACAGGACAGACAGTGGTAATTATACCCTTCAAACCTTTGATTCAGATAGAAAGTCATCAGACGAGCAGATTTTACAGTTGTTTATTCAAGGTATTTTTTCCTTTTTGAAATAGAAACATTGTTTTGATAACCTTATTAATATAGCACAAAATACACAAGATAAACATATTTTTTGCTTTTCCTGTTCTTCATTAGAGACTCTAAACAATGAAAAAGATTTAAATTTCAGATCTAAACTCATCTGTGTGTGTTTCTCTCAGCTCCTGTGTCCTCTGTCCTGCTGGACTCTGAGTGTCTGTCCCAGGGAGAGAGGAGGGTGTTCTCTCAGCACTGGTATTTTTCATTGTTGTGGGTGCATCAGTCATCTTTGCTCAGTGGAAAAAGCCAAACAACAAACCAACTAAAGAAAAAGGTACAAAACTAAATTTTTGCTAACTCAGTTTGCATATTTTTCTTTTTTGCAGGTTTTTTTTGTTTGTTTGGTTTTTTTGCTGTTGAGCAAAGTTTATTGATCACTGTGTCTCATGTGAGTGATATTTGCAAGTATCACTATTCCTCATAGCTTAAACTAGAAATGTGAGGAAACACGTCTGCCCAAAAGTAACAATATTACACTTCACCAACGGAAACTTTTAAAAGTGAACATTTTTTTTAAATTCTTATCAAGAAATCGAATAAGTACAATCATTCTACGTTTTTGCCACACCTGATTGTTATGCCTTATTGCAAATGAAGAAGATGACCAGAAAGTAACCTACGCTGATGTCAGGGTCATGAAACAACAGGGGAACTGGATGGAACAAACAGCAAAGGCGGAGGCAGAGGTGGAGTACGGCCAAGTCAAGTTTTCAAAGCGACCTCGGCACACTGAACTAAGAGGAGATGACTGTATGTATGCCAAGATACAGAAAGTCAGGTGATATAAGTGGTCAGTGCTTTTACACGGACTGCACCAATAAAGGTTCACAGAGGGAGGAGGTGATATTGTGATCCTAAAGGTCATTTAATTTCTGTCTTTGTGTACAGTTGAATCTCTAACAGAACAAAGGTTATCCAAGTCACCACAGCTTCATCTTCATGTCTTCATGTTCAGCTCAAGAAACAGCTTACAGTAATAGATTTAAGCAACATCAAAGTGCTTGTTATAGACATATTACTCACAATACTGATAATATTCTGGATTTGTTTTCAACATCTTGGCATGTTATTTGTACTTAGTCATGTTATGTTTCCTGATTTTTGAGGGTTTTTTGGGATGTTTAGTTTTTCTCTAGTTTGGGATTCTTGATCATCTTTGTGTTTGTTTTGTGCTTCTGTTCCAAAGGTCTTGATGTTAATTCTGGGTTTTGAGATGAAATTTTTTCTTTGAGCTCCATAGCTTTCTGTCTATCGGGTGATGGTTATGTTCCTGTTATCTGTGTTATCGTTTGTATTTCCATTCTGTGTCTTCAGTCTTGTCTTCGTGTTTATCTCTTGTGTTTCTGTCAAGGTTGCATGTTTTGAGTCTGCCATCAACTTCCTGTTTTACTATAGTGGATTTAGTCTCTTGTTCTTTGAGTGTAGTTCCACTTCCTGTGTCTTACAATCTGTAATGTATGTATATATTGTCTCAGTCCTTGCTTGACCTCATGTCTGGAGTACAAACTTCTCAATGCATTGATTCAGCTCAGTCTTACCACACACATCCAAGGATATGTCTTCATGTTTAGTGAGCTACCCTTATAATCACAGATTGCATCTTTATTGTATGCTGAGCATCGGATGATCCAACACATAATTTGGCAATTTTAGATTTTTACATTGTTTCGAGGTTCAACAAATAAAACTTTCTGTAGGGTTTATTATACACTCATAGCTTCATGTTTGCATTTAGTAGATCTTCCTAAATGTTGATTTTACCAAATGTCTTTTAAATTCTGTCTTTAATTATTAAAAAACTTTCTGTATTTGTCTCATATGGGTCTAATTACAGATGTTGGTCCGTTGCTGTCATGATTAAAACAGCATTTATGTGAAAGTCTTGTGAGAGCTGAGAAATGAACAAAATCTGAAAGTCATAGCTGTGAAGTTTCACTTCCTGCTTCACAGTGGTGTTACATACATATATTTACATATTCAGCTAAACACCTTCTTAAACATTTAGAAGTATTTTTAAGGAAAACTATTATCTAAACTTGTGCATGCAGGGGCAAAGCAGTGCAAAACATACATGCAAAGCATTATATCACAATAAATCACAAGTGTTGGACAAAACCATAAGAGAGAGAACATAAGAAGGTATAATAAATACAGTTTGACTTCAGAACAGGAAATAATCATAAGCTAAAGGCCAGTGTGAAAATATGTGCATTGGCACAGTGTTAATGCACATGTTTTCACACCTTGTCAGTGCTTCCTTTAATGAGGAACTGAGGACTTCCTCTGACACTCAGCTAGCTGTTGGCAGCGGTGAACTCCCAAACTGTGTGTTTTACCCAAGCAGTCAGCAGTACCACCCAGGGCAGTGAACTAATGATGCTGTGAGTAATACATCAATGACTATTTCTCTGTGGTCTTCTATTCCCTGGCAGCTTATTCTTAAAAATCCTTTGTCCAATATATCAACTATCCCTCCTCTGCATATGCCTAAACCATCTTAACCCTGCAAAATGCAAAAAATAGATCAATAAAAAAATGTAGTAGAACTTTTTAGACAACATTGGAATTTACTTAAGAAACCAATTATTTAGTAAGTTGCCATAAATAAATAATAATACTGAATAAATGTTTATTTTTCTTTAAACAGCTATGTCACTGTCAGACAGTATTATAGTCTGGTCACCAGAGCTATCGCCTAGTAGCTATCATAAGATATCACTATGGCAAAGTAGTAAATATCAAATTATTTTTATTTTATTTTTACATTTTATTTATGTATTTCATAATAGGGGTGGGTTTTGATGATCGATTTATTGATTAAAATCGATTCTAGCTTGGATAAATCACTGTCCTGCACAGTGTGAATTGCTCTCTCTCTCTCTCTCTCTCTCTCTCTCTCTCTGTATACTTCAAGAACAGTTTCGCGTCTAAAATCTGTTTTCTGCATTATTTGCTTGCTTGTTGCGCACAAGTCTGCCGTTGTTTACAGCGCTGTCGGCCGCTGTTGTTTTCCTTTTACTTACTTCCGAAAAGAAAACCTAATTTCTGCCTATTTTCAATTGGCTACTGAACAAATTTTAACTTTTTTACAATTATGCAAAATTGCAAAACGCTTCGCTGTGTCTCTAGTAAAACCTCAGTAACTTTGCTCTGTTTCACTTCAGCAGCATCAGGTAATGTTCATATGTTGGTCAATGGGTTTCTTTCCTTTTTGATCTACTGCAGAATATTTTTATAAAATCCCAGGCCAGGAAAATCACCTTCATGTTTTTCTGTGTTTTATCCTCAGCTACTTTGACACAAAGGCATCTGCTGTGATGCTTACACCTTTGATAAAGTCTTGCAAGTGTCAGTTTTCTTTTTATAGATATAAAAATATGGAAATGTACTGATCTGAATTGTAATATATCTGACTTTCAAAATTTCCCAGATTCAAATCGAATTGAATCGAATCGTGGATCGAATCGATTCGGGACCTTGTGAATCGGAATCGAATCGATTCTAGAAATCAGTGACGATACCCAGCCCTAACCCTAACCTCTTCCGTCACATTAACCCTCTGCATGTACTCCATCACTAAATCCAGGGGTCTTCCCTCTTCTGCAAAATGCAAAAAAGCAGATGAATCATTACATGGGTTAAAACTCTTTAGACAATGTTGTTATTTATCTAAGACCTCACAGCCCATTGTTCCTTCAGTGGTGCGAGTTTCAGTCATTATGCAAATACACTGTTTATAAAATTGGGGAAACCTGCAGTCAGCTGAGACTAAAGAAGTCACTTGGATGAGTGACAAAATGTTTCTCCCACTGAAAACGTTATGTCCAAATGAACAGAATCAACTTTTGGAGATTTGCTTACCTGGATGATTGAACATGCATCAAGAAGTTTTAACCCACTTTGGCAAGGACTGCCTAAAGCTTGTACGTCAGTATGAGTAAACAGCACATAAGATGGCAGATTACAGGAACCACCTGAAATTCAGCCTCAGATGCAGGGTGAGGCATTTTACCATCGACATCCTAAAATCTCAAGAGGAGCGGACTCGACAGAGACTTACCATGCTTCTAGATGAGAATACTCTTAAAAGGGTGTTTGACTTCACTGAGAAGGCTCATCTAGCACAGCATAAGACGTCTAAGACCAGGCAACAAAGGAAGTTTGACTTACTTGTTGTACATCGGAAACCACAGCAAAATATGGAGAGTGTCTTCAGCGACCAGAAGAGAGAAGGATGCGACACCGAGGATGTGGACAAGTGGGTGAAGAATTTGTCTGACAGACAGCTCACCCAAACAGAGAAATACATCCTTGCTAAAGGGTTGAATTTTGCTGTCACGCTTAGTGACGAAAATACTTATGAGCCCCTGAAACGAGACCCAGGAAGTTGTTACAGGAAGAGAGTGATAGACTGTCTGAAGCAGTTAGAAGAAGAAAATGCTATTGACCAGACCTCATACCACAGGCTATACCCAGGCGAATCTACACCAAGTCTGTATGGTTTACCGAAGATACGTACACAAACAGGTTGCACCTTTAAGACCGATTGTCTGCATGATCAACTTGGTCACCTATAACATCTCCAAGTTTCTGGCTTCGATCCTCAACCCAGTGGTAGGCAGCTCTGAACACCACATCCAGAACACTTTGGATTTTGGTAAATGGCCTGTATTTGTATAGCGCTTTTCTAGTCCCTAAGGACCTCAAAGCGCTTTACACAACCTGTCATCCACCCATTCACACACACATTCACACACTGGTGATGGCAAGCTACAATGTAGCCACAGCCACCCTGGGGCGCACTGACAGAGGCGAGGCTGCCGGACACTGGCGCCACCGGGCCCTCTGACCACCACCAGTAGGGGGCAACGGGTGAAGTGTCTTGCCCAAGGACACAACGACCGAGACTGTCCAAGCCGGGGCTCGAACCGGCAACCTTCTGATTACAAGGCGAACTCCCAATTCTTGAGCCACGATCGCCCCGATTTGTGATTTGTGCAGCTTCTCGCCGCTCAGTAAACACTGACTGTCACACTTTGTGAACTTGTTTTGATCTCATGATCTTCTTTGTTTTAAGGTATATATTTTTATATTTTGTTTTAAGGATTTTGTTGAGAAGGTGAGAGATGTCATTATGGAGACAGATGAAACTATGGTCTTGTACGATGTTACATCTCTCTTCACTTGCATCCCAGTCACAGAAGCGTTGAAAGTAGTTCGTAAGAGATTACAGGATGACCCCAACCTCAGCAACAGGACCACTCTCAGCATCGACCAAGTGTGTTTGCTTTTGGAGCCGTGTCTTCATTCCACCTACTTCACATACAAGGGTCAGTTCTACAGGCAGAAACATGGGTGTGCCATGGGTTCCCCAGTTTGACCCATCGTGGCCAATTTTTACATGGAAGAAGTGGAAAAGAGGGCTTTGTTATCCTACCCTGGAACACCACCAAGTATGTTCAGGTATGTGGATGACACCTGGGTGAAAATCAAATCTCAGGACGTACCACAAATCATGGATCACATTAACTCGATGGACCAACACATCAAATTCATCAGGGATGATATGAAAAGTTGCAGGTTAGCCCTCTTAGACTGTGAGATTTCCATCAGTAATGGGGGACATGTAAAAGCAGATGTGTACCGTAAACCTACGCATACGGATCAGTATTTAAGGTTTGACTCTCATCGTCCACTGGAGCATAAACTGGGTGTCATCAGGACACTAAGACATAGAGTGAACACCATCCACACTGACACAGTGGCCAGGAAAGCAGAAGAACATCACATCAAGGAGGCCCTGAGTAAATGTGGTTAAGGCACCAAAAGAAAGCTCCAGCTGATCCAGGAGAGAAAGACAACCGCTAAGTGATCCCTTATGTGTCAGGAGTATCGGAACAGCTGAGAAGCACTTTTTTCTAAACACTGGATCTCTGTGGCTTTTAAACCCCAAAGCACGCTGCGCCAAAACTTGGTCAACCCCAAGGATTAGAACCCCGACACAAACAGAGCTACTTGAGGCCGCATTTGTAGGCCGATTACGTCACAGCAACGCGATGAAGGCTGTCCAAATTTGTAGACTTCTCCAAATGCAGCCGACAAATGTGTCCTCCTTTTCCCCAAATTTGAAGGATGGTTCGGGTGTATCCTTCGTGGCCCACCATATCCCAGAATTCATACCGTGGCCTAGCCAATTCCAGTTTTAAACAATGGCGGCCGCTACTAAGTTTTTAATATTACTCTTTCTGGATCGCAAAATAAACTTTTAACATATTTTCAGGCGAGAATGTAGCTGTGTAAACTTCAAATATCTGCTCAGTTTATCAAGATATCACATATTTGCAAAAGTGCTCTGACGTTTTCGGAGACGTCTGTTACCCACCAGCTCAATAGCTAGCCGGGAGCTTGAGGGTCACTAGAGCCGCCGAGAACGGCAAACTCCCGGCACATCATTTTCAGATCACCGTGGTCTTTTACTACTCAGGTTAAACATAATATATAAGTCACTTAGACAACCTAAAATGTTATTGTTTGGCTTTTTTCAGTATTTTATTTGTTTGTGAGTAAATCGGTTTGGCTGAGATTAAAGTTATTAGATTAGATTAGATTAGATTAGATTAGATTAGATTAGATTAGATTAGATTAGATTAGATAAAACTTTATTAATCCCCCAGGTGGGTTCCTTCTTTGTTTTCATACAACTGAATAAACGTCAAACCGAAAACTGATTAAACAGAAGTGTGAGATGGTCCAGAATTTACACCAGTGTCCTGTTATATTTAGATAGCAAGGAGCAGACAGCTGAGTTTATTACACTCCACCGAGACAGCAGTGACACAAATCTGAAGGCTAGACTGTCCAATTTCACAGCTGTTTACTTCCGGCCTACCCGACCTTCTGAGGGCCCGGCCCACGTAGACTGCGAAGGCTGGGTCCTCAGGAGGATGCAGCCCATGAATTTGGACACAACCGTAGTGTATGCTGTTACGTGTCAGGAGGATTGCCAGGATTTATACATTGGGGAAACCAAACAACCTCTGGCGAAGCGGATGGCACAGCACAGAACAGCTACCTCGTCAGGCCAGGACTCTGCAGTCTATTTACACCTACAATGACGAGGATGTGCACATCTTTCGCCATCTTACAATGCTGTGATTGCAGCCATTCCTCAACTCTCTGTGAATGGTACTCATGGCCATTGATCAGTGGTCATGAGAATTTGCATAATTATGATGAAGGTGACCTCCCAGCCCATTGTTCCTTCAGTGGTGCTAGTTTCAGTCATTATGCAAATGTACTGTTTATAAGATTGGGGAAACCTGCAGTTGTTGTTGTTGTTATTGTTGTTGTTGTTGTTGTTGTTGGTGGTGGTGGTGTTCTTGTTTAATAACTACCAGCTTATAAAAAGAGCACAACAGCAGATTTGCAGATTAAGGATTTTCATTCTCCTGTTATTAGAGACATCAAGGCCTCATCCAAGTGATCATTCTCCAACATGCAAGTAAAAACCTGGTTACATCTACCATGACACATAAGAGACACACAGAGCTACTGTTAATGTATATATTTTCAGACACTGAACTCTTTGGATATCAGTGGTAATGTGATAATGAGCTGCCACCAATCGGTTTAACATTGTCCGTAATTTACAATTACATAGATACATTTGGTGCAAAAAGGATTTTGATGAAGTTTTATGCTTTGCTAACTGGACCCAGTAAAATAATTTAAATATTTGGTTATGTTCTAGTGAGCTGTGCTCATAGGATTCCCCCTCCCCTCCCCCCCCTCTCTCTTTATGTCACACGCACACAAACACACATTCGGACATTTGGCTAAGCTACCAGTTTTAATGATAGATTTCTTAAATGTTTAACTTGTATTTGCATACTTTCTGAGTGGCAACAGGACACTGAAAGAGAGCCTTCTACTGCTAACCCTTCCTTAAATGTAAGTTATGGTTTTTGTTGGTATTTTCATGTTAAAATTATGAAACAATGAAAGGTTATATTTATAAGTAAACCAGAAGGTGAACCATGACGTCACATTTGTTTCAGTGAATATTAACTTTGTTCAATTGTTATTTTCATCAAGCTTTTATTACAACTTTAACCATGTTAATTGTTATCAGTAATTGTAATAAGCAAAAAGCCTGATCATTGCTGTGAGGGTTTAGAAAGATTTGTGTAACTGTGCTCCTCTTACAGAAGGTAAATGTAAAGATGCTGATTTTCTGTACTGACTGCTGATCTTCATCCAATGAAAAACACCTGTAGACTGGAAAAAACTAGTTTTCTTAAAATCACTTTAGTCGGGATGTTAATTATTCTTATATGGAAAGGAACACAAACCAGGAGCCTGCATGTTACTACTGACCTGCTCTAACCTCGAGTATCTGACTCAGTCAGGTTGTCATCCTGTTATTTCTGACTGCCCACCCGGACACAGCAAGCTCTTCCCTCAAAACACTTTTTTAAAAAGTTTTTTTTTTTTTTTTGGGGGGGGGGGGGGGGGGGGGGGGGGGGTGATAATGTGATGAGATTTACAACTGACAATATTAAATCTAAAAAGTATCTGTGAAGCTGCCAGAAACAAAGAAGTCAAATAAGCAACATGTGCATCCAGTAAATTCCGAGGCTGTATAATTCATTACCACTAGAGGGAGACATTGTGTAAAAAACAAACAAAAAACAACCCCGTGATCATTATTGTTCAGGTTTTAAAATCAAATAATAAAACCTCTACCTCTGTTTAGTATAACTGTAATCTGTTTTATTATATAAAACTGTCTTTCTTTATTAAAAGATATGCATACATTCTTAAGATTTGCACTTACATTTGTGCTGTCCACCCCACACACCCTTTTTTCAATTATCTAAGTTTAATCTAATGAGTTTTAAAATACTGAAGTCTTCTAGTATGCAGTGTGTGTAAAGAATCATTACTCATAATGTTGTTGTAACTTCTACCAGTTTGGTAAGGAAAGCTTAAGTGGTTTAGAACGCTGGATTATTATTATCATTGTTATAAGCCATGATGTATTATTATTCTGCCACCTAAACATGTTTCTGTGATTGATTGTTTCCATGTTAATCTATAATATGTCTTAGTCAAAACGTCTTTTAGTATAAATGATAAACGTTTCCTTCTCTTCCTCTCAGTCTATCACACATGAATTTTCTTTTTCGTCAGGGCTAAAAGGGGAAGAAAAACTGATACCACTTCCTTTCATCCTCTCAGTGCATGAAAAGGTAACTTCAATACGACCTCACGTAAAGATTTTCACACATTCTCCTCTGAGGCTGATCACTAACAGGACACACTGCAGTCTGTTCAGAGCGGCACACACATATTTGTTTTTGAGAAAAAGGGTTTGGAAGCTGCTGACGATCAACAGAAGCTCAGCAGCTGACATGGAAGCTGTAGTTGGACTGCTACTGATGTGGCTCGGATTCTCTCATGGTGAGCTTTTCATGTTGTAATTCATCATACTTCGTTTCTGTGCATAAATAGCATGTTTTGCAATTACAGGATCCAAGACTGTCAATGACAGACGTTTTAAAAAAGAAATTATTAAATAAATTCAGTTCATGACATGTCGAACATAATAACAGTGCTATTTTCTGAAGTCTTTAACTTTACAATAATGCTACATTCTAATATCATTTCAACATTTTAACATGAATGTGCACTCTAAAAAAATTTTAGGGTTATTTTACTACAGTAAAATGTATTATACAGACAGTATGCTAACAAAAACTAAAAAATGAAAACATTCTAGCTTTAACATCAATCATTTTCATAAACAACACAATATCATAATTATAGGGTGAGTTAAATATATTTTTAAAACGCTAAAATTGAAAAATTCACTAAAGGATTTTTTTTAGAAAAACACTGGGTGACTTGCAAAATTCAAAACTCAGACATACAGTTAATTATCTGTACTTCTACTGATATAACTGATTTAAGATGATTTGTTAAATGTTCTTCTAAAACATTTAAACTTAAATGTCAGGTGGAGCTGTAAGCTGAATCATTACTGTTTTTTTTAGTTTTTGCTTTTGTTTTCTTTTACATTTTCCATGCAGGTGTGGAAACTCACTGTGATGGCAGACAGGATGGAGCTCAGTGTTATGGAGCTTTGGGAGGAACTGTGGACATCCAGCTGATTGACAACACCTCAGAAATATTTAAATACGAACTGTTAAAGAATTCATTAAAAATACTAATTGTCAGAAATAATACGGTTATTTCTAATACCATAGCACAGAGGTCTCTCGTTTTTCTCAGTAATCAAACATTTAGGATCAATAACCTGAGTAGGAATGACAGTGGTAAATATACCCTTAAAATCTTTGGTTCAGATGGAGAATCATCAGGCGAGTGGACTTTACAGTTGTTCATTCAAGGTATTTTTTTTCTCTGTTCGGAACAAATTATAGATATACATTTAACATTGTTTTGATAACCTTAGTGATATAGCACAAAATACACAAGCTACATGTATTTTATGCTTTCCCTGTTCTTCATTAGACAGTATCAACAATGACAAAGATTTAAATTTGAAATCTAAGTTATCTGTGTGTGTTTCTCTCAGCTCCTGTGTCCTCTGTCCTGCTGGTCTCTGAGTGTCTGTCCCAGAGAGAGATGAGGGTGTCCTGCTCCTCTGAGGGAGGGGACAGTCCTCAGTACAGCTGGGCTCTGGATGGACGCACACTGACAGATGCTGAGCTCCTTTCTGGAAATAATGAGACTAACAACATCACTCTGAAACAGCACGTCTCAGGACATCTGGTCTGCTCAGTCAGGAACAACATCAGTAATGTCTCCAAAGAACAGAAGACCTGTCGTGAGTAACAACATTATGAATGAAAGTCAATAATAACAACTATTTCACTTCGAACATCTTTCTCGAATTATTTGTTTTTTTTTCTGCCAGGCTTCATTAACTGCACCTCAATCAATGGGACAGAGATATTAGGGTGGGTGCATGTGGACAGTAACAGCCTGTGTATTGAACCAACAACAGAACCTACCCCAGTCACACCAACTTCTGTGGGTAAGGAGACTGGCACAGTGTCAATTACACAATTCAACAATGAAACTGTGACTTCCAACAGTGATGACCAATGGTACATTAGTAAGTGAAAACTAACTAGATCCACTGATGTCACTTTCTCTTTCTTTATGTTCCTTTACAAAAAAACATACATTTGATAACTGAAACATCTGTTTTTATGTATTTTACTTTTGAAACAGCCAATTTGCCACTGATCGGTGGTGTTCTCTCAGCACTGGTATTTTTCTTACTTGTGGGTGTGGCAGTCATCTGTGCTCAGAGGAAAAAACAAAACAACAAACCTACAAAACCAAAAGGTACACAAATTCTTCTGTCACATATAAAATCTGTGGGTATTGTTAACTAATAAGCTTCAACACAAAAGCCGAGTAGACCGCTGTGTACAAAGGTAACAAAATCTGTCGACTATAAACTTAAAGCATTGCCAAAGAACTCATTTTAAAACCCATTTTTGTATCTGACTCATTTTCTCTAGTCTATGAGCTGAAGCTAACCAGGTCTTTCTGCAGCAGATATCACTGTGAAAATATTTTTGAAACTCTTATAACGAAAGCAAAAAAACTTCACAAAAATTAAAAACCTTTAGCTGTTAACCATCTGTAATACTCTGCTTGTAACAATCTTCTTGCTACTCTGCAGAGGATGAATGTGACCAAGATGTAACCTATGCTGATGTCAGGATCATGAAGCAACAGGGGAAGCCAGCGGTGCAAACAACAGAGGCGGAGGTGGAGGTGGAGTACGGCCAAGTCAAGTTTTCGAGGCGATCTCGGCACACTGAACCAACAGGAGATGATTGTATGTATGCAAAGGTCCAAAGATTCCGGTGATTTAGGTTATTGGTGTGTTCACACAGACTGAAGGTCCATGGAGAGAGGAGATGATGTCAAGATGCCAAAAGGTCTTTTATTTAATTCAATTTCCCATCAGAAAAATAAAAACCTTCAGATTTCATACGTATTGATTTTCTTTGCTTTCACTGTGATTCTGTTATATAAAAGAGCATCAGCACACTCAGACTTAGGTGACATCTGGGTTATCATTTCATATGACGCTACACAAGCTGCGGTAGTTTTGTAGCTATTTAACATTTCTAAACATAATTATTCATATTTTTCTATTAGCTTTTATATTTATAGGATGTTGTAATAGTTTTAATCGTAGTTATAATTTATGGATATGTTTTATCTTATTTATTGTCTAAACACTGATAAACTGCATTACTACTATAGTTTTAACAATACATGATGCACTCATTTATCCTAAAACGACCAATTTCAATCTAATGCCACAAAAAAAAATTCCATTTAAAGTGTGATTATTAAACACATGTGGTTAATGACTTGTGATTTACACAAACCTAATTACTAACAGTGTAGTTTGTAGGTGGAGGTTGTCTTCCTTTGGCTCTTCAGTCCAAAGATAAATTTACAGCGAAGTGTTTCAGGAAGTTCACAGTAAGCAGACGAGAGAGGGGATTTGTTTCCATGATGCAAATACTTCTGCTTTTTTCTCAGAAGTTGGTTTTCATTCTTTCTTCTTTTGTTTTCTGCTCAAACCGTTTGGATAAGATCAAAGTTCAATAACCACTTAGAGCAATAATACAGTGGAGTGGGCTGTGTAGGTTTAATCGTGACACTGGTTGTTAAAAAAAAAAGAATACGTTTTGTTTCAGTGTATCAAGACCAGCAATCTTATAAATACTGTCTCCTAATTGCCTTCAAATGTAAAATTGATTCAGAAATTCAATTTTAAAATGTAAAGACACCTCTACTTTTCATTTTTAAACTGTACTTTAAATGTTTGTGTTGATGATTTGTGACTACACTAAAAGGAGTTCAGTGAACTAGCTGTAGTTTGAGGAAGAAAGTTGTTTTACTGCATGTGAGATTCTGAGCTGAAGCCACCTGTTTATCATTTAACAGCATCAACTTATGTTTTCTATATTTAGTTCAATTACACTTCCTACGTGTTTGCGGTTCGAGTTTAAGTTGTACCTGTCAAAAAAAAACAGAGATGACATCATCAGTCTCTTCAAACAGTGCATGGTTTTTAATCAAATATAAGGTTCTAACTTGCAGGTTTGAAGAACTGCCGTTATCCATTCAAATGATTTTAAATTAATAAAAGGTCAGCTGAACAAAAATCAGCTGAAGCAGATGTTTTAGCGTTAATCAGGAGGTGGAGTGAGAGTCATGGATGGAAAATTATTTTGGCCTGTGTTAAAACTAAAACTAAGTAATTATGTTTAAGATGAATAGCTGTTAAAAGGAGAATCACCGTTGAAAACAGGATAATGCACATGTTTAGACCAAGTCATTAATCAGAGATTACAGAGATTCAAGATTCAAACGTTTCATTGCTGTTTGAGTCTCAGACAGATGCACGTGCAGAGCACTGCACGGTGAACCTTTTCTTACAGATGCAGAGTAATTCTAAATAGGGTCATTCACAGTCCCGGCATCCTTGGTGTGGGTGTGAACACGGTCAGGCCGACTATCGCGTCTATTTGAAGCACAGGAAGGCCGATAACACATTTGTATAAACCATATTTTAAATGAAATGGCGCCGAATGAGTTTGGTCCCATTCGGTTTACTGTAATGTTTGCCCATTTCAGTTCCTCTTTTCTGCATTTAGACTGTTATATAAAAAGAAGAAAATACCTTTCATGGTTGAGTGTTTGCTCCAAAATACTGGTAATATTTTTGTCACCTGACAAATGCAGAAGTTGCAACTGTTGGCACAAAACAGATGAAATACATTTGGTTAGATATGGGGTTAAAGATTGATAACCATGCACTGACTTTATGCTGATTCATACTGCCATAAAATTGGTGTTTATGGTCCATTACAGTTGTAGTTTCCTCAGAGTTTATTTTTTGATCATGTGATCAGTCAGCAAATGCTGCTTTGTACATCAGAGCGCGCCAGTATGAGCAACGTTGTTTTTACCTTTTAATGCGTGTGTGGCATAGGAAATGCAAACGAGTGAACTGTTGCACATTCACTATTGAGAAGCTGAAGCACATACACACCAGGGGATTTTATAATTGTCGTGACATGATCATGTGATGCTGCCTCGCAATGCCAAAGCTGTTAAACTATAAAACCAGACTGGCGCCAGTTCTCTGGTCTTTAGCACTTCAGTTTTTAAATTGATAAAAGCCTTGAACTATAAATACTTTTCAAACAGAATATCATTTATATTTTTAATGCAAGAGAATGAAAACATTTTTACATGTTTTTTTCTTTAGTATTGTACAGTACAGATTTTGTAGTTTAATTGGTACTTTTTTTCTGTAAGACAAAGTGTGCATGTAAGACTTTGTTTTTCCACAGACAGTTATAGACACATGCACACAGACACTCAGCCATACATACAAACCGCATTCACGCATGCATGCACAAACAGCACAAAACAAACACACACACTTATGCCTTAAAGTGGCAACTGCCTAATAAATAATGCAAATTACAAAACCGAAAACCAAAATAGTCCTGTGTCTTTCCTCTCTTTCTGTAACCTTTAATACACCTTGTACAAATTGAAAATTGTTTTCCTTTTTTCACACAATAAAAAAAGAAGAAAAAAGATTGTTAAGGAATGTAAATGTGTTTATTTATTGTTATTTTTTTTGTAATTTAAGGATATACAATTGAGGTCATCTTAGGCTTTATTGTGATGAATTTCATGTCAAGGTCAAGGTCATGTTTATTTATATAGCACCTTTAAAACAACCGGAGTTGACCAAAGTGCTTCACAGGCAGCCAATAATAAAACATAACAAAAAGGAAATGTCAAGGTTTAGATCGAATTAAAGGCCAGAGAGTAGAAATGAGGCTGGAGCAAAGACTCAAATGTAGAAACAGATTCTGCAGTTCTAGTGTGAAATCGTAAGTCACCTTTATTTTTAAGTCTAGTTTATGGAAGTCACATCTGATTGGAAGACCTCTGACAGGAGTGTGAGCATAAAAAAAGATCTAACAAATAAAGCGTTGTAGGCTCATTTAGAGTCTTAAAAGTGATGACAGGAAGCCAATGTATTCGTTTTGCGCATTTATAGATAGAACTTCATACTAATGTTATATTTCTTCATCAAGAAGCCTTTTCCTGTAGAAACTGTGTTGTATGAAAAGCAAATTGATCCACATGAATGTGGCTAGAGCAAATTAACAGAAAATACAACTCTAAATCAATAAAACCTCAGTGCTGAGGAGAGGGTTTAAGCTGCAAAGCCAACATAAACTCCACTTGAAACACACAAAAGCATGCACAAACACACTGAAATTCGGAAGAGCTAAATTAGAAAACAGTGACTTTCTTACACTCTAAACATTTGTGATTACACAACTGCACACACTGCACTGTTGATAAGTCAGTCATTTATTTAGAAATGGAAAAACCTTTAATCGTTAGGTGACTCATACCTACTAAATTTCCACATCTTTTGTTTCTCCTTCCTTTTCTTTAACATTACAGTGAAGAAGTATCAAAATGTGTCAGCATTTCTTGCTTGTACAGCACATCCTTTAACATTTCATATATACAGACATTGGGTTCTAAAAAAAATAGAGAAGTGTAGACATTTTTTAAAATAAAACGAATATATCCAGCTCCATGCCAGAGCTGAATGTCTGTGCCACAGCGACTGTAAATCACGAGTCATGCAGTTGAGCAATCTTCAGCAGTTTTTCAGGATGTGGCTAAACTCTCCTGTCTGAATGTCTAAAACCAGTGACACTTTTAATAATGCTGCCCTTGCTTTGCTGCAGCTAAAATGTAGAGTAAATGCATGTTTTCAGAAAAACAAAAAGAACAATTTAACCGCCTTTCGAATTAGATATCTGCTTTCCCCATCTGATTTCCTGTAACTTCAAGTTGTCATAAAAAAGGCGTGTTAGTGTCACGGTACTGCCTTGGAAACAAGAAGAAGGGCTGTCAGTTTTTTTTCTTTTTTATATCTGCATTTGCATTATATTCCTGTTAATGGATACATATACAAGGAAAAGACAACAAGAAAGACACTAATCCTCTTTCTTGGGCATGCACTGTTAAAACGCTATCTTGACGTTGATAATGATTAACACAAGCAAGTGGAATAAATGCCCACTCGACTCGATCCATGTGACAAACGTGTGGTGGTGACATTGTAAAATAGAGGTGATCTTCATGTGAATCTTTTTCATTCGTTCTGTGGTGAACTTGTACAACTATTAAAAACATTATTTACACACACAGATACAGTGCCAGTCTTTCACATAGACTTCACCTAGTACTCCTCCGATACTGCGTCTGACAAAATGTTCCTGCTGGGGCTCACGGGGTTGTGGGTGTCACTGTGTGCACACAGTACAGGTGGGGTGGGTGTGGTTGTTGAGGCCTGCTGGGAATGCTGCAACTTCTTCCTGTTGATCTTCCTCTCCTTGGCACGTCTGTTCTGAAACCAGATCTTCACCTGAGACATACATGCATGAGATATCAGCATCAAGAACGTTTCTCAGTTAGGGAGCATTATGGCTTGTTCCCTAAACAACATCAAAAGAAACAGCACATCATTATCGTTTTCATTTCTTCTATAAATCGCTTATTTGCTGCATTAAAAGGAAGTTGAAAACTGCAGCGACTTTGCTTTCTGTGGTAACGTTCCCTTGCCTTGCTTCATCTACTTGAAATTTAGTAATCTCTGACTTTCCCAGAATTACTCTGGGAGCTACAACAATTGCACTCAGCTGTGGTTTTAAGAAGCTGCAAGGGCAGGCAGAAGAAACAACAAGAACAGCATAATGACAGTAAGATTGAGGGTTTCACCATTAACACTACTTATGCGTTTGGCCACATATGTTAACATTACGGTTTGCAGAATTTGTTTTTTTCTCTGGAGCTCGTTTCTCCAGAGGGGATTGTTTGAGAACATTGTGCTCACATGTGCTGCATTAGTAGAAACCCTACACTTAACCATGGGAATAAGTAAAATACAGCACAGTGGTAATAGATGGCCTGCAGATGCAGGGTTTTTTTTCTAATGCACAATAACATCAACAAAATAAATCCAAGCTCCACCTTCCCTGTTATCTCACATAAGAAAAAAAAAGAAACCCACAAATGAGATAATAACCCTGTAACACAAAGTTAATGCCATATTTGAGATCTGTGCATCATCAGTGGTATACTGTTTACAATCAGATATCTGCAGTATATGCAGATTTATGCGGTGAGCATGAAATTCCACAAAAATGCCAAGATCATTTTTGTTATACCCCATGTGTGTTTATACACATGGGGTATAATAAGTATTGAACACATCACCAGTTTTCAAAGCAAAATATATTTCACATGGTATGAAATTCTGACCAGATGTCAGTAACAACCCAACCAGTCTGCACATGCAAAGACAAATTAAACTGCGGATGTCCATAAACTATGTGTAATAATAAGAAGTGACACAGGGAAAAAGTATTGAACACATTTACTGACATTTATTTAATACTTCGCACAAAAGCTTTTGTTGGTGATGACAGCTTCAAGATGCCTCCTGTGTGGAGAAACTAGTCGCACACAAACAGAAATTCAAATCCTGAAGGCTCTGTTGGCCTCTTCTATGAACTCTGGGGTTTAGTTCTTTCTATAGATTTTCAACTGGATTCGGGTCATGTGATTGGCTGGGCTATTTTTAGCAGCTTTATTTTCTGTTTCTGAAACCAGTCAAGAGTTTCCTTGGCTTTGTGTTTGGGATCATTGTCTTTCTGAAACGTCCACCCCTCGTTTCATCATCATCATCCTGCTAGATGGCAGAAGATTTTCATCAAAAAAGTCTTGGTACATTTTTCTATTCATCCTTCCCACCTCTTAACTTCCCTGTTGGTGTTTTGGGGTGATATGCATTGCCCTATTGACCTCCTAACATGGCGTGTATTTTGCCATCCAAAGAGTTTATTTCAGTCTTATCTGACCAGACTATATTCCCCCCAGTATTTCACAGGCATGTCTAAATATTGTTCAGCAAACTTTAAACATACTTCAGCATTTTTGGCAGTTAAGTGGATTTCTTTGAGATAATGATAGAGATAAAGGTTAAACTCCGGTAACTAAAAAAAAATGTCATTATTTTGTGGTTCTGGCTTTACAAGGTTAAAAAAAATTAGGGCATATTTTTTATACCCCTAACATAAACATGTTAAATTTGCAGTGACCTTCCTTATTATTGTCACTCACAAAAGGGGGTGACAAATATATACTTCTTGGCCTTGGCCTATAGATTTGTTCGGGCAAACCATGGGGGGTTTGCCCGAACAAATCCCACATTCTGTTTCCTAACTGAGTTTCAACAGTAACGAAACACACTCTGTCTCATTGCTTCATGGGGTTTTTCTGCTGTGAGTTTAGTTTATCTCATTCGTTCCTCTTAAGGAGGAACCTAAAAAAAGAAAAACAGAACATGTGGTTGGCTACTTTAAAAGTGTTAGGCGTTTGTAATTCTTTGAATGTGAAGAGAGAACGCAAAAGTTACACAGTCTCACTGTCCTAGACAGTTTCTATATATTTTCTACATTGACCGTTTATTTACTCTAATCTTCTCACCTGCCTCTCGGAAAGGCTGAGTGCCATTGACAGCTCTGACTTCCTTCTCATTGTGATATAGCGGTTGAACTGAAACTCTTTCTCAAGCTCCATCCTTTGGTGGTCAGTGTACACCACCCTGTACTTGTCCTTAGTGCGAGTCTTCCCACCTAAATCAGACAAAAAAATTGCTTTTTAGTAAAAAATCAATAAATATTAAGAATAGTAAACATAAGCACAAAAATAAAGACAGTGAATGTAAGTAAATAGAGTCATTTTTTATTCATGTGTATGGCCCACATCTTTTTCAGGAATTAATAATTTTGTGTCAGTGAGTCACGAAATGTGTGTGTCGTGACCAAACAGTCTGGTGCCACGTTCAAGTTCAGGCGCCACTTAAAACCTCATCAATTCTACTAATCGTGCTCACACTATAACGAAGGCAAAGACTCCCCACTGCATTGCATCAGTGCTTCTCCTTATCACCGTGAGTGCTGTCTACACAGCTCTTTACATAGGCAGCTATTCATTGACACGCATGTTCACATACACACTCAAGAAACTAGGAGTCACAGTTATTGATCAGAAAACTAGCTCATGTGACAGCATTGATCCAGCCACACCCACACACACAGATACACACAAGAGGGTTAAGAGAGGGTTAGCCTCTAGAGGAGACTTCGTTTAACTTCTGCAGACTTCCTGCACTTCCAGTGTTATCTATCCAGTTTGTCACCATCTCACACCCACCCAGTGGACAGAGAGGGTGGGGTGTGAGACTTGTGTAGACTTCATGGCCTCCACTGTTAGCTTTGCATTGACATCTCACAGCATGATTGTCCAAAGAGAGGCGAACACCTTGATGAATGTGCGCCTGCTGAAGTTGGGTTTGTTTTTCACTTAAAACAGGTTTGCATGTGTTTCTCATGTGTTACCCATACTTGTACGTTTTTTTTTTTAGGTTTAGTTAGTCATGCAACCACAGTGACAGCTACAAAGGTAACCCAGGAGGTTGTGTAATCTCCTTCCCCTATAGGATGTGTCTTATCAAGATGCTGCATTTCCTGTTTGTGTCACTCGTTAACACTTGTTAACACAGTGACAGCTAATATGTGATCAGTCACGAGAATGAAGAAGAAGAAGAAAAAAAAACAGAGACAAGTGCGTTTGAAGTACTCCAGATAACAGATATTTGTATGCACGAAGCAACTTTAGATGAAGATGTTACAAATGTTCTTTATATCTGTATAATTCACTGAATACATTATGCAGACCAAAATAAGCCTATGATTAAGAATAAGTATGACAAAGTAAAGTCCCACCTGAAGTTGTTTGTTTAACGGGCTCCTGTGGTCTTTTCCTGGGAATGAGGGGATCCTGTCCAGAGATGAAATTGTAAGGGGTGAGCGATCCCCCTCCAGCGGCGGAAGGAACGTTGCTCAGATCCGGGTAGGTGAAGTTGACCTGCGCGGTGTTGGGGCTTGACCCCGGGAAGCTGTAGGGATACTCCTCCCGGGGCGCGTAAAGGGGGTTCCAGGTACTTGCCGACAAATCACCGACTCCCGTGACGTGATGGTGGTAGCTGGGGAAGTCATACGGAGGCGGAATGTACTGACTGTTCAGTGACAGAGCCTGAGCCGTTTGTCTGATAGAAGCAGAGCTCGGGTACATCCCGGTATCCTCGCTCGACAGGTAGGGTGAATCTCTGGAAGACCTGGAAAAATCAAACCTCCAAGAGCATGTTAGGCCCCCGAGTTTATCTTCAGCAAGCTCTGTTTTCATTTCAGTCTAAGGTTCAGGCTACCTGTGCAGTAAGACTACACACCTTTATAGATTTACTGGCAAGGAGTTCGAAAGTATCATCCTGACGTCACGCTTTACCTGAGACTCACCTGCCTGCTGGTCTTTGCGACGTCAGGGCAATGACCCCGATTTACCAGGTTTGCCCTGATGAATCATTTTGATAAGGCGGTACAATGTGTGGAATGCGTGGGAAGTCCATGTGCCTCCGCGTGCATGTATATAGGGGGCTTAGATTCAGCGCAGAGACTACAGGCCAACACCAATAATAATAATAATAATAATAATAATAATACGGACAGAGGTGGAAGGAAACAAATACACAAACAAACAAGCAGGAAAACATACCACTATATGTTTGTTTGTTTTTTTCAAAGCAAGGAAATTTTTAAAATATAAAATTACATATGTTGAAAAATGATCAGGTCAGGATTTCCGGTTACCCATAAAGACCTCGTCTAGCCATGCCGAAGATTTAAAAAAATGCACATTCATTTATTAATTTATATTTTTATTTTGATATAGTTTAGCTTCTTATTTTAAAGCTTAAATGTTGTTTTTCTTCACTGTCAACTTAATCTTCATACACTAAAAAGAACTTAATTATTCAACCCCAATAAACATGCAAGTAAAACATTTGAGTAAGATACAACTTAAATATATAAAATTAAAGGTTTATTTACTCAAATAAGAAATCGTGAGGAAAAACGTGCATTGTATGAACTAAATGTAAACCAATCAAGCATATTACATTTGCATACTGTATTGAAAAAAACATGGAAAATGTACATGTAATTAAATTAGTTAAAGTCCATATTTTAATTCTATACATCACAGGAACATTAGAACATGTAGAAAACATAGCTGTAGAAATGGGCTGCTTCCCTTCAGTGGCAGCTATGGCTCTGACCAGATAATACACTTCAGTATCATCATTATGGCAAATATAAAGAATTTTTTATTCTCTTAAGCTGTTTAATATACATTTGTAGTCCTTCAGACTACATAGGTTTTTCTCCTATTTTGTCTTTTTCTTTTTTAGTTTCTCACAAAACAAAATCGAACATGGTTCTCCTTTGTAACTCTTTGTGTTGTGAGCTTGATTAACCAGAAAAACAAATGATAAAAATCCTGAAAAACCACTCCAGTGCTCTTTATCATTTATAGTCTGCTCTGATGTAAGACCAATAGTGACATAGGTCAAGCAAAAGCAAAGTTGCTTTGCTCCCCGCTATGTCATGGCTCAAAACGTCCATATGAGGGCAGCAAAAAGCTGAATAATAGCAGATAACTTTCCTGGTTTGGAGTCTTTCAAGTTCAGTCATACAACTGACCTGTCGTTAACAAGATGCACACAGTTTATTTGTCATCATCATTCTCACTGTTAGCTTTTTATTCTTTCCATCTTCTGTTGACACTGTGCCTTATGCTATATATTGCACTTATCAAGTCCGTGCATGAGGTCCTCTATATAAAACGATCATAAAAGATTCATGTCACTATCAAGATAATCATTCTAAGCTACAGTGCCTATCAGCTGTTAGCAGGAAGCTGGCTGAAGTTAATGGAAATGGCCTGATCATTAAGGAAATTGCAACATAAACATGAAAACATATCATCCAACGCTTGAAATACATTGATGGCGACCACAATGCAAGCCAGCTTGCCTGAAAATAAATAAATGTGGTAAAAGCACTTATGAGGGTATGTCTTAATGTACAAAGTAAAGTTTGACCTCGATAAACCCTAAACATTTCTATTACTGTATAGTTATAATTCCATATATAGAGATTTAGTTTAAATCTGTTTAACCTTAAGATGCCTGTTTCCTTTTTTAATCTATTCAAAAATCACCGCTCCAAAAAGAGAGCTGGTATAAGGAATGTTTTACCCTTTACAATCAGCATCGTGGTAAGTTATATATTTAGTTTAAATTTAAGCCAACCACACTCCCTAAATGCAAAATAGATAGCAATGCATTGTTGTTTTGTTGTCTGTCCCACTTTGTCTTCTCTTTTTTGACAATGTGTTAGACACCATGCAACTAAATTGCACTAAGATGTGAGTGTAGAGAGAGGGCGCGGATGCAGTTTCTGTCATTTCTCCTCCAGTAATCTCATTCATTCCCATAACTAGTTCTTGGAGTAACAGATCAAACAAATCGTTCCATTTGAACACTAGCCCTAAACTAAATATCTGTAAATTGATCACAACATTTGGCTAAGACAAGCAGAAACTCTTTTGCACTGGAGAAGCCTGAACCATAGAAGGTTTTCTGTTTTTGGTTTAGTTTATAAACTAGTTGATTAACCATTAACCATTGTTAACAATATTGCTTCACGGAAGGAAACTCTGGGTTTGAATCCAGCACCCAGCTGGGGCCTTTCTTTGTGGTGTTTGTAGGTTTTCCTGTCGTTGCATCATGGGTTCTCTGTGGGTACACAGTTCCACAATCTAAAGTCATGCATCTTATGTTAACTGGTGATTCTAAACCGGCTTTAGGTGTGAATGTGAGCTGTCTGTTTCTGTGTCTTAGCGAGTGATAGCAGCTTCACCAAGTTGTATGTCGTCTTTTGGTGTATATTAGCTGGGATAGGCTCCAGGGCCCCTAAGACGCCAAACTGGATAAGGAGAAGAAAGTGGATGGATGTGTGTTTGCGGCGGGGTGTAGTTTGCAGATCAGCTGCAGTGGGGGTGGGGGGTGGAGTAAAGGGTTCAGGAAATGGCGTTAGGGGAGGTTGACCAACACAGCTAGCCTTCCCTATTTTAGTAGGTTGCTGAGACTTGACAGGAGTTGTTGTGTGTGGTGTGGAGCAACAAAGACAACTGGAAGGCTGCGCTAATAAAAGCCCTGCAAATAAATATCAGCTGACTTGTAAGGCTTTGTTCTTCGGGTCCTTTTGTTATCGTGTTTTATTATCTCATATGTGATGATGCTGTTATGATGATGTTATATGTTGTATTGCTTCTTCTTGATTTTTGCTATCTCGTCTATCTCGAATGTCTATCTCGAATGTCTTATAACTGTGGTTCATTCTCAGATTTAGTCCCATCACATTGCCGAAATCAAGCTTTAAGGTGCCCCAAAGTCATATATCCTTTATCGGGACAACTTGAAATGGAGGCAGCCGTAGTTCAGACATTTCTGTCAGTCTTCATCTATCAGAGGTCCAGCAGGTTCAGCTCCAGGTCTAGAGTATATATGCTCCCTGCCTCTCCAGGTCTTTGTCTCAACTCTTGTACCTCTATAATGGCCTGTGCTTGACAAACACAGCGGTGTAACTTTTACCTTTTCCTGAAACCCAGCAGGAAAACAAGCGTATAGTGTGTTTGCACTGCTTTGCACTCAAGCTATAACACTAATTCAGATCAGCAGTGAGAGAAACTACTTGTTAGCTGCTGACAGGCTGAAGAGACTCAGTATTGTTGAGGCAGAATATTTTGGAATCCCACTTGTTAAGAGCTGCTCCACTCTGTGGGGGTAAACAAGGACTGCTGCCATATATAGAGCAGTAGACATCCCGTTGTGGACTCTCTCCAGCACTGCTTTGTAAAAAGATGCTAAAATTATACATCTCATGCTGATAAAGAATCGTGTGTTCATGAGTGTTTACATACGTGACTGACGAGCACGTTATTGCTGTATTACTGCCTTTTTATCTTTTGGGTCTACAGTTTTATTGACATTACAAGCAATGAAACGCCTACAAATAGATTCAAGAGTTCAAATAAGTGGATTTAGAGCAGGTTTATTGCAAGTAGGTGCTAATTACATAGGTAGAATTAGAAAGATGTAAAAGGAGGAACTGTCCCTGTGTGGTGTTGCTCCCCTCCTATCTAATAACTGGAGGGGGCTTGCTGGCACTCTAATTAGTGCGAGCAGGTCTTTTAGATTTGCCCTCTCAATTAAAGGAGAACATGTTAGTTTCCAATTTAGCTCCTGTTCCCCTCCCCTCCCCCCATCTGCCCCAACCTGCTTGTTAGATAGAACAGGTCTTTATTCAGCTGCAGTGTTGCGTAGCGAATCTCAGATCATCCTCTCATATCCTGGGAAAGGATTGAATTAGGAAGAAAGCTAGTATTGAGAGCAGACATATTTACATGGTTTTGCTTGTGTTTATAAAAGAGAGGATAAAAGGCCAAGGAAAAAAAAGGGAGAAAGAGGGAGTGGGGATGGTGGGAGGTGTTGAGTTATTTCATGCAGGGGAAAAAGAAAACACGTGAAAAAAATATGATATAAAAAGCGATGTAAAAAAAAAGTTGGTTCACTAAAGCTAAAGTCCCCACTTTTAACCACTTTTATACCTGTTTTTAAGAGTGTGATTATGTAAGGGAAGTTATTTTTCCTGAGAAACTGAGACTTCCATGTTTGTTTCCAAAGCAGGGTGCAATCAGCGCTGCCAAAACCTTTTTTTTTTCTCCTGGCTGGACCACTCACTCACTCTCTCACTCTTTCTCCTCCTTTTTATTGTGTTTGTTGTTTTATGGAGGGGGTTAGATGCGGTCCAGATTGCCGTTGCCAATAGAGACAGTCTCAGTTCACCTCCACTCCATTCATAAACAAATCGCTCCGGCTCAGACCTCTGAGCCTCTACCTTAGAACAACAAGCAGAACTGGATTTGTATTTTGAAGTTTCGTCGCCCTGCTAGAAACTTCTTGCTTTCTGCTTCAGCTCTGTTTCACTGCTCCCTCCCTCCTCTCCCTCGTCCTGCTCTCTCTCAGCTTCAGCAGGGGTGGACACTGGCGCTCTGCTTAGTGTGGATCTGTCAGGGGTGGAGTGTGCACAGTTTGTGTGTGCGTGTGTGTGCATGTTTCTGTTGGGAACTTTTTTTTTCTTAGAACACTCTTTCTGAGTGTGAGAGTGGAGAGAGAGAGAGAGAGAGAGACACCCGCGGTGATGTGATTTGACTAAACAAACAGCCGGGCTCACTGCAGTACCTCCTCCAACGGACTCCTGGGACAGGAGAGATTAACCTCAGAGTGAACATCAGAGGGATCTATACATTTGAAGCAGCAGCCCCTGTAGAGACATCTCACTGGAAGTCTCTCCAATTTCCTTCTGCTGGCCGGCAACCTTCTTGGTCAAAGAGGAAAGATTCTTCTGTGTTTCTGGGGTTCGTCTGAAGGTAAGAAGCATACTTCTCTGTCACCGTCAAGTATTTTAGTATAAGTTCCAGCTGCTCGACAGCTGCTGGCAGAAGTAAAAAAGGGCTGTTCAAAGTGTTGAAAATTCACTTATCCTGTACGGGAAGCCCACTGTGACAGATTGACTTTCACAGCCATCTGACATAGATGCACTTCATCCTGAACACTGGACCCAAGTTTCTTATAGCTTTTTTTAAACAAAAAATCTGATTCGATTTGACAAGAGAACAACTGTATGTCTTTGTGATGTTGTTGCTGTCTCTTGGTGGTGTTCGTTACCCACATACTTGTGTGTGTGTGTGTGTGTGTGTGTGTGTGTGTGTGTGTGTGTGTGTGTGTGTGTGTGTGTGTGTGTGTCTGTGTATACACAACAGCCATTGCAACGCTGCGTGAAAGAGCGTAAGCAACCTGTTCAAACATCAGCAAAGTGATGGCTTGCATCTCTGTACACAGCAACTGTTTGACACTTTGACATTGGACAACTTTAACATTGTTTATTTTCCCACTAACAGAATGCATTTGACAAGGTGTCCCGGGGTCTAGCGTACACACAAACACAGTAGGGTTTATAGTACAAGCTGTTTGTACGCTCTCCACTTTGTGCTTCGCTGCTAAAGGGCTTGTTTGTACAGCCCTCTTCAGTCACCCAGAGTGAACCGGGAGTCCTCTACACCAAACCATTGGTCACTTTCCTCCCTTTTCAATCTTCTCTGCATTGATTCATGGAGAAGCTCATTGAAGAGCCATGGCTGTGAACCGATATCAGCATCTATCACTGTCAACAGCATCCTCTTTGGAGGAATTCCCTTTAAGTGTTAACACATACCACCCTAAATTTATAGTTGTGTTACTCAGTCTCCCTTTTGTAATGTAGATATGTCGTAAAACCAGCAACCTGGTCTCATCTCAAGAATGCCGAGTCCAGCCGGCATAATTAGTTGAATCATCGCTTCCTGTTCATCAGAAGATTTTAGTAGCTGGAACGAGTTATATTGTAGCACTGTGAGCCATTTTAATGGCTGTGACACATGTGGCATACATGTCTTTTCAGTATATTCCAACTAGAGATGGACCGATCCGATATTACGTATCGGTATCGGTCCGATACTGACCTAAATTACTGGATCGGATATCAGAGAAAAATAAAAAATGTAATCCGATCCATTAAATATCACGAAAGCACCTCACAAAACTTGCAACACACCGTAACTCACCTCAGAACGTTAGCACGTCGGAGCAGTATGCATCACGTGATAGAGCGGCTGTGGCATGCGAGACCTGTCAGTGGTCTGGGTAGCATGTGGAGCTTCGCTAGCAACCCGGCATTTCATCTCCGACAAAGTTATCCCGAGAGAAGTAAAGCAAGTGTGTAAGTCCATCTCTGAATGTTTGTAAAGCATTCCTGCGTTAAGCTTAACAAGCGACTGCCTCTTCTTGCTGCTACTTCAATCATGAAACTGCTTAACGATCAGCTGGCTTTTCTGTCGCGAGTCCTGTCTCTAGTTTGCTTTTGGCCCACGTTGCACCAGAAAGAGGAAACCAGCGGCTGAACAACAGCAGCACGTTTAAGCTTGATCAGCTGTTGTTAGAATTTATTTATTATTACTTTCTACTCGAGGATCTTTTTCTACGTAGCTGACGCTGGTAACTGTGCAGGGGCGGATCTAGCAAAGTTTAGCCAGGGGGGCCGATAGGGCATTAACAGGGAAAAGGGGGCACAAAGACATACTTTTCTTTCTTATTCTCATTTAAAATGTCTAGCTTTTAATAAATAATTATCTGACAGCCAAAGTTTTAATTTGATGCAAAATGTATAGAAGTCCATTACTGTATATAGTAACTATTAAGTCTAATATATATACCCTAGTAAGCTATAGTACTTTTTCCTTTGGGAAGATACCATCTGTGCAGTCTGCAATTTTGTTGAAGAAAGATGTTGAATCTATTTAATATTTCTTGAAAAATAATTGATTTCTGTGCATTTTTTTTTCACACTGCATCAAATTAAGGTTGATTACGTCGATTAAGCATCATGAGGTGGAGTGTGAGGGGTGGTTCCCTATTTTTTATTTATTTATTTTTTGTTGTTGCTGGGAGTTGGAACCCTATTAGTTAGGTTGCTTAATATTTATGCTAAGTACTCTTTAAAATACCAGAATAGGGAGGATGGTGTAGGTTTAAGTTTATTAGATTGATCAGTATTGCTGAACTATGAAATATTTTTTTTTGCATACAGGTATAACAGAATAGCTTTAGTGTAGTTGTTGTTTTAAACTTGAGTATGAACTTATACAAAATGCAGCAAGATATTTAAAAAACAGTTTTGTTGATTAAAAAACACTATATCGGATTCATATCGGTATCGGCAGATATCCAAATTTATGATATCGGTATCAGTATCGGACATAAAAAAGTGGTATCGTGCCATCTCTAATTCCAACACATGTTTTGCACCTGAAAGCCTTCCCGCCTGACTGTTGTGTATGGTGACTTTGGTATTTGTTGTTGGGTTCGTTAGCTGCACATTCATCTTCTGCATACAGGGGACCTTTTTGACATCTGCTGTAATCAAAATGTTGTTGGCATGTGTTTTGTGGATGCTCTTCTCCTCCTCTACAGACAGGAGTGTCCTTTTGAAGTTTTTGATCTTCTCTGGCGCTGTGGATGTTTCACTCCAGGCACTGTCTGGCATTGTTTTTGTAGATGAACCGCTGGAAGACTGCATGCATGTCATACTTTTACCATTAATGGTGCTAGACTGCATTGCATTCGTTTCATAGCTTTAAAGTCGGCTTCTACTTTCACGGCACCAACTTATAAAACACTTGATCAGCTGTGACAAATCTTTATTGTAAGATTTGCAAAACTTAGTTTAGTTTTGACTCTGACAAGTGGGGATTTTCCTGTCTTGCGTCAGGCTGCTGGTATGTACTCCAGCGGAGTGCTCCTCTCCGGCCCCGATGAAGTGCAGCCCAGCCGGCTCCATTCCCCCTGGCCCGGACCTAATCCGTCGACATCAGCTGTTTCCTGGCTCTCTAGGCCTTCTGCATGCCAGCAGCTTTGAGAAAATGTGCTTCACATTATGACCATGCAGAAAGCATGCCAGGAGTCTGATTTAACTCACATGTGCAGATATGTAACATTTTGAGCTCAACAACAACTTTTGAAAAATACTGATCCCATTCTGTCCTGTTTTCATTTATCCTCTGTGACTTCAACTCAAAGTTGAGCAACCCTCATCTAAAAAAACTTGTTTACAGAGGAAACACTGAGTTAAAATACTTACACACTCTCACATCATGTTGTCGTGACACGGATTGGTTCGTTTTTCAGATTCACAGAACAAACTCTGACTCATCCCCTGGTGGACACTCATTGGCTTACTCATTATCCACCACCAATATTTTTTGAATGAGCTGTTGCTTTTCTTAACACTATCAGTCTAGAGCCTCTTTTTACGTCGCTGGTTCTTTCATGCTGTACTTAGATTTTATACTTGAGTCACACAGCTTTAATGAAAAGCACCAAGTGGTGCTGCAGTAAAGCATCCTGTATGGCTGTCCATCTGGCCTCCCCCTCATTGTTTCCCTCCCACTCACACAGAGCTGTCAGGCAGCTGCATCTCATCTTAAGACAGGAAGTGAGTTTGTTCATTGAGGAAACATTCATTTGATTTATTATATATATACTCTTGTCGCACAATAACAAACTTTTGAAAGGGGATCAGCCTAAAATCGCAAAGAAGGGTGTCATAATCATGCAAAAAAAAACCATTGCACTGTGAATACAGTACAGAAAAATACTAGAAGACTATTAAGAGACTACTTCCTCCATAATGACTTATCTTGTTGTAAACACCCAGTCACGTTCCAGGTTTCCTCAGATCAAGATTTAGTAACATTTTAACTAAGATCTAATAACAGCTGCTGAGTTGTCGCTAAAGGGAAATAACAGCCTGACACAAATGAGCTTGTTGTATCTTTTGATGCATTTCTGAAATAAATATTTTTTATTTATTTATGTAACTAAATGCAGTTTGACATAAGGCCAGTATAGAGCATGGGACTGATGTGCTGCACACAGTTTATACCTATTGCTTATTTCCAACCCTTGTCTTTTGTTGGGCTTTTTGTGCAAAAAGACAATTTATATCATTCATTTACATAAAACCACAATACACTTTGAATGCAAAACTACACTAAATCCACATATTACAAAAATATAGTGTAAAAAAAGATAAATAAAGCTTAAATAAGTGTAAAACCAAGAAACTGATGAGAAAGGTCCACTACATCTTTCCCTTGTTTTCAGTCTATGTGCTAAGCTAAGCTAATCAGTACCCCCAGAGTTGCATTAATGTTTTCACTGAACTCTTTGCAAAAGATGAAAAATATTTATTTCACAAAATATTGAGCTTTTATTTAAAGTGTAGGACTTTGACTTATAATGTGGTCTTTTTTTATTGATTTTCCTGCCTTTACTCAAGTAAATGACTTGACAGCTGTGTCCAACCTTGTATGAGTGTAACATTAGTAAGGTGTTATTATGAGTTCCTCTCTGGATTTATTGCATAAGGATTAATACAGGCTTACTTTCAACAGGAAGTTTTGGTCTCCATCAGATTCGTTTAAAGCACCAGGCTTTCTCCCTGGAGTTTGTTCTGTCCTCTTTCCAACAAAAACATGTTGGAAATGGTGATGCAGTGCAATGAGAAAGGAGGATAAAGGAAAACAGTCTTTTGTGAGATAAGAATATTTTGCACAGTTAAAAATGAAGGAGCATTTTGTTAAGTTAATCTGCACAGTTTAGCTTCACTGAAAGCAAGACACAAAAATGTGGGAAACTGCACAGCAGTTAAAATTACAGAATTTATGCACAAATAGCACAAGTTATCCACTAAAAAGAAATTCCCTGTGACTGTTATTCTTCCTTCTCCGTCTCCTTGGGTTTTTTTTTTTTTTAGGTAAACAGATGGAATTTAAAGTCAGTCAGTCCTAATTGTATTCAGCTGTTTCAATTTCTTTCTTTTTGGGAGGGAGTGCAGGGACTGGAAGTGTGTGTAGGCGTATTTCATTTCTCATGAGGCAGGGGGTCTCATATCGTGCAGCAAAAAAGGAGGGTACCACAATGAACATGGGTGGAGACGTTTTTGGAGGAAAATCTTTGAAGGATGTTGTGTCGCTTATGCTAGCAAATGTATCTGCATGAGCTGCATTATCTGTATACCCTATAAGCAATTTTATTGAGTTGACTGGCAGTGACAAAATCACATCCAGCTGATTTGAAAGAGGAAAACTGACTTCAATGACAGAGGCTGCTTAAGTTTGTAAATCGTAATCCCTTTTTCCTTCATTTTGGTTCCTGAAAAGTCATTAAATTGATCTCAAACGCTAGCCACATCTAAGGCTGTCATTCTACATCCATGGGTTTCACACAGAAGCTCTTTACATCTCCCCCGACTGCCACTACACACAGCATTTACAACTCTGTTTAAAAGGCACTGAACCAAAATCCGCAGTCTCCCAAACATGTGTTGCCTCAGCATGAGTATAGAGTTACTTTGGTTTCTGTGATAAGACCTCACAAGCACTGTGTCCAAATACCGAACAGAAGGAAACCTGTTACAGAAGTACTAGGCAGATTTTTCAGTGCTGATAATGCAAACTTGAGATGGTTTCAGTGCAGCTGTAGCTTTTTAAGTTTCAGCGTACAAGCACTTTTTGTCCAGCAGAGACTTTTCTAATAGTCTAACAGTTTTCTAATAGTGTCCTGCTGCATAATAGTGAAACCTACTTTGAGGTCAGAACAAGTGAGTCACACATCTGAAGAAACCTTTTTAGTCATGACCACAAAAACACAAAAAAATGCCCTTTATACAAGTTGGCTGGCATGAAAATACATCATGACACCTAAGGCTCTGGAGTGGAAAGACATGTGGGGTATGACATGTGCATTATTGGCAAATGGCAACTGTTAGATCATCAGTGAGTGAGAGGTTAGAGATTAAATTTGTTTAGTTTGTTAAAGATGCTAAAATTAGATAGATGAGATCAACTGGAAGGACACTCAAAAAGTGCAGTTATATCTTTAAAGAAAGTGACCCTGATTCAGACCAACGTTTAAGAGCTGCTCCCTGTGTGCTCTAAGCTTTCTGCCGAGGCTGAGGAGGGTGTGCAAATTTTCCGGGCAGTAAAACTGCTTTATTCACACGTGGACTCAGTAGGAGATTATATGGACTTTAACCTGGGGAATGATAAGGTAAAGTCTTCTCGTGTCATTTTTATGCAGATGATCTGCATTTACATTTCAGTAAAAAGAAATGATATCAGGACATAAAAGCATCGATATGCTTAATTTTTTTTAATATTTCAGTGAAAGTAAAACTAAGGCTATTGTGTTCAGACCCAGTGGTGATTGTGCTGATCCTCTCTTGGACTTGGGCCATATGTAAAACCCACAATAACCAACCTTAAATGTCAAACCTGAGTCTGATCTTAAACTAGATAAGGAGATGAATTCTCTCACAGAGGCTTTTATCCAAGGTGAAATCTTATCAGTTTTACAACTCATTTGAAGAGTTACACTTCCTTAACAACATTTTATTTGCACAGTTGTCAAAATGCTGCTAATCTTTAATCAAATACTTATAAAGAGGAGCGACTTTTCCACTCAGCCTCCTTCCCCTGACTCCCCAGTCGTTTTAGGATTCTTTTAACATTTTTATTTATTTTAAATCAGCACCAAGATATATGGCTGAGCTATTGACTACACATTTCACATCAAGGTCATTGAGATTTGTGGAGTCTCTAAGATTAAACTGAATACCAGTTGCAACTGTGCTTTTTTTCTCTGGAGTCATCTCTGCCCATATTAGGTTGAGAATTAGCTGTTTGATGTTTTGGTGTAATGTACAAAGTGCTGTATGAATAAAACTGGATTGGATTCAGACATCATTATTCTTAGTGGTCTTCCAATGTCTTGAGGAGTTCAGGGGTGCAGTGCATGAATGAAACACTTCTGGAATAACTGAGTAAACATCATGAGTCGCAGCCAGTATGTTTGATCAACGTGCACTGCAAAGTGCAGATCAGACAACTTGAAGCCTTTCAGTGAAGAGTCTTGGCAAAGAGAGTCTTGATAGAGAGACGGGTCCCCACATTTGAAGGGAATCACTGATTACAGGCCAAAGTATTAACTCTGTGTCATTCTAGTATGCCACTTTTAAGCATGTTATGGTATTTTTTCAAGTGCTTTCTGAGACATGAGGACTCTCCTCCCAGTTAAGAGCAGGTCATCTCACCAGATACCCTGGTGGTCAGTGTCCTCTGTGATCCCTGAAAGAAGAGTCTCATTTCCTTTTTCGGTAATTTGACCCTGGATCTAATGCCTGTAGCATTACAATATCTTTCTTTTTCTTTTTTTCTTTTTCTTTTTTGCTAGAAGATGATCTCAGAGTTTAAAAATAACATTTTTCCTGCTACTTTGAACTTAAACATTTATTTTTGATAGCATAATGCAACCTCTGTAGACTTTGGTAATCTTTTATTTACAAATGTAGATATAAGATGCACATTTCACTAGAAATTAAGAAAAAAAAATTGTTGTATTTTTGTAGCATTTTAATTTGTGTCTTAAGATTAATTGCACTGCACTGATTTTCTTTTACGTAATCATCAAAGGACATCCTAGCTGCTTGTGTCTAGCTGCTTTTTTCTGCTGGTCCCTGGTTGCCAATAACATTAATTAATGTTACTTTAAATGCAATATATTGTTCCAAGATTATACTACAAATCAAAGAAAAGAACAATTTCCATTGCAGTTGTATTTGTAAATCAAAAAGTATTCAGTTTCACACAATCTCCAAAAGCAGTTCCTGCTAAAAATCAGTTGTATGAGATTGTAGCCGAACCTTTCATAGGGCTTCACTGTGCTATCATTTTTACAGCTCCTGTAATGTACAAAGTGTGCATTAGTAGAGTTATTGGAGTTGATGGACAATGAGGCCGCCTGGGGTGGGAATAGTGCATCATGGGTCTGCTACAGAGAGACCAGAAGGTTTTCCTCAGGGGGGATGATCAGTTCAAGATGAGTGATAAAAATGGAGGTTTATTTTAACAAAGAATCACTGGGTCAGTTTTTTCCCACAGAGCTTGCCAAGTCCTGCTGTTCAGAGATACGTCAGGAAAACGTCGCATCCTTCAAAAAACAAAAACTAAAAAAGACAAATGTGGCATGTGCATTTATTCTGCACTGTAGATAGTCTAATGATACACTGCATGCCCTATAAAAATCTTGATTGTCAGCAATAGTTCACATTCTGAGCTATAATTGTTTTCATTGGAAAGATTGTTTTTTTTGTATGGTGGCTTCCTGGGCACTTCAGCAGAGTAAACATCACAGTCTGTGATGCAAGTCTGCGTGTGTGCGCCTTCTGCTGGCTCACTCCGTTCTTTGATGTGGTTTTACCCATAAGGTATATTCCGTATGTTTGCGTGCTCCCTTTGCTGTTTATCCCACCGTCTGGTCTGGTGATGTGTGCAGTTTTTTTTGTGGTGTGTTAATGGTTTGTCATGCTTTGTCATTGGTTTAATTGGTCTATTCTTGCCTGCCGTTGTTTTGTTTCTGTTTCTCTGTTGTTTTTCATATCTGGTGGTGAGTTTACATCTTTCGTCTGTGAAGCTGGTGAATCAAAGAATGTTTTTTTCCTCCTTGTAGAAGTCTTATTGCTGTTAGATTTCTACTGATTGTTGTTTCTGAGCCTATTTGGATTGGTGGTTGTGATGGTCTGCTGTGTCCATGACACACATTTGGTTAACACCCACACAGGACCGCAAAATTTCCCAGAAACAGGAAGTCGGAGCCTTCCAGCTGCACTTTGGGAGGCTTTTCGAAAATCCTTCTCTTTTGTTAGAGATTACACTTTCCCCCCCTCCCTTTTTTCCAAGTGCAAGCTTACCCCCGCTCGGGAGACGCTCAAGCAAACAGTTTGCTACAAATGTGGTTCTGACAGTCGTTCCCACCTCATCGAGGACTGCTTTATCATTGCCAGATGTTTAACTGAAACATGGAGCTACAGTATATATAGATAATCCCTGGAGTGGGATTACGGGGTGCTGGGGACTGGCGTTTACACACTTAGCTGAATCCTGAGGCTGAGCGTGGGCTGCGTGCATCCCAAGGAGGTTGACTTTAGCATTCTTCCTCATTAGCTGGTGACACTTTGAGTGTAGTAGGATTGTTTATGAAAACTGGGAAGGATCAATCAGCCACCAAATTCCCAAGCATCTGTGGGAAACCTCATGCAGAGTGATAAGAATTTATCCCCCATTGTGATTACTATGCCATCACTAACACAAATATCACTTGTGGTTTTTTGTTTGTTTGTTTTTTTTGTTGTTGTTTTTTCCAGACCTCCAAGATTACTACAGGAATGCAGTATACCATTTCAAAGATTCAAAAGACACCAATAAACATCTGGGTTAGAAAAATGCTTTTGAGATCCTTTAAGATCCTCTACACGTTCTAATTCTCAGATTGAGAAGCCCTTCACTTAGTTTATGGACCTTTCTTACTGTAAATGACTCTTTTGCCTCTGTGGTGCAGACAAAGAGCTGTCCTGTGGTTCAGGGATCAAACTGTTACCAAGTGCTTTATTAACATCTCTGAAAGGTTGCCAAGCATTCTTGGCAGATTCACTAGTGGCCTGACCCTTTTAAGGCTTCATAACACTGTTTGTTCCCATCTCGCACAAAGATCTGACCAAGGCAAAGATGAGCATTAATCTCAGTGTTAAAAGTATCCCTCCTGTGGTAATGTTCACTCTCCTAACTCCTGTGTAAGTGGTCTTCTGACTCCTTTGGGCCATGATCCTTGAGAGCACATCCCACTTTGAGGTCAGTGGCTCCACAGTGTAGTGCTTTACACGTTTGCTTAACAAGCAAAAGATAATTGGTTTGAACCTGGAAGAAAGCACAAAAGGGTTCAGGAAGAGGATCCAGCATAAGAACTTTAACCAATCAAACACCCACTGTAGTGACTCCTGTGAGTATGGGGGCAGCTGAAAGTAGCTTTTCCCCCTCAGTGTTCTCTGGTCATGTTGTCCCAATGCCCATCAACCAGTGTTGGAACAACCAAACATTGTTTTTCTGTCCCTTCTCAAGCCTAATGAAAACACCTCGACTCTTGTTAATCTCAGCATGATCTCTGTTGTTTGATTTTTAGATGTGAATTTACATCCTGTAGTAGCCCTTAATGTACCAGTTTGGCTTCTTTTAGCAAACATATCATCAGCAGCCAGTCACAGAGCTATTTGTTTTGTTTTCATACTGCCAAAAGACACATGCCTTTGGCATCTCTGCGTTTGGCTGTTGTCGCTATCGTTGACACTGAGGTTACTAGTACTTGTAGAGTGCTGATGTATGGCTTCCTCGGCGGACCGGACCTTGTCGCATGTTGGCGGGGTCCCCCGGGAATGAGGTGACCCCTCCTCTTCTGCCGTCATCACCAGCAGGGTCCCCAGTGTATCAGCAGCCCTGGGAAAGTTTCAGTTTTTCTGTGGGAACGTGAACTGTACACCCAAATCAGTGACAAAAAGGGGAAAAGGCAGGAGAGGTCTGGCGAGTGTTTCTGTGTGTGTGTAAGTTGTATGTATGACAGGACTCTTGAACAGCATGTGTCTGTGTGTACATTATATGCATCCAGTATCCATTATGTGCCACTAAGAATGTTTACGTGCACATGTGAATGAACTACGACACAATAAAAACATAACATCTCTTTCACTCGCTCTTGCTCTCTCTGTCTGTTTCTCCTTCACCCTTTTTTATTGGAAGCAGGAGGCAGGGGAGGAAATGGACCAGTCATGTTTTTGGAGCAACTCAAGAGCTGTGAGCTTTTCGTTTTGGGAGCGGAAGTGCCAGAGGCAGTTAATTTAGAGAGACAACATGTATCTGGTTTGAGTAAATGTCCTTGGGTTAGTCACAGAACTTTTTGTGCTTCACCACCACTATCAAACTAATCAGCTGTGTCGTCTTGTTTAAACCTCAAAACACCACCTTTAGTAACGTTGTGCAGCTCGATGGATACAGCAAAGGAGGTCTTGCCAAAGATATTTAGTTGATGAATGAAGCGTGAAGCCTTTTTGTTCGTGATTAGATGGAGAGATGTAATCTTCAAAACATGTGTTCTATTATGTAATGCAGGAAAATGGCCCAGTTTCTTAAAATAGAGGTGGTGCAATTGGTGTACATTATCTTATAAAAATGTTAAATTGGGGAGCGATTTCTAGAGATACATTTCACAATTTTTCCATTGGCTCACTCCCTCTCTTCCTTCTCCACCCTCGCTCTTCCCAAGAATCAGTCTTCCGCCCTCTCTTTTTCCCACCCTCGTATAGGCCTGTGATCCATCCTTAACTGTTTCCAGACGCCTCTGTGCTGCAGGCCTTAACCCCTATCCTAAACATAACAGCAAACCA